>NC_080425.1:37646763-38009289 GCF_029873635.1 Malania oleifera
TTCTATTTCAGGGAAATCTGTACGGCAATGGCAACTATGGTGGAGCCTCCGAATGGGATCAAGCCTCGAGGGAAGCATTGTTTCCGGCTGTGGTAGACATTGTTTGAGATCGACACCAAATATGTTCCGATCAAACTCGTCGGCAAAGGAGCCTATGGGATCATCTTCTCTTCCTTTAACACAGAAACAAATGAGATAGTTGCCATAAAGAAGATAAAAAATGTGTTTGAGAGTTAGACTGATGCACTGAGGATGTTGAGGGAGATGATCCTGTTGAGGCACATCAAGCACAAAAACGTAATTGCTTTGAAGGATGTTATGATGCCGACCCACCAGAAAAGCTTCAAGGATGTTTATCTTGTTTATGAACTCATGGATACCGATCTGCACCACGTCCTTAGGTCCCCTCAATCTCTTTCCCGTGACCACTGCCAGTTTTTTCTTTGTGGAGAGAAATACTTCGCTACCATCCTGAGGTCGCTGCCGTTGGTAGTAGTTGACAGGTTTTGATAGTCTTCGTTAGCTTAGAGTTCATTTTTTTTTTCTTTTACCATCGATGCAGCTTCTCATAACTCTTAAAAAGTATTTTTGAATTTTTTGTGCGGTTTATGAGTTAATTTTTTTTATGCACTTGATGATGTGAGATCCTCAAGAAATGCTATTTTGATGTTTCCTTTATGCACCATTTGGAACTCGCTTTTCATTTTGGTTATGAAGGAAAAATAAAAAATATATCAAAACTTTAATTTTATAGCTCCTTAACATTTAATTTTTCTTAATTTTTAATCATTTTAGAATAATTTTTATTTTAAATTGTATTTGATATAAAGGGAAAATATAGTGAAAAATGAATTTTTTTTTTCTTTCTTTTTTCTAATGGGGCCATCTACCAAGGTGGATCGGGCATAAGGTTCGTTCTCGTCTATATGCAGCTGTCGATAGGCACATTAGAGTTCATTTGTTTTTTCTTTTACCATCGACGTAGCTTCTCATAACTTGTAAAAGTACTTTTGAAATTTTTGTGCGGTTTATGAGTTGATTTTTTTTATGCACTTGATGATGTAAGATCCTCAAGAAATGCTATTTTGATGTTTCCTTTATGCTTTTTCATTTTGGTTGTGAAGGAAAAATAAAAAATGTATTAAAATTTTAATTTTAGACATTCTTAACATTTAGGTTTTCTTAATTTTTAAATCGTTTTAGAATAATTTTTATTTTAAATTGTATTTGATATAAAGAGAAAATATAGTGAAAAATAAATTTTTTTTTTCCTTTATCAAGTAAAATGCTTGAATTAAACTAACCCTTAGTATATTTGGGTGACAAACGGATAGATGTATGCACAAGTACAATGCTATGAGAATTATTTATATGCGGATTTGGACATCCATCATCTGCACAAAAAACAAACAAAAAAAAAAGAAGATAATTTTTATTTAAGCCTTGCAGTATGTTTATAAAATAAACTAGGGTTAGGTAAAAGGCTTGGGAATCATTGGAATCTATCAGACCTTATAAAAATAAAATAGGGATGTTATGCTTTTAACTTAAGGTTGTGTTTGGAAGCGTATTACAAAACTAATATAATTACATATTAATTTTATTTTATTTTATTTTGCGATTTTTTAGAACGCAAACAATGAAAAGGCAAATTATTTCATAAGAAGTAAATTAATTATTCTTCTCACGATATTTTAAATTAATTATTCTTCTCACGAGATTTTGAATTAATGATGGGATGCAGTCTCCGAATATCGTTGGCTGCCCATTGGGAATGCTACAACTCTAAACAATAAATGTTCTCAGCGCAGCCAAGTGGCTGAACCGAGTTTCCCGGCGTGCTGATAAAATTATGAGCGCGTCGGAGATCAGAAAGGAAAGTGGGATTTCCTAAATCCTACAACTCTCTCTCTCTCTCTCTCTCTCTCTCTCTCTCTCTCTCACTCTCACGGAGCTTCTTGCGCAATCAGAAGCTGCCAATCATAAGCCCATAACGGACACTTCGTAACGGCTCTCCGATGTAGTTGGGATTCTAGGGTTTATCGCAAATTTTGAATTCGATGTGTGCTCCCTACTTCTCTCATCACGCTTTTCTCACTATATATATTACTCTCCGCAAGATTGCACGGTGCCTCTCGCACTCTGCGACTTAGCTTTTCTTTGCTTATACTTCACAAATTCTCCAGTTTAAGGTGCGCGGGAATCTAAGAGTTTTTTTTTTTTTTCTTTCTTTTGATGAGTTTTTCGGTTGAAAAGACGGTGTTCTGTTTCAGGGAAATCTGTAAGGCAATGGCGACTATGGTGGAGCCTCCGAATGGGATCAAGCCTCAAGGGAAGCATTGTTTCCGGCTGTGGCAGACATTGTTCGAGATCGACACCAAATATGTTCCGATCAAACCCGTCGGCAAAGGAGCCTATGGCATCGTCTGCTCTTCCTTTAACACAGAAACAAATGAGAAAGTTGCCATAAAGAAGATAAAAAATGTGTTTGAGAGTCAGACTGATGCACTGAGGATGTTGAGGGAGATGATCCTGTTGAGGCACATCAAGCACGAAAACGTAATTGCTTTGAAGGATGTTATGATGCCGACCCACCGGAAAAGCTTCAAGGATGTTTATCTTGTTTATGAACTCATGGATACCGATCTGCATCACGTCCTTAGGTCCCCTCAATCTCTTTCCCGTGACCACTGCCAGTTTTTTCTTTGTCAGGTATGAAGCCATCTCTCGTTGAACATATTTTCCAGAATTGATACTTGTTGCAATGTGAAATCAACAACCTTTTCGTTTGTTCCCTGATCGAATTCATTGGATTTTGCTCTTTCTCTGCAATGTTATGAAAAAATCAATTTGCTGAAATTTTATTATGTGGATATAGCACTGGGTAGGTCTTGAAGTGTAATTAATATGCTCAACTTGCAGTAGTCATCTTACTATATGGAATTATGGATGTAGAATTGAGTAGTCTTAATGTGGTAAATATGCTTAATTTGGAAAAGTCATGTTCATAGGTGTTCTGTTTTGACAACTGTGCCTAAGCAGTATGTCAAATTTATAATGCATTATTGGTCATGAGAGGCAAATATTAGATGGCAATCTACCTTGAGATGATGATGTTTGGGTTGGGCGAAGATGGCTAGTGCTGTAGTTTATTGTGTCTGTTTCGCTTAAGAAAAACCCCGGGTCACTCTGGGCACTGCAAGATTTGTGCATCCTGGCCAAATCATGAAAACAACCACATGTGGACTATGCGGACTTGTTGGATTCTTCTGTTTAATAAAAAATTAGTCCCCTTACGCACCCCCTATTTGAATTTTCCTGTTTCTTTTTTAAACTTTGTTTGTTGCATCGACATTTCTAACTACCTTTTTGGCTTCATTTCAATATGGACATTTGATCATCTTGGCTTTCCACTAGCGATACAAGAGTTCTTGGACCAGAATTTTTGGAGAGTAGGGACTCATCGTGGTCAATCGCCTGTGACCCCAGCACTTATGCTGAAAGTAACAAATACTCGAAATTGTTCCTCGTTATTTTCACAATCAGCAGTTGGCCCTTTTAGCTGCTGCATCAGATGAGTGGGTTTTAATAGGCAATTTTGTCGAGGTGATCAATGACATTTTGGTCCCTTGTTTTCCCTTTTGCCAGCATTGTACGGGGCCCAACTTGGTAAATTTGGTCTGCCTATTCTTTATATGATATGCAATCAACTGCTGTAGCCAACGTATCTTAATATGCTGCTTGTCCTCTTATTCTTAACTTGTGGTTAATTGAGTAATTGGTGGAAATTTAACCAATTGAATCACATAAAAAAATTTAACATCCTCAGCTAAATCAAGTGTACTTGTTCACCATAAATATTTGTTGTTGATTGTGTCCATCTCTGATGAAAATAAATTTAGTGCCTAAAATTCGATGCAAAATTAAGTCTCCTTATTTTTACAAGCCGCGATTGGCCCCACTGGCTGCTGCATCAGATGGATGGATTATATAGGCAGCTTGGCTGAGGTGATCAATGGCGTTTTGGTTCCCTTTTTTCCCTGTTGCCAACATAGTGCTGGGTCAAGTTGGGATGAATTTGGTCTACATATATTATCTATATGATCTGCAATCACCTGTTGTAGCAAAAAAAGGGCAGCGCAGTGCCCAAAGCTGCTCCCATGTATGTGGGGTCTGAGGAAGGGACGGACCACAATGGGTCTATAATGGGCAGCCTTACCTTGCGTTTTTGCAAGAGACTGTTTCCATGCCGTGAACCCAGTGACCTATGTACAGTTGATTACCTGTATTAGTATCTTAATATGCTGCTTGTCACCTATATACAGTTGGTTCCCAAATTGTGCTATGTTCATCAGTTCTGTTTTTCTCCACACTCTGGTTCTTTAGCCTTCATCTTAAGATGGCCAAGTTCTGCTGAATCAAAGTGCCTTCAATGATAAAGAAGTTTTTTGTAATTAGAGTGGATATTCAGTAAGTTAAAAAATTTCCTTTTCCCATAGCACAAATAGACAACTGTAGTCCACCATCTGATTCAAATAGTAAAATTCACTTGTGTCAAACGTCAATTAGATCTTCAAATTACTTGTTTAGTTCAGTAAAACAAACAAGGAATCATTGATCCATGTGTCATTTGAAAGTCTGTCTTAATTTAATATACATCTTCCTTCCATTCAAATTTATTGATAGTTTTCTTATCAATTGTCCCTTTTTTCTTCGAATTAAATATGTAACAAAATGCTCTGATCGTGTAGAAATTTTAATATTTATCTTTAGCAAATTTTTATTTAATGTTATTAAATTTAAAGTTTTGCCTATTGATTTGGTTTTGCATGATACAGCTGCTTCGGGGGCTGCGGCATCTTCACTCAGCAAATATTCTTCATCGTGACCTAAAGCCAGGCAACATCCTCATCAATGCGAACTGCGACCTGAAAATATGCGATTTTGGACTAGCGCGTACCAGCAGAGGTGACGGTGAGTTCATGACAGAATACGTTGTCACCCGATGGTATCGGGCTCCAGAGCTTCTCCTTAGGTCTGACACTTATGGAGCATCCATCGACGTCTGGTCTGTTGGATGTATTTTTGCTGAAATCCTTGGCCGAAAGCCTATCTTCCCTGGAGCCGATTGGCTCGACCAGCTTAGACTAATAATCAGTGTTCTTGGGAGTCGGCAGGAAGCTGATCTAGCATTCATTGATAACCCAAAGGCGAGGACATTCATCAGTTCATTCCCTTACTCGAGAGGAATCCCATTTGCGCAGTTGTTTCCCGAGGCGGATCCTCTAGCGATAGATTTGTTAGAGAGGATGCTTGTGTTTGATCCGTCAAAGAGGATTACTGCTGCAGACGCTCTCCAACACCCATATATGTTTGACTTGTATGATACGAGTTGCGATCCTCCAGCACCTGCCCCACTCGATCTCCAGATAAATGAAAATTTGGGGGAGCGGGTTATGAGGGAGATAATGTGGAGAGAGATGCTTCACTACCGCCCTGAGGTTGCTGCTGTTGGTAGTAGTTGACAGGTTTTGATAGGCTTCTTTAGCTTAGAGTTCATTTTTTTTTTCTTTCTTTTTGAGATAAATGAAAATTTGGAGGAGCGGGCTATGAGGGAGATGATGTGGAGAGAAATAATACTTCACTACCGTCCTGAGGTCGCTTCCGTTGGTAGTAGTTGACAGGTATATTGATGTCTTCGTTAGCTTAGAGTCCATTTGTTTTTTCTTTTACCATCGATGCAGCTTCTCATAACTCTTAAAAAGTATTTTTGAAATTTTTGTGCGGGTTATGAGTTGATTTTTTTTTATGTACTTGATGATGTAAGATCCTCAAGAAATGCTGTTTTGATGTTTCCTGTGTTATCACATTTTTTGATTCTTTGCCGCCGTCGTCGTCTTCTTCTCTGTTTTGTTGTCGTCGGCGGTTACGGTGTTTTGTACTTTTGTTAATGGAATTATGAATGAGGATGCGGATTTTTGGCATTGTTCTTTTCTAGAAACTGTTTGGTTGCCGGGAAAACCGAGGAAAAATAGTTGGTCTTGTGCGATATATATATGTAAATGAAAGCGAGGTTTGAAAACTGAGAATACTGGCCTGGTAAAGAAAATGAAATTTAGAGATTTTGAAACTCATGTGTCTTGGTTCTTGAAAAATGAAGGCCTCCGTTTAACTAACTTGAAAAATGCGAGCACAGGATTTCTGTGATTCTATTGTGTTTTCTTTTGTTTCCTGCATTATATTAGCATTTTGAAGCGCGCACAGGATTTCTGTAAACTCATCTGCATTTTACAGATGGGATTGCTGTGCACTTTGAGTAAATTGGGTTCGATTTTTTGGTAAGATCTATGTTGGTATTTGTGTGTACAATCCAGGCAGCATGTATGATAAGAAAAGGTGCGAAGGTGAAGGTTAAGTTGGGTTTCTGAATGGACGACACAACCAAATCTTTAACAAATGAATAAAATGTTCTCCTACTAATTATTGAAAATTGTCTTTACTTTTTCATAGTCAACTACTCAACTGGGGCTATTTGCCCGTCTATTTCTCTCTTACAGGATTTTTTAATTTAGAAAAAAAATAAAAATAAGGATCCGTCTAATTTTAAAAACAATATCTATTTTTATTTTAATTTTTTAGCAAATTAAAAAAAAATAGTTAATTTTTTATTAAAAAAATTTGTATGAAATAAACGAATAAAAATAAAAAAATTTTACACTATTTGCTTTTGAAAATAATTTTACTTTTTATTTTTAATTTTTCAAACAATTACAAAATTTTCACCTTATTTTTTAATATTTCAAATTTATATAGAAAAATTCGAAAATGTTGTAAATGAAATAAAGAGAGAAATATAAAAAATATTAAAGTAAAGAAATTTAAAGCTATAGAAATTCAGCCCTAATTAGGTGTTTCTAATCATCTTTATATATCTCATTTTATTGTAGAGCATATCCTTATATAGGCAAATACATTGACATCCAAAGGTTGACCACATAATGAACCTATTATCTAGATAGTCATCCACATAAATATATATGTTTTACAACACTTCCCCTTGGGTGACTTTACACTATGAATATGTCTCGTTAAAACCTTCGCTAAGAAAAACCCTATGAGACAAAACCTTAACGAAGGAAAAAGAGTACAATATTCATACTTCTCCTAAAAAATACAATCAATTAAGAAATGTCCTTAAGTTGTCGCATTCCAATATTATGTACATGTTTCTTGAAAATAGAAGTTGACAATGCTTGTGTGAATAAATCTGTTAAGTTGTCACTTGAACTAATTTTGCAAATGTCAACATCTCATTTCTTTAGAAGTTCATAAGTGTAAAAGAACTTTGGTGAAATATGTTTAACTCTATCACCTTTTATGTACCCACGTTTGATTTGTGCAATACATGTTGCTTTGTTCTCATACAATATTGTTGGCATGTCACTCTCCAGTGATAATCCACTTGTCCCTTTAATGTGTTGGATTATAGTTTTTAACCATACACATTCATGACTTATTTCGTGAACTGCCAATATTTCTAAATGGTTTGAAGAGGTAGCAGTGATTGTTTGTTTTACATATCGTCATGAGATAGCAGTATCACCACATGTAAAAATATAGCATGTTTGTGATCGAACTTTATGACGATCAGAAAGATATCCAGCATCAGTATATCCTTTCAACACAGACTTTACTTACTTTGGATAAAACAAACCCATACCAGATGTGCCACGGAGATAACGAAGAACATGCTTTACTCCATTCCAATGTCTCTAAGTTGGTGTAGAGCAAATTTACTACAAAAGTTATATCTAGTCTAGTGCAATTTGTAAGATACAAGAATGCTCCTATTATACTAAGATAGGGTATTTCAGGACCAAAGATTTCTTCATCATCTTCTTGAGGACAAAAAAGATGTCTTTTCACATCAAGTGAAGGAACAACCATCGGAGACCTTAATGGATAAGATTTATTCATATAAAATTGTTTCAAGATTTTTTTTTATATAAAATGATTGATGAATAAGAATTTTGCTTGTTAAATGTTCAACTTGAAAACTAAGGCAAAATTGTGTCTTCCTAAGATCCTTCATCTCAAATTCTTTCATTAAGTAGTCAGTAGTCGTTGAGATCTTTTCTAGAGTTCCTACTATGTTTATGTCATCAACATAAACTGCGACTATAGCAAATCCAAAATTTATCTTCTTAATGAAAACACAAGGACAGATAAGATTATTTTTATATCCAATTTTCAACAAATATACACTTAGATGATTGTATCACATTTGTCCAGATTGCTTCAATCCATACAAGGAGCTTTGTAATTTAACAGAATACGTTTGCCGTTGTTTTGGATTATATGCTTCAGGCATTTTAAATCCTTTAGGGATTTTCATATATATATATATATATATATATATATTTCATTATCCAATGAGCCATACAAGTAAGTTGTTACTACGTCCATGAGGCGTAGGTCGAGTCCTTCAGAAACCATTAAACTAATTAAAAATTTGAAAGTAACTGCATCCATAACAAGGGAATAGGTTTCATTATAATCTATACCAAGCCTTTGGGAGAAACCTTATGCTACAAGACGCATCTTGTATCTCACAATTTCATTTATTTCATTTCTTTTATGTACAAAAACCCATTTATACCCAACATGTTTGACATTTTTAGGTGTTTGGACTACTGGTCCAAATACCTTACGTTTGGCTAATGAGTCTAACTCAACCTATATTTCTTCTTTCCATTTTGGCCAAACATATCGATATCAACATTCTTCTACAATTTGAGGCTCAGGCTCATTATCATTAATAATTTCTAAAGCAATCGCATATGCAAACACATTGTCAACGACAATTTCATTTCTTCTCCGCATAATTCCAAATTTTAACGAGATCTCATAATTTTTAGGTACCAGAATTCTAGTGTTGCTTCTGTGGAAATATAGGATTATTGATCTATATTTCTTTTAATCTCTTCTCGAGTGTTAATGAACTCTTTTGGAGTGTCACTTTTATTCATTTCCTTTTTCTTTCAAGGAACAGTATCCTTTGCACCAATTGGTCTACCACGCTTCTAGGGCACTTTAGATTCATTGGCTGCTATTCCCATTGGGTGTTCTTTAGGAACAATCAATCAGGCAAGAATATTTATAGTCAGAACATGTGATTGAGTGACCCTTTTGGTGTCTGTAAAAACATCTGGCAATTGATTTGCAGCATTTTGCAAATCAATTATTCTTTAAACTTCAAGTTCACATTGATTTTTGCTTGTATCAAGATTAGACAAAGTTGGTGTGTTCCAATAAATTTTTTGTGTTTTTAATCCTTTACCTTTTCCTTCTCCTAATGACGGGAAAACTGATTCACCAATTTGATAATCTGGAAATCTAACTCTAAAAAGATCGCCTATTCGTGATTCAAGATATCTAATGATAGAAGGAGAATCAAAATCAACATAAATTCCAAGCCGACACTGTGGTCCCATCTTACTTTGTTGTGTTGGTACAATAGGAACATATACAGCGCAACCAAAAATTCTAAAATGAGATATATTAGGTTGGTGGTTAAACACAAGTTGTGAAGGTGAAAACTTGTGATATGTAGTTAGTCTAATTATAATCAAAGACGCAGCATGCACTATAGCATGATCCCAAGTTGATCCCAAGTAGATGCAAGAAGCTTTGATCGCATAAGCATGGGTCTAGCAATAAATTGTAAACGCTTAATGAAGGATTTCGCTAAACCATCTTGTGTATGAACATGTGCAATATAATGTTCAACACTTATAACTATTGACATGTAATAGTCATAAAATGCAATAGTCAATGATTCGCCGCATCATAGTTGAACCAGGATGACCAAGATGATCATGCCAAAGTATAAAACTTCTAGGCTCAAAGCACTTATGGTGCATAAAATTTGATTTAACCATTCTTATTTTTGTGAAATATAGGTCAGATAAAAAACTTGAAAATTTTTCTAAGATGATCTTTTGGTTTGAAACTGTAGATATAATGAAAAGATATTTCATATCTTATTCATTTTTGGTTTCAACATGATATCCATTGCGACGTATATCTTTAAAACTTAGTAGATTTCTTCGAGATTTACTAGAATACAACGCATCATCAATATACAATTTTTGTCTCATTGGAAACATAATATGAACTCTTCCAGGGCCCTCTATTACATTTGCAAAGCAAGATATTGTATTAACATTAATTTCAACTAATGTTATTTGCAAGAAATATTTTTTAACAAGAAATATTTTGTATGATCTAGTAAATGAAAAGTAAAATTTAAGAATTAGGAATGATAACAAAATATTACCAAGCATATTATATGTAAAACTTTTAATAAAAAAACTACATAAGTAAATTTTTTCAAAATAACATAAACATGTCGATAATTTAATAGTAGACATTTCCATCCCCAATCAAACTTTGAAGGATGATCATCACGAGTCCAACAATTTTTCCTACCATGACCCCTTTTACCACCACGACCTTGTCCACGATCTTGAGAAAAAGTCACATTCACTTCGAGGAATGGTGTTGAGCCATTTGGACGAGATTGATTATTTTTCAACAAAAGCTCATTATTTTGTTTAGCCACAAGTAAACAAGAAATTCGCTTAGAATATTTTGTAAATTTACGCTCTCGATATTGCTACTGTAGCCTGCAAGAGCACATTTGAGGCATGAAAAGTTGAATATGTTTTTTCTAACATATCATGATCAGTAGTTTTTTTTTCCACATATCTTCAATTGAGAGCTAATTTTAAATAAGGCTGAATTATATTTACTTACAGTTTTAAAATCTTACAATCGTAAGTGTATCCAATCATATCGAGCTTTTGGAAGAATTATCATTTTTTGGTGTTCACATCTCTCCTTTAAGTTGTTCCAAAGGACTAATGGATCCTTAATAATAAGATACTCAATTTTCAATTTTTCATGTAAATGGTGTCGAAGGAAAATCATTGCCTTTGCGCGATCCTGCAGGGATACTTGATTTCCTTCTTAAATTGTACTTCCAAGATTCATAACTTAAGGTGAATCTCAGCATCAAATACCTATGGCAGATAATTTTTTTCAAAAATATCAAGGACAACGAATTCAAGTTTTGTGAGGTTTGACATCATAAAGTCACTTTGAAAATAAATAAAAATTCAAAGTTAGGTAAATATTAAATGGAAATGTTATTCTCACATATATCTCAACATAAAAATATTTAAGGACATGTACTCAAGATAAGAGATATAGTTAATATATAAATATAGTTTGACAAAAAACTAAAGTTATATAGACAACAAATGTTAAAGGAAACAAGATTCTTACCTTAAAATAGTACCAATGAAACTTTATATACCATTAGAGACTTGATCGTGCTGATCATGTGTTGTAAATGAAATAAAGAGAGAAATACAGAAAAGATTAAAGTAAAGAAACTTGAAGCTATAGAAATTCAATCATCTAGTTCTTCAGGAACTAGGTATTGCTACTCATATTTATATATCTCATTTTGTTGCAGAGCATGTTCTTATATAGACAAATACATTGGCATCCCAAAGGTTAACTACATAATGAACCAATATGTAGGCATATCAAAGGTTGTAACTTATTATTTAAATAGTCATCCACATAAATATACATGTTTTACAACAAGAAAATATTTTTCATTATTTTTTTAAAATTTCAATTCTTATTTTATGTATGGGAGCATGGAATCTAGATTTTAGACTTCAATTTGTATTAATTATGTATATAGTTTTTTTTTAGTCCACACAAATCCAAATTCAAGTCCCAAAATCTATGACTCCAAATATTACTTTGTATAAAATTTGGAAAATTGAAAAGTAAGTTGCCTTTCTGTGATTGTTGTGCAAAGCATATACCGATGCGCAACGGAAACATAAATTGAATCGGATCGTGCAACGTAGCAACCAATAATGAACAATACGAAACTATCAATCACAAATATAATAAAGGAAAGCAATAAAACACACGACACAAGAATTTATGTGGTTCGACAATGTTCCTATGTTCACTGGAGCAAGCAGCTGATTTTCACTATCATTTGTCAAAAGCTACAAACAAGAGTTACAAATATTGTTATATGCTAACCCTATGTGTACAAAAGGTTTAGAAAATTCCTAAAGTGCCTCTGTAGTAATCCCTAGAGGAAAATCCTCCGAAAAACCCAATCTACTAATCTTCCTAATTCAAATTTCATAATCAACGCCAAATAAGACCATCGATGTTTTTTTTATCAAAACCATTGACGGTTAAATACCAAGACTAACTAACTAAAATTGTCGACGATTTCCTTTTCTCTTGAAGGTAATTCGTTGATCAGACCGTCAACCAAACTGTCAACGGTTTCTTCTGACAACCCAGTTTCCTTATTCTTACTTCACCATG
The DNA here is from genome assembly GCF_029873635.1 of Malania oleifera. Taxonomy (NCBI): domain Eukaryota; kingdom Viridiplantae; phylum Streptophyta; class Magnoliopsida; order Santalales; family Ximeniaceae; genus Malania; species Malania oleifera. The sequence goes on from NC_080425.1 coordinate 37,659,196, forward strand.
CTCTCCCTATGCATGCATTCCACTCAATATAAGCCACATACTCCAACAATCTCCACTTTGGTGAATATTCACCATTTAGGAGAAACACAAAAAAATAACCCACAGCTCCACCTAGGACAGTAGATTGAGACGCCTCCCATTTAGCACCGAGAGACATTAATCACGTCCAAACAATGTTTGAACTTGTCCATTGTAACAAGTTTTGTCAACATATCTACTGTATTCTCAGATGTATGAACTTTCTCAAGTATTAATTCACCAGAAGCAACCAATTACATGATCTTGTGAAACCACACATCTATATGCTTTGTCCTCTTATGATACACCTGGTTTTTCATTAAGTAGATGACACTTTGACTATTTCAATGCAGCTGAATACCACCTTTCCAGCTTCTTGACCAATCATGTAAGACACAACGCTTCCTTGGCAGCCTCAGCCAAGACCATGTACTCCGATTCAGTGGTAGATAAAGTAACAAGTGACTGCACCATGGACCTCCAATAAATAGGCCCTCTCATAAGGGTGAACATGTACTCTGTGGTAGACCTCCTGTCATCCAAATTCCCTACATAGTATGCATCCACATAACCTACCACTGATGGATCACTATGTTGTCTGCTAAACATAATGTCATAGCCTGTTGTACCCCTCAAGTATCTGAGAATTCATTTGACTGCATCACAATGTTGTCGACCCGAATTCAAAAAGAACTTGCTTACCACACTGACAATATGTGCCAGGTTCGGTCTTACACATACCATAGCATACATTAGACACCCCACTGTATTGACATATGAGACCTTTGATGTGTCACGAATGTCATCATCCGTATTTGGGCAATGAGCAGTAGACAGCCTAAAATGATTTGCTAAAGGAGTACTTACTAGTTTTGCATTAACCATGCTAATCTTTCTAACACCTTCTCCATATAGCTGCCCTGAGATAAACACAATCTCCTTGTAGCTCTGTTTCTTCAAATCTCCATCCCAAGAATCTTCTTGGCCGCACCCAAGTCTTTCATGTCAAACTCTTTATTCAACAGAGTCTTTAACTGATTTACTTCAGTCATATTCCTTATAGCAATTAGCATGTCATTAACATAAAGTAAAAGAAATATAAGTGAATCGTCCTCAACACTCTTCACATAGACACAACAATCGTACTCACATCTCTTGTAGCCAATCCAAATCATATAAGATTCAAACCGTTTGTACCACTACCTTAGAGACTGCATCAGCCTGTAAAGTGATTTCTTCGGTTTATATATCAAGTGCTCTAGTCAATGCTGACTTAAACTTTCAGGTTGTACTATGTAAATCAACTCCTCCAGATCACTATAGAAGAATATTGTCTTTACGTTCATCTCCTCTAACTGCATGTTGTAATGCGCTACTAATCCCAAAACTACCCTAATGAAAGTGTGTCTGACCATAGGGAAGAAGATTTCATCATAATCAACTCCTTTCCTTTGTGAGTATCCCTTCATTGCTAAACGAGCTTTGAAATTCTCTCTTTCCTTTTCTAAAACTTCTTCTTTCTTCCTATATACCCACTTGCATCTTATCGCCCTCTTCCCCTTGGGAAGCTCCACTAACTACCACATTTGGTTCTTATGCAATGACTCCATCTTCTCCACCATAGTGCCCATTTATCAACTTTTCTCCTGACTGTGCACCACCTCCTAAAAAGTAGTAGGATCTTCGCTACTAGTGATAAGTGCATAAGACACTAGATGATCGAAATCGTGCCTAGGCGGTGGCCTAATAGTGTGTCTAGGTCTATCTATAGCTATACTACGATGTCGCTAGTCTCTTGAGCTAGAACTCCTTGCATCCTTACCATTATCATCTCCACCTTGAGTCTTTAACTCTACCTGCACCATATGCTCATCGCTGCTGCAGTTTTTTTACACCTATTTTCTCTTCTTCTTCTTGAGTACACTATAACATGGCTTTTTTTTTAATCGAAAACCACGTCTCTACTAATCACTAATTCGTTTGCATTTGGATCCCACAACTTGAACCCTTTCATACCTTTTTGATACCCTAGAAAGATACACTGTCTATGCTTTGCATCAAGCTTTGATCTCCCCTCACTAGAAATGTGCACATACGTTGAACACCCAAATACTCTCAAACTAGAGTAATTTACCAAATTACCTGCCCATACCTCTTCATCTAATGATGCTCTTAGCAATCTGTTAACCAAGAAACACTCCATACTCATTGCCTCGATCTAGAAAATCTTATTAAGCCCTGCATTCAACCTGAGACACCGAACCCTTTCAGTTAGGGTTCAGTTCATCCTTTCCGCCACACCATTTTGTTGTGGTATCTTGCATACTGTTAAATGTCTCCTTGTGCCATGATGCTCGCATAGCTCTCCGAAGCTTGAATTTATGTGCTCAGTTCCATTATTTGTCCTGAGGCATTTAATATTCCTCCCAAACTAATTTTTCACCTCAATTTTTCACAATTTAAACTTGGCAAACGTCTTTAACTTGTGCCACATGAAGTACACCTAGACCTTTCGTAAGTAATCATCGATAAAACTCACGAAATGCATATATCCCTCTCATGATGCTACGCTCACCAGCCCCCAAACATCTAAATGAATGTAGTCGAGGATTCCTCGTCTTATGCATGGCTATCATGAACTAGACCCTATTTTGCTTCCCAAGCACATAGTGCTACAAAAATATAGCTTACATGATTTGGCCCCCTTCAAACTATTTCTCTTGTAAAGCTCTTTCATTCTATGCTCACCCATATGTCCTAACTACATATGTCACAAGACAGTGCTATCCGACTCAAATTCTGCAACTGCAGCTCCACTTACAACTATAGTACCTAATAGTGTATAGATATTCCCCGGTACTTTCTGCCCCTTCATCACAATCAGAACACCCTTACTCACCTTCATTACCCCACTTTCAGACTTATAAATAAGTCTGTTACAATCTAAAGTGCCTAATGAAATCAAATTATTCCTCAACTTCGGTATATGTCTGACATCACATAACTTCCTCACCACACCATTATACATTTTAAACCCAATGTTCCCAATTCTGAAAACTTTACATAAAGCATCAGTTCCCATTAGAACATAACCAGAATTCACCAATTTGTAAGTGGTGAACCAGCCTTTGTTAAGTGTCATGTGATAAAAGCACGCTGAATCTAAGATCTAAGAATCCGTGAGACCATCTAAACCATATGAAATCAAAATCATATCACCATCACCGCTTCCAGAGTCTCCTTGTTCCACTACATTCGCCGAATTTGATGAACCTTCTTTATTTTCAACATTCCCCTTCCTCCTCTCTAGACAATCCGATTTTATATACCCTTTTTTCCCGCACTTAAAATACCGTACATCCTTTCTTTTCCTGGAATTGGACTGAGTGTAGTGATTAAAAAAATAATAAAAATAAATAATAATAATAATAAAAATAATAAATAAATAAATAAAATAAAATAAAATATTAATTTAAAATTAAATTAAATTAAATTTAATAACTAACTAAATTAAGTAATTAATTAAATAATGAAAATCATTAATTAATTTATATAATAAAACATATTAATATATATTAATATAATATATTATATTATTATAATAAATAAATAAGTAAGGATCCTGAAGTTGGAAGCTTCAGGATCATTTGGTTTCAAAACAAATTTTACACCCCCTTGAGAGTGCTTCCTGCGCCAACGTTCCTTCCGTCTCCGTCTCTCTCCCTCTCTTAATTTCTTGACGGATTTGCTATGAATCAGGAAATGGAAGGTGTCGTTGAATTTCTAGTTCCACTGCCGACATACCCATTGGAGCGGATTTGTCATGAAAGCAGCTTAGACACTATTCTGGGGTAAGACAATTTTTTTCTAATTTCTCAATTTCGCTTTAAATCAACCATTAAATCGACGATCGGGCACCACCACGTGGTCCTAGTTGCAATTGTCGTTATTTTGACGTGGGTGTCGTCATTTTGACGTGGGTAAATTTTCAATTGGGGTTTTTTAAGCCCCACTCCAAAGTGAGAGTGAGATTTGAGAAATTAAACAAATTGGTTATATTTGTGGGTATAACTATTTATTTGGAAATTATGGCCTTAGGAAATATTTAAATAGTATTTTATTTAGGGATAATTTAATGGAACTGGGATTTTTGAACCAGGGTCTGGGTGAGCACCCCAGACATCTTTTCAGGGTCCCTGTTGGCGTAGTGCAAGAAATGAGGTAAGGGGAAAAATATATATTAAACTAGAATTTTTATGAATTTAATGAAAAACGAATTGTGTTGTATGTACGAGTATATATTTCGGTATGGGTTTAAAATGTCAACTGTTTAAATTATGTTTTTCCTAGTTTAGGGCTATTTATTATATACGCATATGCGAAAATGAACTGATAAAAGTGGAAAATATTTTCAGGATAATTATGTAAAAAATGAAAGGTATTTTCAGTATATAAACGTTAAATGTTGGTTGACTTATTTTACAGGCAATGTATGAATTTTATTGCTAAATTGTGTGGCATGAGTAACGTAAATTCTGTGAAAATATATGTTAAATGTATGAGATGCATGTTAAGTAAGTAATGCATTGAGAATGAAATATGATATGTGTTGGAAGTCCCAACCCGGAGTATATAGTCTAGAGGGGGGGTGAATAGACTCTTTTCGCGGAATATGTATTTTTCTACAAAATAAAAACTTTTAGTAAGATACAAGAAATTATATCGCAATATAAATATAAATCATGCACAAGATATAAAATAAAGAGTGTAAGGGAGAGAAAGAACAACACATGTATTTTTACGTGGTTCGGAACCAAGCCTACGTCCACGTCTTAGCACCAAGCCAAGGATTCCACAATCCACTAAAGATACTCCTTCACCAGCGGAGAGGCCTTACAACTCGAGAACATATCCCTACACTTGGGAACAAACCCCTACCGTGCTCACCAAGAGCCTTCGCTTCGGTTCACAAAGAACCTTACAACAATGGTTCACAAAGAATCTTACAAGAGAGTGGAAAGATAATTTAATGCTCCTTAAATGAGCCAATATGAAACACAACCAAATCCTCACTCTATTCTCTCAAGGAATGAATCTTACAAGATAAGTAAGAGAGGATTGAGCACTTGTGAAGAATAACTAAAATAAAAAGTGCAAAGTGCTTAGGTTTTGGATAAAATGATATTTTTCACAAATATGATCAACAATGCTCAAAACCATATTAATACAAGTCTAAAAGCTTGTATTTATAGCCCAAGAACCTTAGGAGCCGTTAACTAGCCATTGGGGAGAAGAAAAAAATATTTTATTTGGCAAACTAGCCGTTTTCTTCCCATTGAATTGGTCGACGAAATTCTTTGAATTTCGTCGACGAAGTCCCTGAATCAGAAAATGTCACCAAAATGAAAGTTATGGATTTTTGTCTTAACTTTCCAGGGACACTAAGATCGTCCCATTTGGACTCTTTACAAAAAGTTGTGCCCAAAATACCGTAAGATGTTCAGGATTCAAGACTGCACTACGGCAGTGATGATTACTTTGTTTTTCCTTGTCAAAAACTATTTTAATGACTCAAAACATTCTTGGAAAAAATTATATGAAATATATTAAGTCTAATGAAGATTAAAACTTGTCCAAATGAGTTTACTTTGGAATATAAGATATTTTAATTAATAAAACACGTTTAAAAACCCATTTTGATATCTTATATGCTTAGTATGTCCTTTTGTAAATATACTTGACTTTCTTTGAACCTTTAAGACATTAAACTTGTTTTAACACAAACGGGACTAAGTATAAAAATGTTCTTAAAACTAGGATATTAAAAACTTGTCCCTTTGAAAACATATTTGAGTTTTAGGATTCATTTGACAAACTCTTATTTTAACTTAGAAAGCCATGAAAGGTGAATTTGTGTTTATGTCTTTAGTGCAATCCTATAAACTCATGTGTCTTAGTATGCTTATGCAATGGCTCAACTCTTACTCAGAAATCATGTAAGATACACATCGCAAGAGTTATAATACGCACTCACTCACACAACCTTTATTACAATTAATTTATACACAATAAAAACTCCGGGATGTGCTTTGGTGCTTCTGAGTTACTGTTCTTCCGATCTTTTCTATTTGATGTCTACTAGGTCCGATCTTTGCTTCTGATTTGGTACCTCTATGTATCTGACACTTTGTACCTATACTAGATAAGATCTGCAAGGATGGAAAATACTTGAAACAACAAATAGGTTAATATCATCAAAACATATAAACCAAGATAGTGTAGCTAACAAGGCTAACAATATGAATTATGCTGCTTGTGTGTGTTAATGCAACTATGTAAACAACTGAAATATGTTGGGTAAAATAGCTGAAAGATGTTAGGTAAATGTATGATAGTTAAAAAATGTTGGGTAAAACAGTTGAAAAATACTGAATAAAATAGCTGAAAGATGTTAGGTAAATGTATGACAGTTGAAAAATATTGGGTAAAATAGCTAAAAGATGTTGGGTAAATGTATGATAGCTGAAAGATGTTGGGTAAAACAGCTAAAAGATGCTGGGTATGAAATGAAATGGAAATGAAATGTGAAATGTGAACAATGTAAAATGGGTAAAAGCCACGTAAAGTGAAATGAAATGAAAAGTAAAAGATGGAAACATGAACAGTTGAGAAATGCAGAATAATGACAAATAAAATAGTGTATTATGGTATTATCAGTATTTATGCTAGTAGAACATATTACATTTGAGCAAGGCAAATCTTCGCCCGAAGGCTTGCTGAAAAAGGAAAGTGCCTTGGTTGTATCAGCTGTAGCAGTAGGTTGTATAACGTATTAGAGCAGAGAGAAACTACTTGTATGGGTGGGTAGACTTCCCTATTTTTAGGGGCCTTCCCCGGTAAACTTTTGTATGAACTGTGTGGGTACGAGATTAATTTAATACTTGAGGGCTTACTGAGTAAAGTGAGTACCCTAGTATGCTTCAATTGTGACCTTCGGGTTGCCAAATGTATCAGAGCAGAGGGGTGCTACTTGTATGGGTGGGTAATTACCCCTATCCTTGGGTAATCTCGTGCGTTAAATCTTTTGCATGTGATTGATTAGGTCCAGAAAATGATTTTGAAAATTATGTTAAAAATTTGCAAATGTTAAATATTTTGTTGATTATAAACTCATGTTGGCCACACACTATTTTAATATATTGTTTCTTCCCTTACTAAGATGTTTCTCACCCGAATATAAATATATATTTTTTCAGGACCTCTCGAGATCTAGTTTGGAGAGTTCGAGGTTTTATAGCATTTTTGGGAGATATAAGAAAAAGGGTATAAACATTTTAATGATGTTTTGGGAATGTTAATATTTTATATTTTATGTCTTTTGTTTTAAAGTTGATAAGAAAGGAATGATTGTAAATACTGAAATGTTTTAGAGATATGTGTATATATGGAAATGCAGTTGATGGATGATTTATTATGGATTATAGTTAGCATTAGTAAACTCTGGTATTATGTTGTATGGATATTATGTTTTACGCTGTGCATATTATGAATTATGGATTATCAGGATTTTATTAGGTATAACGCACCGGACCTGGGTTTAAGGGTTCGGGGCGTTACAGATGATATCAGAGCAAAGGGGTAGTTATCCCCAATCCTCAGGAACTCTCGCTTATGAATGATTGTGGCGAAGTAAGACTCCACTTGGGGGCTTGCTGAATTGAGGGATGACGATATGTAAAGCCTCAATCTCAGTGAGTGGCCTGATAGGTACCCATTGTTGCCACGGGCGCAAAGCTCATAAGGAAAGTGACAACGCCCGAAAGGGGGGTTGTTACAGATGGTATCAAAGTAATGTCCAACCGGAAGTGTGATTAATTTCACATCACCTGGATATGGAAATGTTAGAGTATTAGGTAAGAAATGATTTAGACCAGAGTATAGGAAACAGTTAGGATAAGGATGTTAGATGGGTAGGTCAGTTAGGTGTTGAGGAGTAGGTTTGTTTTAGGGAAGTAAAAGATTTTGTCTTATAGCTTGGAGATAGAAATCCCTTGGCAGACTTCTGTAATTTTCTAATTCAGTTGACGATTTCAGAAAACCACGGTAAATCCATCGACGGTGATGTTTCCTAGCCGTGAGATTGGTCCTTATATGGAGATTTTGGATTTGTTTTGGATTTAATTTAATAAAGAATTATTGAATGGTTTATATGATGATATGTATGTTGACTTCTTATAGTGGTAGTTACTAAATGAATTCAAGTAATGTGAAAAGATGATTAGTTAGTAAAGATTTCGAGGACGAAATTTCTTAAAGAGGGGAAAATGTAGTGATTCAAAAAAATAATAAAAATAAAAATAAAAATAAAAATAAAAATAAAAATAAATAATAATAATAATAAATAAAATAAATTTAAAATTTAAAATTAAATTAAATTAAATTAAATAACTAACTAAATTAAGTAATTAATTAAATAATGAAAATCATTAATTAATTTATAAATAAAACATATTAATATATATTAATATAATATAATATATTATTATAATAAATAAATAAGTAAAAATCCTGAAGCTGGAAGCTTCAAGATCATTTGGTTTCAAAACAAATTTCATGCCCCACCCCACTGAGAGTGCTTCTTGTGCCAACGCTCCTTTTGTCTCCGTCTCTCTCCCTCTCTCAATTTCTCAACGGATTTGCGGGTGATTGGAAAACAAAAGGTGCTGTTGGATTCCTAATTCCGCTGCTGACATACCTATTAGAGCAGATTTGTCGTGAAAGCGGCTTAGGCATTATTCCTGGGGTAAGGCAATTTTTTTCAAATTTCTCAATTTTCTTTAAATCAACCATTAAATTGATGATCGGGTACCACCACGTGGTCCTAGTCGCGATTGTCGTCATTTTGACGTGGGTCAATTTTCAATTTGAGTTTTCTAAACCTCACTAAAAAGTGAGAGTGAGATTTGAGAAATTTGGCAAATTGGTTATATTTGTAGGTATAACTATTTATTTGGAAATTATGACTCTAGAAAATATTTAAATAGTAATTTATTTAGGGATAATTTAATGGAACTAGGGTTTTTGAACCAGGGTCCGGGTGAGCACCGCAGACATCTTTTCGGGGTCCCTGTTGGCGTAGTGCAAGAAATGAGGTAAGGGGGAAAATATATATTAAACTAGAATTTTTATGAATTTAATGGAAAATGAATTGTGTTATATATACGTGTATATGTTTCGGTATGAGTTTAAAATGCCAACTGTTTAAATTATATTTTTCCGAGTTTAGAGCTATTTATTATATACGTATATGCGAAAATGAACTAATGAAAGTGAAAAATATTTTTAGAATAATTATGTAAAAAACAAAAGGTATTTTTAGTATATAAATGTTAAATGTTAGTTGGCTTATTTTACAGACAATGTATGAATTTTATTACTAAATTGTATGGCATGAGTAAATGTAAATTCTGTGCAAATATATGTTAAATGTATGAGATGCAGGTTAAGTAAGTAATGCATTGAAAATGAAATATGATATAGATTATGTTGCTTGTGTGTGTTAATGCAACTATGTAAACAGCTGAAATATGATGGGTAAAACAACTGAAAGATGTTAGGTAAATGTATGACAGTTGAAAAATGTTGGGTAAAACAGTTGAAAGATACTAGGTAAATGTATGACAACTAAAATATGCTGGGTAAATATATGACAACTGAAAGATGGTAGGTAAAACATCTGAAAGATGCTGGGTATGAAATGAAATGAAATGAAAATGGAAATGAATGAAATAAAAATGAAATGTGAAATGTGAACAATGTAAAATGGGTAAGAGCCACGTAAAGTGAAATGAAATGAAAAGTAAAAGATAGAAACATCAACAATTGAGAAATGCTGAATAATGGCAAAAAAAATAGTGTATTATGGTATTATCAATATTTATGCTAGTAGAGCATGTTATGTTTGGGCGAGGCAAACTTTTCGCTCGAGGACTTGCTGAGAAAGGAGAGTGCCCTAGTTGTATCAAGTGTAGCAGTTGGCTGCATAACGTGATAGGACAAAGGGAAACTACTTATATGGGCTGGTATATTTTCCTATTCTTGGAGGCCTTCGCCAATAAACTTTTGTATGAACTGTGTGGGTATAAGATTAATTTAATACTTGAGAGCTTACTGAGGTGCGTTCCCTAGTATGCTTCAATTGTGACCTTCAGGTTGCCAAATGTATCAGAGCATAGGGGTGCTACTTGTATGGGCAGGTAATCACCCCTATCCTTGGGTAATCTTGTGGGTTAAATCTTTTGCATGTGATTGATTAGGTCCAGAAAATGATTTCAGAAATTATGTTAAAGATTTGCAAATGTTAAATATTTTGTTGATTATAAACTCATGTTGGTCACACACTGTTTTAATATATTGTTTCTTCCCTTACTAAGATGTGTCTCACCCGAATATAAATATTTTTTTTTTCAGGATCTCCTCGGGATTGAGTTTAGAGAGCTCGAGGTTTTATAACATTTTTGAGAGATATAAGAAAAAGGGTATAAACATTTTAATGATGTTTTGGGAATGTTAATATTTTATATTTTATGTCTTATGTTTTAAGGTTGATAAGAAAGGAATGATTGTGAATACTGAAATGTTTTGGAGATATATGTATATATGGAAATGCAGGTGATGGATAATTTATTATGAATTATAGTTAGAATTAGTAAACTCTAGTATTATGTTATATGTAGATTATGTTTTCCACTGCGTATATTATGAATTATGGATTATCAAGATTTTATTAGGTATAGCGCATCGGACCCAGGTTTAAGGGTTTAGGGCATTACACCGACCCTTATTATTACTCGGTCCACTCTGGAACTTGCTTCTCCCATGATTCTGATTACCTTTCACCACAAGTCCTTCACCTTGAGAATTTTCATCGCTGGCCTTCTTCCTCTGATGGAAACTCAACAGAGCATTTGTGATATCCTCCAACTCTGGAGTTTCCTTCCCCCATGTCATAGTCATAACTAGATTCTCATACATAAGAGATGTAGGTAGGGAATTCATCAACATCGATGCCTTTGTCATCTTAAGCCAATATAGTTTTTGCTTAAGATACAACTTATTCGTCAATGGCATGGACATATACCAGCTCCCTAGTTTCAACCAAACTGTCGCCAGCGATTCCTCATCCATGACGTGATGCATCACGTCATCAACTGGACAAAGGTTGATAGTAGCCACATTCTTCGCTTTTAACTCCTTCCAGCTGTTTTTCATGTAGTGTCTTCACCATACCTTAATGCACTAACAAGTCATTAACCCTCCTCTACCAAAACCCAAAATTTCCCTTTCCATCGAACTTAACAACATCAAATTTCGTAGAAGAAATCTCAGCCATTGCAACCTGACTCTGATACCAATTTGTTGTGTAATGTATACACCAATGTGGAGTGGAAAAATAAATTAAATTGGATCATGCAATGCAACAACCAACGATGAACACAAGAATTTACGTGGTTTGGCAATATGTTTACCTCCACTGGAGCAAGTGACTAATTTTCACTATCATTTTTCAAAAGCTGCAAACAAGGGTTACAAATATTGTTTATATGCTAATCCTATGCATATAGAAGGTTTAGAATGTTCCTAAAGTACCCATGTAGTAATCCCCAGAGGAAAATCCTCTGAAATCCCCAATCTATTGATCTTTCCAATTCATATTCTGTAATCAATGTCAACCAAGACCGTCGACATTTTTTCCCAAAACCTTCGATGGTTTTATACCGAGACTAACTATGAAGACTAAAACTGTTGATTAAACCGTCGACGGTTTCTTTTTACAATCCAAAATTCCTCGTTCTTGCTTCACCATGCATGCGTTCCATTTAGTATGAGCCACATACTCCAAAAGTGATTTTTTTTTTTAAAAAAAAAAAAAATCTAAAAATAAAAAATAAAAAATTATTTTGCACATATAAAGAAATTTTTTATTTTTTTATTTTTTCAATATGAATCTTGAAAAATTTTAAAATAAGCTAATTTTTTATAATTATTTGAAAATTTTAAATTTTTAAAAATCAGAAATATTTTTTTTTTTTCAAAACTAAACGAACCCTAATTATGCTTTTGAAGACATTGAAAATTGTCTTCACTTTGTCATAGTCAACTACTCAAGTAGGGTTGTTTGCCTATCTATTTCTTTTTTTAGAGGATTTCTTAGTTTAGAAAAAAAAAAAAAAAATAAGGACCCATTTAATTTTGAAAACAATTTCCATTTTTATTTTAACTTTTAACAAATTATAAAAGAAAAATATTAATTTTTATTTCAAAAAATTTGTATGAAATAAATGAATAAAAATAGACAAATTTTGGCGCTATTTGCTTTTGAAAATAATTGTCTTTTTTGTTTTTAATTTTTCAAACAATTACAAAATTATCATCTTATTTTTTAATATTTCAAATTTATATAAAAAAATTTGAAAAAAAAATTTTCATTCTTTTTGCATATTTTCAACTCATATTTTACACATGGGAGCATGGAATCTAGATTTTAGACTTCAATTTGTATGAATCATGTATAGAGTTTTTTTTTTTTAATCTTTACAAATCTAAATTCAAGTCCCAAAATCCATGATTCCAAATATTACTTTATATAAAATTTGGAAAATTGAAAAGTAAGTTGCCTTTTTGTGATTGTTGAAGAAGTTGGAAATGATGAAATTCCTACTGATGTTGAAGATGAAAATGAGGGGGAGCAACAAGTTCAAGAGCAAGCTCCATTGAGAAGGTCTTCAAGAGAGCCAAGACCTTTAACTAAAAATCTATCAAGTGGTTATGTTACTCTAACAGATCAAGGGGAGCACGAAAGCTATCAAGAAGCCATGAACCACGAAAATAAAGTTGAATGGATGGACGCTTTGCAAGAGGGAATGAATTCCATTTTTGACAATCACACTTATGATTTGGTTAAACTTCCTCATGAAAAGAAAGCTTTGAAAAACAAATTGGCGTTTAGGTTGAAAAATGATGGAAAGAATCTTCGGTACAAGGCTAGGCTTGTGGTCAAAGGCTTTGGTCAGAAAAAGGGAATTGACTTTGATGAAATGTTCTCACCGGTTGTGAAGATGTCATCTATTCGGATTGTTCTTGGCATGACAGTATACTTGAATTTAGAAGTTGAGCAACTAGATGTGAAAACCGCTTTCTTACATGGCGACTTGGAAAATGAAATTTACCTAGAATACCCCGAAATGCTTCAAACAAAAAGGGAAAGAGAATTTAGTGTGCAAATTAAAGAAAAGTTTGCATGGGTTGAAGCAAGCACCATGGAGATAGTATAAGAAATTTGATTCTTTCATGATTGATCATGGTTACTCAAAAACCTATTTGGATGATTTTGTATTTGTGAAAAAATTTCTGGATGGTACTTATATCATTCTTTTACTCTATGTTGATGATATGCTTGTTGTAGGACTAGACTCCTCCAAGATTGACAAGTTGAAGTTGGAATTGAGCAAGTTTTTTGCTATGAAAGACTTGGGACGGGTAAAGCAAATTCTTGGCATGATAATTGTTCGTGGTCGGGAAAAAGAGCAAATTTGGTTGTTTCAAGAAAGTTATATTGAAAAAGTGCTTGAGATGTTCAATATGGATAAAGCAAAACCCATTGGTTGCCCACTTGCTAGTCATTTCAAGCTTAATACAAAACAAAGTCCTACAAGTGAGAAAGACAAGGAATAAATGAAGAATATTCCTTATGCTTTGGCCATTGATTCCTTAATGTATGCAATGGTTTGCACAAAACCGGATTTAGCTTACGCCTTTGGAGTTGTTAGTCAGTTTCTCTCTAATCCAAGAAAGGAGTTGTTGGCTTAACATGGCTTACTAATCTTGTTTTGATGATAAAAAATAAAATGTTACTTAACATGTTTTGTTGCACGTGATGAAATTTCAAGAATCATGTCATTAAGCTCAAGTTTAAAAGCTGATTGCAAGACTCCATGGAAAAGGAATATGAAAGCTTGAGGATTATAAGAGCATGAATATTAAAAAGACTTGCTAAAAGCTTAAAGAATTTGATGCATAAAGTTCAAATGACTTAACAAAGGACAAATATGAAGACTTCAAGTTTAGAAAGCATTTTAAAGTTTAAGAAGAGTCTCTATGTAGGTACTTCATTCAAATGATAATTTGATTAGATTTGAAACTCATTAAGAATCTCATTGACCTAGAGACCATGTTTTGAAAAACTTCGGAAAATACTTTTCAAAAGACTTAAATTATTTTAGGGAAAACAAAAGAGCAAAAATAATTTGGAAATAAATTAAAAATTAATTTTTCGATCTTTCTAGGCAACTGACAAGTTTTTTCCAGTTGACTGACAAATGTTTGAATTGATTTTAAAACAACCCGAGAGGATCTAGTCGACTGATTCATGTCTTCCTAGTCAACTGACTCGCTCTGACTTTCAAAACCTCAGTGTTTTAAATGGTTTAGGCGACTGACTCATGATTTCTAGTCAACTGACTCTTCGAGATTTTAATTTTAAACTTAACGGGTACTTTCTAAATTTGATTTTTTTAATTCTAACCATTATGAAAACTTGGGAAACACTCCAAGTCACTTGGGGAACACGAAATACTCTTGATTAATCATCTATAAATACCTCCCCATGGCTAAGGATTCATACACACCAAGCAATCACAGCAATCAAGCTTTTTTGCTCTCAAAATTCTCAGTACTCTCAAAAGCTCTCTTGTGCAATTACTTTCTAAATTTCTCTACGGAGATTTGCTGGAAATCTCTCACACAATTCTAAACCTATACTGAATTCTTTCAATCTAGAAAGAAAGCTCACGATGATATACTTCTAGAGGCTTTAAACTCTTTCAATTATTATTTTGAATTGAAGTATATTTTAGTTTTGAGTTATTATACTAATCTGCTCTTGTTAAAAGTGTCTTTGAACACCAAAACTTGCTCTTGTTTTATAGACGGTTCAGGTTCTTGAATCGTTGTTGGACCAAGCGTGGATTATCGTTTGGAGAAGCATACTCTAGCCTATTGAATGAGAGATTTTAAGGTTGCTCATGCTCATAAAGGAGTGGTTATAGTGGAATCCTGAGGTGGTTTAGCCTAAGGTGAGGACGTAGGTGGGTATAGTTGAACCTCGTAAAAACTCTCGTCTCACTCTCTTCCCTACTCTCATTTAATTTCCTGTTTATATTAACTTCATTGTTGGATTTTAATTGTTGATCATATAAACTACGTGGATAAGAAATTAAATAAATCAAGGATTAATTTGATTTTGGGATTGCAAAAACCGAAAGAAAGTACGTTGGTTGATCAATATAAATTGCGGAAACCTTAAAGGGAGTACATTGATTGGTTAACACCCGAGACTAATTAACTGAAAGTTTATTTAAAGTCTGAGTTTTTCGAATATTATTGGAAGTTTGAATTGTCGTTTTTATTGAGAAAATAGGAATACAAATACATGGCTTCTTATCAGCAAACAAATATTCTCAAACTCTACTTTGGTTTGCTAAAGTGCTGAAACTTGACAATATTACTAAATTTTTTTATCTTGTGTGGATTGTGTTGTGATTGTGTTGATTGGATTGTGTTGAGGTGTTGAATAGGATATTCAACTTAGTATATTCATTTATAAAGGTTTTAACAAAATTAATTTTCTGCTAAACTTAAAATTGAAAACCGACTTTGCTTGTGTGGTGGCTAAAATTAAAATAAGTTAACGAATCATTCAAAGAAATTTTAAAATCCCAATTCACCCTTCTTCTTAGGAATACACCTTTCTTTTCAGGAGCATCGGTTAGCGGTAAAATAGATTCTCTGATACCTTAGAGGCGCTTCAAAGATGTGTTTGTGCTTTGGAAATGGTAAATCTATATTCCATGGATTTACAGAAGCCGATATGGTCGGTAATGTTGATTCTAAAAAATCCACTTCGGGTTATTTGATGACTTTTGCAGGGGAGGAGCTGTGGCATGGCAATCAAAATTACATAAATGTATTGCTCTATCTACTACGGAAGCCAAGTTTATTGCCATTAAAGAAGTTTGCAAAGAATTGTTTTGGTTGAAGAGATTCTTGAAAGAGTTGGGAATGGAACAGGAAAGGTATGTTCTTTATTATGATAGCCAAAGTGCGATTCATTTGAGTAAGAATTCTCTCTTTCATTCAAAATCAAAACATATTGATATTCTATATCATTGGATTCGGGATGTGTTGGATAAGAAATTGTTGAAACTTGACAAAATTCACACCGATGGTAATGATTCGGATATGATGACAAAAGCATTGTCTAGAGACAAGCATGTGAAGTGTCGAATTTTGGCCAGATTGGTGGAGTCATCCCCATAAGTCGGGAGGGAGAGATTTGTTGGGTTTCCCTCCTTATGGGGCCCATATATTGGAAAAGGCCCCCCTTTCTTTCAGACGCCACTTCGTTTCTAGGGTTTATCGCAAATTTTGAATTCGATGTGTGCTCACTACTTCTATCATCATGCTTTTCTCATTCTATATATTAGTCTCCGAAAGATTGCACGGTCACGGTGCCTCTCACACTCTGTTCCAATTTCCTGGAGAAATTTGCCGGTGCTTTCCATCAGATTTCTCTGCGACTTAGCTTTTCTTTGCTTATGCTCCACAAGTTCTCCAGTTTAAGGTGCGCTTAGGGAAATTTGGATACTTTGGAGAAAAGCGCAGGGAACAACGGCAAAACAAGGAAGAAGGGCATAAGACTGATTGCAAAAATCGAAAGTAAGGATCGATTCTCACCATCTATTTTTAACTTTTAATTTTCTTTCCTTTCTTGGGGTCTTAAATTTTAAATAATATCTTTTGTTCTGAATAGTCATCAAAAATTCTAAATTTAATTTTTTTCTTATATTGGCTTGGTTTTGAACATTAATTAAAATAATATGACTGTTATTGGAAACTCGCATGAAGATCTTATTTCCCGTTATTGATTCTTATATATGCCCGTAAGGGATTCAGCATTTTTTTTTTAAAATTTAATAGGATATTTACTGTATTGATTGCATTTTTTTTTTGTTGGAAATCTGTAGGGCAATGGCGACTATGGTGGAGCCTCCGAATGGGATCAAGCCTCGAGGAAAGCATTGTTTCCGGCTGTGGCAGACATTGTTTGAGATCGACACCAAATATGTTCCGATCAAACCCGTAGGCAGAGGATCCTATGGGATCATTTGCCCTTCCTTTAACACAGAAACAAATGAGAAAGTTGTCATTAAGAAGATAAAAAATGTGTTTGAGAGTCAGACTGGGGCATTGAGGATGTTGAGGGAGATGATCCTGCTGAGGCACATCAAGCACGAAAACGTAATTGCTTTGAAGGATGTTATGATGCCGACCCACCGGAAAAGCTTCAAGGATGTTTATCTTGTTTATGAACTCATGGATACCGATCTGCATCGCGTCCTTAGGTCCCCTCAACCTCTTTCCCGTGATCACTGCCAGTTTTTTCTTTGTCAGGTATGAAGCCATCTCTCGTTGAACATATTTTCCAGAATTGATACTTGTTGCAATGTGAAATCACCTTTTCATTTGTTCCCTGATCGAATTCATTGGATTTTGCTCTTTCTCTGCAATGTTATGAAAAAATCAATTTGCTGAAATTTTATTCTTACTATATGGAATTATGGATGTAGAATTGAGTAGTCTTAATGTGGTAAATATGTTTAATTTGGAAAAGTCATGTTCATAGGTGTTCTGTTTTGACAACTGTGCCTAAGCAGTATGTCAAATTTATAATGCATTAATTTATTGGTCATGAGAGGCAAATATTACATGGCAATCTACCTTGAGATGATGATGTTTGGGTTGGGCGAAGATGGCTAGTGCTGTAGTTTATTTTGTCTATTTCGCTTAAGAAAAACCCTGTATGGCACAGCAAAAAACAACAATTACAATTTTAATACTCTAATTGTCAACAAACAATTTAAAAGTTTATAGGCACAAAAACAAAGAACATTACATACCTTCCAATGTTGTCACTGACAGGCCACTTAAAAGAGGTAAGAACAACTCTGTATCTGAAGCATCTCTAATTGCCTATTAAAAAAGCTGACTTGGTAATAGAACATACTGAAAGGATCTAACCCACAAAATTGCATGGTGGAATACCTTTTTTACACATTCTTGCAAAATCAGGAAATATTGTTGTGAAATACTAGCTTCTTGGAGCTCTTTCAAAGCCTTATCACCAGCCCAACTGAAAGAGATAATTAAGATATTTACAGAAAACATACAAGTAAATTTTATGGATGTATCTTTATATGAATCTAAGATAAAAGTTTAAAATGAGAAAAAGAAAAAAAAAACCCTTTGGAGTTGTTCATAAACATAATGCATATGGTAACAAAAGGGAGAGAGGGGAGTAAGAAATAAATAAATAATGAACATATATATAAGAGATCCAACTTTCTGATTTCCTACATAATTTATCATTCATTACTGACTGAAAATAACTAAGAATTGATCCCAAACAAATAGAACAAATAGAATGATTACCTGTGTCATTTCATACAAGGGTTGATAAACCAATTCATCAGTTGAACAGAGTTGTTGTAGTTCCATCTGCAGTTCTTTAATAATGTATGACAGCTATAAGCAACATAAAAACAATTTTACAAAGAGCTAAATAATCAGTTTGAAAATTACCATGCAAAACATCTTCTTCAATATCCACGCTACCAGAGTCCCGAGCCATGTCCTCTATATTACTGTCAACCAGAAAAATTAAAAATTTAGTTATGAGATTGGAGAAACTGATACAATGAAAAGAAAAGACCCAATACCAATCAGTCATTCAAGATTTCTTGGTTCAAATCTTTTGAACAAGACATGGCGTGGATCAAATGGCAAGGCAAATGACATAAGAAGCAATAATACATAAAACTTCAAAAAAGGACATACCCTCTCTAATTCTTAGAATATGCGCTTCATGTCAATGAAGTTCCAGGCTCTATGCCATGAAATAAAAACTTCATCTTCATCTTCCAACATAAAGTTGAGCTCAACAATTTGGAGTCTACAGTTTACAATGCTTCAAATTACCTAAAATTTGGACCATCTAATATACAATATAATATTATTGAAGTCAAAAAAACTTGTTTGGTTTACACAGCTTTCAATTACAAAGGTTCAAGACTCCACCTAAATTAGCATATTTTAGGTAGGAAATCAGAAATCCACCTAGAAGGTGTTTGTTTACCTGCAATCAGAGTGAAGGTATCGGAACTTGATTTCTTCATCCCAAATTCCAAGCATTTGGTACATGCTAGGAATTGGAATAATGTATGCAGACCCATGTTTAGACCAGAATCACATTTTCCTTACCAAAAGAGCTTGATTAGAAGGGGAATCGAGTAATTTTACAAAAACATGTTTCTCCTCTCATAAATTTGTATGCAGTCAAGGAATTAAAGTATGACCAAAATGGAAATCAAGAAGCAATTTGATTTTAGTTCCTTGAATTACTCAGAAGCATTATTAAGTATGACCTATCCTGAATCCCATTCAATAAGAATCACCTCAATTCCAATCCGTTTGATTCCCATTCCAATTTTCGGCAACCAAATGCCCCCTACTTCAATCACTCGCCCAGAAGAATTTTCAATCTATGAAATCTAGTGAACTTTTGAGTCAATATCAGAAGATTATAACAAAAACTGTAATTTAGTAGCCAAGTGCTCACAACAAGAGCGCATTCTGAGTGCTTTGTGAGGAAACAATTGCATCTATTTTGTGCTGGTGGTCATTTTCTTTTAGTTGGGGGGAATGAGGACTGAGGAATGTGAGGCTTATCAAGTACAAGCATCAAAAAGGCAAAAAGCTCTTTTATCCTGTCTCTCGTGGTCAAGAAAATTGAATGAAGTGAAGAGCATTTAACTTTTAAATCCATGTAACTCTTAGTTGTACATCCTGGCCAAATCATGAAAACAAAATAAAGGACCACATGTGGTGGACTATGTGGACTTGTTGGATTCTTGATCATTGAAGGCACTTTGATTCATAGGAAGACAGTTTAACTGACTCCTCATTCAGAACATAGAAATATTAATAACAAGGAATACATAATTTCATTGGCTTGGGACAGCAGTTTAGTTACTCCATTGCAATCCGGACATCGCAAGTTCAAGTTGTTGAAACAGCATAAGTGCTGGGGTGATTAAATGTCCATAAGGGGAACTCTGGCAGTGCAAGTGGGAAGTCAAGATGATCATATGTCCATATTGAAATGAAGCCAAAAAGGTGATTAGAAATGCAATGCCACAAACAAAGTTTAAAAAAGAAACAGGAAAAGCCAAATAGGCGGTGTGTAAGAAGTCTTTATTGGTTCTCATAATTTGGAAATGAAGAAGTATGTCAAAAAAAAAGTGGCCCATTTTAGTTAAGAGGAGGCGCTTGTGAGGGGGACTCCTGTAGTCAAGAGACCCCATTTCATCTATGTCCCATTTTACTTGAGCATGAAAACAATAGCCAGTGTAGCCCCTTGGGAAATTCAAGGAGCAGATTGTAGTAATAAGTGAACAGTGGGAGAAAGGAGAATCTCATATTCAAAATCAGACATTGCAAAGGATTTCGAGGGTTTATTGGAGCCCAGGAAGGTGAAATCCAAGCTTGAGGGCTCAGGGAGAGGAGCAGTTGAACAAAGGAAGCAAACTGCTGAGTTTGCCTATGAAGCTTCTTCTTTTGAGAATGAGTCAGATTTTTATGACTATGAGAATGAAGGACTTATGATTAAGCACTTGCACATCTCAATGGTAGTTAATCAACTAGTACTCCTATCGATGCCAATTCACATAACAGTTATCGTAATTATGTGTGTACTTTGAAAGAAAAGAAACAAAAATTAATAAAATAAAGGAAAAAAAGATCCATTTTGATCCTCCAGCATTGCCATTATTGTCAAAGAGCACTTCAACATGATTTCGACAAGCCTAAAGTATAACTCTAAAAAGGGATTGACTTTAATTCTGAAAAAGCATGATAATGATAATGACGAAAAAGAGTTAGTTTGAAAGCATTGGATTAAAAAAACATGAGTTTTTTTTGACATACTTCTTAACCTATTGTTTAATTTTTTATTAAACAGAAGAATCCAACAAGTCCGCATAGTCCACCACATGTGGTCCTTTATTTTGTTTTCATGATTTGGCCAGGATGTACAAATCCTGCAGTGTAAAGAGCGAAATAGACAATTAGAGATCTTCCCTTTCGGGCAAGGGAGCAGTGCTAAGTATGTAAGGACTCTTGATCCACTCAGATATTGGGTGCTCACCAAGGTAAGACTCAATAGGGAGGGAGGCAGAATCTTGAATTTACTTCCAAAGTAGCTTCAAAAATCAGAAACCTTAAAATTTTAAAATATGTATATATTTTTTTAAAAAAGGATTTTAAAAAATTTTAAAAAATATTCTTGGAGTTCCTTCTTCAATTGGAGTTTCAAATTTTCTCAAATTTCAAAAGGAAATTTAAAAATACCAGAAATTGTGAAAACTGTGATTTAGCAACAAAAAAAAAAAACACATGCAAAATACAAATTAGACAAGTTCTTCACGTATTCAACACAAACACATGGACCTCCTCAAGTCACTGCCAAAGTCAATCTGAAACTTCTGAAGCCCAATTGAACTTCACTGTCTCCAAACAATGCCCAATAAGATCTCAACCCTTTAATTCTCCAAATGTCGGCCCAATTGCACCTTCGAGGCCCAAACGAATCAATTCCTCAAATGAACTGCAATTGAAATTTAATTTGCAATTTTGAGCCCAATTGTCAAGGTTGAGGCCCAGTTGAACATTTGTACTGCAATTCAAGCCCAATGGAATTTTAAATTCTAAATAAATTCCTAATTAAATCTCGATTACCAAGTTATTTAAATTTCCAAGAAGCTAATATTTCACAACAATATTTCCTGATTTTGCAAGAATGTGTGAAAAAGGTATTCCACCATGCAATTTTGTGGGTTAGATCCTTTCAGTATGTTCTATTACCAGGTCAGCTTTTTTAATAGGCAATTAGAGATGCTTCAGATACAGAGTTGTCCTTACCTCATTTAAGTGGCCTGTCAGTGACAACATTGGAAGGTATGTAATGTTCTTTGTTTTTGTGCCTATAAACTTTTAAATTGTTTGTCGACAATTAGAGTATTAAAATTGTAATTGTAGTTTTTTGCTGTGCCATACAGGGTTTTTCATAAGCGAAATAGACAAAATAAACTACAGCACTAGCCATCTTCGCCCAACCCAAACATCATCATCTCAAGGTAGATTGCCATCTAATATTTGCCTCTCATGACCAATAATGCATTATAAATTTGACATACTGCTTAGGCACAGTTGTCAAGACAGAACACCTATGAACATGACTTTTCCAAATTAAGCATATTTACCACATTAAGACTACTCAATTCTACATCCATAATTCCATATAGTAAGATGAATACTGCAAGTTGAGCATATTAATTACACTTCAAGACCTACCCAATGCTATATCCACATAATAAAATTTCATCAAATTGATTTTTTCATAACATTGCAGAGAAAGAGCAAAATCCAATGAATTTGATCAGGGAACAAACAAAAAGGTTGTCAATTCTGGAAAATATGTTCAACGAGAGATGGCTTCATACCTGACAAAGAAAAAACTGGCAGTGGTCACGGGAAAGAGGTTGAGGGGACCTAAGGACGCGATGCAGATCGGTATCCATGAGTTCATAAACAAGATAAACATCCTTGAAGCTTTTCCTGTGGGTCGGCATCATAACATCCTTCCAAGCAATTACGTTTTCGTGCTTGATGTGCCTCAACAGGATCATCTCCCTCAACATCCTCAGTGCACTAATCTGACTCTCAAACACATTTTTTATCTTCTTAATGGCAACTATCTCATTTGATTCTTAGTTAAAGGAAGAGCAGACGATCCCATAGGCTCCTTTGCCGACGGGTTTGATCGGAACATATTTGGTGTCGATCTCAAACAATGTCTGCCACAGCCGGAAACAATGCTTCCCTTGAGGCTTG
Source organism: Malania oleifera (assembly GCF_029873635.1). Taxonomy (NCBI): domain Eukaryota; kingdom Viridiplantae; phylum Streptophyta; class Magnoliopsida; order Santalales; family Ximeniaceae; genus Malania; species Malania oleifera. Next base: position 37,682,281 of record NC_080425.1, read on the forward strand.
ATCCCATTCGGAGGCTCCACCATAGTCGCCATTGCCCTACAGATTTCCCTGAAACAAAACACCGTCTTTTCAACCTTTTCCATGGAAAAACTCATCGAAAGAAAGAAAATAAAAAAACCTCTTAGATTCCCGCGCACCTTAAACTGGAGAACTTGTGGAGTATAAGCAAAGCAAAGCTAAATGGCAGAGAAATCTGATGAAAGCACCGGCAAATTTCTCCAGGAAATTGGAACAGAGTGCGAGAGGCACCGTGACCGTGCAATCAACCGGAGACTAATATATATATATATATATATATATATATATATATATAGTGAGAAAAGCATGATGAGAGAAGTAGTGAGTACACATCGAATTCAAAATTTGCGATAAACCCTAGAAACGGAGTGTCTCCCAAATATACAAAAATAATAAAAAAATGTTTTCTAAATTTTTTATATAAATTTGAAATACTAAAAACTAAGATGATAATTTTGTATTTTTTTGAAAAATTAAAAACAAAAAATAAAATTATTTTCAAAAGCAAATAGTGCCAAAATTTGTCTATTTTTATTTATTTATTTCATACAAATTTTTTGAAATAAAAACTAATTATTTTTATTTTATATTTTTTAAAAAATTAAAATAAAAATAGAAATTGTTTTCAAAATTAAATGGATCCTTATTTTTATTTTTTAAACTAAGAAATCCTCCAAAAGAGAAATAGACAGGCAAACAACTCTATTTGAATAGTTGACTATGAAAAAGTGAAGACAATTTTCAATGTCTTCAAAAGCATAATTAGGGTTCGGTTAGTTTTGAAAAAAAAATATGTATAATTTTTAAATTTGTAAGTTTTTCAAATAATTATAAAAGAAATTAGCTTATTTTAAAATTTTTCAAGATTCATATTGAAAATATAAAAAATAAAGAATTTCTTTATATGTGCAAAATAATCTTTTACTTTTTATTTTTAGATTTAAAAAAAATTACATTTGAAGTATATGGCTCATACTAAATGGAATGCATGCACAGGAAAAACATGGTGAAACAAGAACAAGGAATTTTGGATTATAAAAAGAAACCGTCGACAGTTTGGTCGACAGTCTGATCAACGGTTTCAGTCTTCACAATTTAGATTTGATCTTATTAATACTCTATTTATCACACAGCATGCGGTATTTACCACTTCAGCTTAAAAATATTTTGGTAACCTATGTTCATTTAGTATTGTTCTTGTCATTTCTTGAATAATTCTATTTTTTCTTTCAAAAACTTCATTTTGTTGTGGAGTTTTGGGTGCTGAAAATTATGATTAATTCCATATTTATTACAAAATTTTTCAACTTCTTTGTTGTTGAATTCTCTTCCTTGATCACTCCTTATATTTGAAACACTATATCCTTTTTCATTTTGAAGTTTCTTACACAAATGTATTAACATGTTACAAGCTTCATCTTTGGAGGCTAAAAATAGTACTCAGGTAAACTTGAAGTAGTCACCAACCATGAAAAACACATATTGCTTACCTCCTCTGCTTTGAATTCTAGTAGGACCAAACAAATCTAAATTGTGAATTACGGTGTTATCCCAAGAGGGGGGTGAATTGGGTATTTTTAAAAGATTGTGACCTTTGAGATCTAATTTCGAAAAACCTTCAATTACAAACTTTCAAGTTACCTAACAACTAGATTAATGTTTCACAATCAATCAATCTAATATGTGTCTTTGTCAAGCATACACTTTTACCCAATTACTCACAAATGTAACTAGTGTTCAATACATACACAATGCACAAGTAATTTAAACACAATGAGGAAATTAAAAAGAAGTTAAGGGTAAGAGGGATGCAAACACGATTTTACGATATTCAGCCAACCTGACCTACATTCTCGCCTTAAGCAACCCACTTAAGGGTTCCACTAAATTCCTGCTCTTTTAACCGAGACGGAGCTTCCCGTACAATCTGCTACTTACAAGAGGTACACCTTCCTCCTATTCCGCTGCTTACAAGATATACAACTTTCTCCTTAAATCCGGTTCACAGCTCAAACTATGATTACAATATAGAAGTTACAATTTCTACAAATACACTCAAATGCTTCTACACAAAACTAGTGAGTACAATTGAAAATCCTAACACATATGCATATGATAAAACTTGAAGCTCAATATGAATGTAATGATGAAATCGTTATATAAATGATATGCTTCACAAAATTTACCTTCAAGTAAATATCTCCGAAAAAATATTTTTTTATAAATAAATGCCTTGGAGAATTCAGGGTTTTAAAAACAATCCACTTGATGCAAGAATATCAAGATACGATCCTTGTAAAAATAATCTTTAATAACACTCAGATTTAAATTCTAGCTATTAAGTAATTTGTAAGGTGATAATTTTGTAATTGTTTGAAAAATTAAAAACAAAAAGTAAAATTATTTTCAAAAGCAAATAGTGTCAAAAATTGTTTATTTTTATTCATTTATTTCATACAATTTTTTCAAAATAAAAATTAACTATTTTTTGTAATTTGTTAAAAAATTAAAATAAAAATAGATATTATTTTCAAAATTAAATGGATCCTTATTTATTTTTTCTAAACTAAAAAATCCTCTAAAAAAGAAATAGACGGGCAAACAACCTCAATTGAGTAGTTGACTATGAAAAAGTAAAGACAGTTTTCAATAATGTCTTCACAAGCATAATTATCATAACTATGCAATGGTCATATAATTAGTAGGAGAACATTTTATTCATTTGTTGAAGATTTGGTTGAGTCGTCCATTCAGAAACCCAACTTGACCTTCGCACCTTTTTTATTATACATGCTGCATGGATTGTACACACAAACACTGCATATTTCGAAGTGTATTTTTCGGTCAAAACCTTCTACGGGAAGGCTATGGTCTAGTCCTACTGAATTTTGAATTTTAAATTTTATAAATTTGAACAAAGTTTTTTGAAACAAATTATATTAAGTTTTGTTCTAAATTCATACAAATTCAAATTGAAAACTTCTTTCAAACAAAAATATGTCTATTTCCCGAATATCATGAGTATCAATCAATTTGAAATAGAGCTTACTAGGAAACATGTGACATCTAATCTAACCATGCCTGATAATGAGAATATTTTGAAACAATTCCATGCATTCAACGTTTCCACTTACAATGTGTTTGAAAATCTAGATTTCGAAACTTAAATGGGGATTTTTATGAATTCAAATATAATAAAGTATAAAATTATATTAATTTTGTAATATGCTTCCCAACACAACCTTAAGGAAAAAGCACAACATCCCTATTTTATTTTTATAGGGTCTGATGGTTTCCATTGATTCCCAAACCTTTTAGCTAACCCTAGTTTATTTTATAAACTTACTACATGGCTTAAATAAAAATTATCTTTTTTTGTTTGTTTGTTTTTGTGCGGATGATGGATATCCAAATCCGCGTATAAATAATTCTCACTTCATTGTACATAGGTGCATACATCTATCACCCTGATATACTAATGGTTAGTTTAAATCAAGCATTTTATATGAAGTTTTTGCGTGCCTATCGACAGCTGCAGACAGACGAGAACGAACCCTATGCCCGATCCACCTTGGTAGATGGCCCCACTAGGAAAAAAAAAAAAGAAAATTTATTATTCACTATATTTTCTCTTTATATCAAATATAATTTAAAATAAAAATTATTCGAACACGATTAAAAATTAAGAAAAATTAAATGTTAAGGATGTGTAAAATTAAAATTTTGATATATTTTTTATTTTTCCTTCGTAGCCAAAATGAAAAGTGAAATTCTTATCAGTTTCCTTTTCAAGAAACAAATGGTGCAAAAAGGAAACATCAAAATAGCATTTCTTGAGAATCAAAAAAATCAACTCATAAACCGCACAAAAATTTCAAAAATACTTTTACAAGTTATGAGAAGCTAAGCTAAAAGAAAAAACAAATGAACTCTAAGCTAACGAAGACCGTCAAAACCTGTCGACTACTACCAACGGCAGCAACCTCAGGACGGCAGCGAAGTAATTCTCTCCACATCATCATCTCCCTCATAAGCCCGCTCCTCCAAATTTTCATTTATCTCAAAAAAGAAAGAAAGAAAAAAAAAATGAACTCTAAGCTAACGAAGGCTATCAAAAACTGTCAACTACTACCAACAGCAGCAACCTCAGGGTGGTAGTGAAGCATCTCTCTCCACATTATCTCCCTCATAACCTGCTCCCCCAAATTTTCATTTATCCGAAGATCGAGTGGGGCAGGTGCGTAAGTGCTGGGGTGATTAAATGTCCATAAGGGGAACTCTGGCAGTGCTAGTGGGGAGCCAAGATGATCAAATGTCCATATTTAAATGAAGCCAAAAAGTTGATTAGAAATGCCATGCCACAAACAAAGTTTCATATAAACCCAGCTTCATAGGCAAACTCAGCAGTTTGCTTCCTTTGTTCAACTGCTCCTCTCCCTGAGCCCTCAAGCTTGGATTTCACCTTCCTGGGCTCCAATAAACCCTCAAAATCCTTTGCAATGTCTGATTTTAAAGATGAGATTCTCCTTTCTCCCACTGTTCGCTTATTACTACAATCTGCTCCTTGAATTTCCCAAGGGGCTACACTGGCTATTGTTTTCATGCTCAAGTAAAATGGGACATAGATGAAATGGGGTCTCTTGACTACAGGAGTCCCCCTCACAAGCGCCTCCTCTTAACTAAAATGGGCCACTTTTTTTTGACATACTTCTTCATTTCCAAATTATGAGAACCAATAAAGACTTCTTACACACCGCCTATTTGGCTTTTCCTGTTTCTTTTTTAAACTTTGTTTGTGGCATGGCATTTCTAATCACCTTTTTGGCTTCATTTCAATGTGGACATATGATCATCTTGACTTCCCACTTGCACTGCCAGAGTTCCCCTTATGGACATTTAATCACCCCAGCACTTATGCTGTTTCAACAACTTGAACTTGCGATGTCCGGATTGCAATGGAGTAACTAAACTGCTGTCCCAAGCCAATGAAATTATGTATTCCTTGTTATTAATATTTCTATGTTCTGAATGAGGAGTCAGTTAAACTGTCTTCCTATGAATCAAAGTGCCTTCAATGATCAAGAATCCAACAAGTCCACATAGTCCACCACATGTGGTCCTTTATTTTGTTTTCATGATTTGGCCAGGATGTACAACTAAGAGTTACATGGATTTAAAAGTTAAATGCTCTTCACTTTATTCAATTTTCTTGACCACGAGAGACGGGATAAAAGAGTTCTTTGCCTTTTTGATGCTTGTACTTGATAAGCCTCACATTCCTCAGTCCTCATTCTCCCCAACTAAAAGAAAATGACCACCAGCACAAAATAAATGCAATTGTTTCCTCACAAAGCACTCAGAATGCGCTCTTGTTGCGAGCACTTGGCTACTAAATTACAGTTTTTGTTATAATGTTCTGATATTGACTCAAAAGTTCACTAGATTTCATAGATTGAAAATTCTTCTGGGCGAGTGATTGAAGTAGGGGGCATTTCGTTGCCGAAAATTGGAATGGGAATCAAACGGATTGGAATTGAGGTGATTCTTATTGAATGGGATTCAGGATGGGTCATACTTAATAATGCTTCTGAGTAATTCAAGGAACTAAAATCAAATTGCTTCTTCATTTCCATTTTGGTCATACTTTAATTCCTTGACTGCATACAAATTTATGAGAGGAGAAACATGTTTTTGTAAAATTACTCGAATTCCCCTTCTAATCGAGCTCTTTTGGTAAGGAAAATGTGATTCTGGTCTAAACATGGTTCTGCATACATTATTCCAATTCCTAGCATGTACCAATTGCTTGGAATTTGGGATGAAGAAATCAAGTTCCGATACTGTCACTCTGATTGCAGGTAAACAAACACCTTCTAGGTGGATTTCTGATTTCCTACCTAAAATATGCTAATTTAGGTAGAGTCTTGAACCTTTGTAATTGAAAGCTGTGTAAACCAAACAAGTTTTTTTGACTTCAATAATATTATATTGTATATTAGATGGTCCAAATTTTAGGTAATTTGAAGCATTGTAAACTGTAGACTCCATATTGTTGAGCTCAACTTTATGTTGGAAGATGAAGTTTTTATTTCATGGCATAGAGCCTGGAACTTCATTGACATGAAGTGCATATTCTAAGAATTAGAGAGGGTATGTCAGTTTTTGAAGTTTTATGTATTATTGCTTCTTATGTCATTTGCCTTGCCATTTGATCCACGCCATGTCTTGTTCAAAAGATTTGAACCAAGAAATCTTGAATGACTGATTGGTATTGGGTCTTTTCTTTTCATTGTATCAGTTTCTCCAATCTCATAACTAAATTTTTAATTTTTCTGGTTGACAGTAATATAGAGGACATGGCTCGGGACTCTGGTAGCGTGGATATTGAAGAAGATGTTTTGCATGGTAATTTTCAAACTGATTATTTAGCTCTTTGTAAAATTGTTTTTATGTTGCTTATAGCTGTCATACATTATTAAAGAACTGCAGATGGAACTACAACAACTCTGTTCAACTGATGTATTGGTTTATCAACCCTTGTATGAAATGACACAGGTAATCATTCTATTTGTTCTATTTATTTGGGTTCAATTCTTAGTTATTTTCAGTCAGTAATGAATGATAAATTATGTAGGAGGTTGCTGCTGTTGGTAGTTTGGGGGAGCGGGTAATGAGGGAGATAATGTGGAGAGAGATGCTTCACTACCACCCTGAGGCTGCTGCTGTTGGTAGTAGTTGACAGGTTTTGATAGTCTTCATTAGCTTAGAGTTCTTTTTTTTTTTTCTTTTTTGAGATAAATGAAAATTTGGAGGAGCGGGGTATGAGGGAGATGATGTGGAGAGAAATACTTCACTACCGTCCTGAGGTTGCTGCCGTTGGTGGTAGTTGACAGGTTTTGATAGTCTTCGTTAGCTTAGAGTTCATTTGTTTTTTCTTTTACCATCGATGCAGCTTCTCATAACTTGTGAAAAGTATTTTTGAAATTTATAAGTGGATTTCTTTCATGCAAATTCTTATCAGTTTATGCAGAGAGTGTATTTGCTGAGGCAGAAAACAAGGACACTGCCATGTGGAATGAGTTGATAGGAGCTTATGTGAATGAGGGAAAAATGGACACTGCACTGAAGCTTCTAAACTTAATGCAAAATGAAGGCTTTAAACCTGATGTGAGATTACCTATAATACTGTACTTTCTGGTTATGCAAGAATGGGGAAGAAGGAGGAGGCATTTAGGTTGCTGTCTGAGATGGTCCAAATGGATTTGCAGCCAAATTTTATATCTTTTAACATTTTATTATCTTGATTTCAACAATCTGAGCTTAGCTATGAAGCTTTAAAGTTGTTCAAAGCCATGCAATCAGCTTCCTTTGGTGGCTTCACTGCTGAAAGGCTAAATTTGTCAATTCAACCAACCCTGTAACAGCAACTGCTGCTCTTGCAGCCTGCGGTGATCTTAGCTTTTTGCTCCAAGGGAAGGAAATCCATGGACATGTCTGTGAGGAATTGTTTGGAGCCTAATGCATTTGTCTCCAGTGCATTAGTTGACATGTATGCAAAATGCCATTATATGGGCTCAGCAGAACTTTCTTTTGTTGTGGTTTGAACGTGCAAATGTTCAGACTTACACAGCCATATATATTCTTTGGGTAAATTGTTGTACAAAAAAATTTTAACAAGCAGTGGAATAAACCTGGATCCTGCTAGTATGCTGCCTCCGGTGATTGGAGGATCGATCGAGCGTACCCTTTGGTCGTTGTAGTGTCCTTTTGTTTAAAGAATTATCAATTTTCCCAATGACAATACCGAAGTACAAGGACCAAACTACAACCCCATCAGAATCAGCCAGCCAAATGTAACCAGCCCCCACTTCATGGTAGTTGAGTGAGAGAGAGAGAGAGAGCTACACATCCCCATTATAAAAAATGCAAGATATATTACAAAGTATCTAAAAACATATATACAAAAGACTATACATGGAGAAGGATGTGGCTCCTGTCCCGATCCAGGGTAGATTTGTATATACGGGATTTTTCAGGGCTTTATCCTAATTAAGGAAAAACTATGGACAAGTACGTGTGGGTAGACTCTAAAAATAGAAATAAAGTTTCCCAGTCTTTCCCCTATCTTCATCCAATGGCTTTGGACAAAGTTCAAACTGAGCGGAGTGGTTTACGTCCTCCCCAAGGACCTTGTCCCATAAGGGCCAACGGTACTGTGCTCCTTTTTAATCCTAAAGGGTGAAGCTGGGTAGAAAGCTAGTAAAAGTGTGTGAATTTATAAACTTAGCCTAATCCCTCTACCCCACATGCATATCACACGCTTAATCACAATTAATCACATACTTATTCAAACTATGGCAACAAGATATTTACAATTAACACACTTAATCTAAAAAGGTAGAAATAAAATAATTACAATTAATATTCTTATCTAAAAAATTTGGAAAGAAGATATTTACAATTAGTATTTTTATCTAAAAATTTGAAAAAAAATATTTATAATTAATATTCTTATCTAAAAAATTTGAAAAGAAAATATTTACAATTAGTATTCTTATCTAAAAAATTTGAAAAGAAAATATTTACAATTAATGTTCTTATCTAAAAATTTGGAAAGAAAATATTTATAATTAATATTCACAAAATAAGGAGCAACTAAAAAATTTATTAAATTTGAACTCGAGATAATTTCTAATTAATTACTAGCTCGACTCTCTAAGCCCCCAGCGGAGTTGCCAAGTTGTCGCGACGTCCCGGGGCGTGTGTGCCCCGAGATGGCGAAAATAAAAATTGTGGTTTAAATTTTGAGAAAAGCATAGGAATAGAGTCACCACTAACCTTTTAGTGTGGTTAGAACTCTTAATTACTACCCCGTTAAGGATAGAATGAGTCTGCGTTACCAAAGCTGGAATCGAGAGTTCGGTTACGCTAGGAGAAGGTACGAGTACCCCCTATGTGCCCGTTCTTACAAACGGTACCTAATTAATTATGAAATTATCCCTAAATAAATTTAAAAAGTCTTTAAAATTACTCCTTTTATGAATTTACAAAATGTGCGAGCAAAAAAATTAATCACAAAAATATACATAATATATTCCCTCATAACTAAAGGTACGTGAAGCCCAAAGCTCATACCCTCTCATTAAAATCATAGGGATTAAAAAAAGAAAAAAATCAAAAATATTTAATAATATATATATATATAATACTAAAATATAAAAATAAGTACCATAGTTCATAATAATAAATATACACTATAATAAGTAAAACTATATATTAAGATACTAAAAATACCCTAATAAGTTATATATACTAATACACTAAAGATACCATAATAAATAATACCCTATATATTAAAATACTAATGATACTCTGATAAGTAGTACTAATATACTAAAGATACCATAATAAGAACACCATAATGTACCGAAATACTAAAAACAATATAGTATGTAATACTAAATATGAACATATAACAATATAGAAATGCCATAATATCATATATACTACCATAATAAGAATTATATCATAATAATAATCTACCGCAATACTTACTAAAATACCATAATAGTAAACTACATTTATAAAGAATAATGATACCCTAATAATAACTTACCATAATAAATAATAATAACACATTAATAATAACTTACCATATTAATAATGAGAAACCTATGTAATGATAAGCCAAAACCCTGAATATTACACATACAACTTGAATATTGCACACTAAAAAAAATATGACAACAAAAATTACTACATTTAAATATTACAATTGAAATCTTACCTCGGTAATAAAAAGAAAAATCATGGTGTTGTGCTTCCTTTGGTATGGCGAAGGGGGAACATGACTGAGAGAAGATGATATGGTGGCGGGGAGATCAAGGTCTACTGCTCCATGTGTTAGAGGAGGTGCCGGTGTGGTTTCGGCGGCAAAGGAAATCTGGTTTGACGACAGGTGTTTGGGGGCTGGGCTGCTGTGCGTCCGAGCAGGGGAACTCACCATGAGGGGCGTTGTGTTCAAACAGTCAGAACAGAGTTTCTGGAGCTGGGGCTTTGGTTCAGTGCAGCGGCTATCCAGCATGCATCAGGGGGAATGGTGATGATAGGAGATGTTGGGAGGTGCTGGGTGGTGACTGTGATGATGGGAGATGCCATGGAGGTGTCGCCGGCGACATGTTTGTTGGGCTCGGCTGGGTGGTGGCTGGTTGGGATGATGCTGAGGTTGAGAGGTTGGATGAGAGGCTAGGGAGAGCTTGTAGTCTGCAGTGTCACGCCCCGAACCCGAAAAAGGGACCCAGGGGTGAAAATGTAATCTAACATGTCCCTATATCATACAACCATCCACAGATACAGTATAAAAGATGAGGGTCTGACCTTGTGGGGTTCGCAGGCACCCTATACACATCCAAACATAATAGAATATATGTAATGGAAATATGTCTTTCTATACAAGCATGGTACCATACTAGAGTCTATACAAGAGCAGAAATAAGGTTCCATAAAAAAACGTACAAGCGGGTGCCCAACACATCTCAAAATGGCAATCCACAAAACACAAGTCCTAGCACTTACCCAAGCGCTACCCGCAGTACACCGGCCACTACGCTCCTAAACCAAGGACGCTAGTTCCGGTTACTCGAAGGATCTGTAAAAATGTACGTACAGTAGGGGTGAGACACATATCAGTAAGGCAAATACAGGTTACACTAGTGTGTGGCATTTGAGTGTTATCATGACAGCAAATATACACACAGTTAAAAGCATTTCTAGTGGTTTCACAATGCAGTTCCAGTACAATGCATACACGCACACACACGCATACGCACGCCCATGATCTACCTGGTGTCATCACACCCCTTGACCCAAAGCCGGTCCGTGATATCCGGCATTATCCCATAGCCAACCTGCGATACACGATGTCACCGGCACATGGCTAGTCACCGACTACAATGGCATCGTACCGACGCTAACTGGTGGATTCACATCCTTCGGTGATCAGCTGGTATAGGCTCACGCCCTCGGATATATAGTCGGACACTCTTACCTACATGGCAGACGATAAACACACGCCCTCGAATATAAATCCAGACACTCTTTCGTACCAAGAACAAGTTGGAACCCAGTTCCTACTGCATTTCAACTAAAAAACCACACCCATTTGGGAATCTAAAATCATTGTTTTCCAAACACATACAGTTTAAAACAAGTCAAGGCACAACCATCCTTATATCACAATATGAATCATCATATATATACAGTTTTCAACAAAACCAAAGATGCAACCCGTCACCTCCTTTTTTCAAAATTATAATCATGAAAAACCCATATTTTTACCCATTAGATCCGCCAAAATGAGTAGTCAAAACACACATAGGGTCGTGGACCATAGTTCCACCGAATCTGATTTCAAAAATAACTAATATAAACTGTATTCCCTTACCTTTCCCCCAAATGGTAAATCCCGAACTCTAAGGCTCCTAAACAGCAAACCGAATTCTCAAAATTTACAAAACACAGTACAGAAAATACTCACAACATTGTTCTTTACAAAACTACCGATTAGAATTAGAAACCGAGCCTTACCTCAATTTTATGCCAAAATCCGAAAATGGCCAAACTAAAAATCCGATCTGTAGAACTTTTAGATAATCCTTCCACGATCCTCGTGGTAACTTTGGATTAGCAATTCTCGCGACAAACGGCAAAGAAATCTAGAGAGATGGAGAGTAGAAAGAGTTCTAAAGAGAGAGAGAGAGAGAGAATCTAGTTTTCTTAGCTTGGAACTAACGAAAAAGATATTTATAGCTCCTTTATCCTGACCGTCCTCGTCGATGAAATGGTGTCCTTGTCGACGAGGGCCTTTTTTTTTTAAATGCTTTGCCTTCGCCCCCGGCTCCCTAAGAGGTTGTGTACCCCTAAAGCCTTTTTATAGGCTCCTCTAAAAACCCTAATAATAATAATAATAATAGTAATGCAATGATAATAATATTTAAAAATAATAAAAGTACTAATAATAATAATAATAATAGATAGAAATAGTAAAAATAATAACAATAATTAGAGTAAAGTAAAAATAATAAAAATAATAATAGTAAAGTAATAATAATAATAATAATAATAATAATAATAATAATAATATAGTTATCCCTTTGTTATATTTGGTTTGGGTAAAAATAGGGTTTCTACAGACGTATCTCAACATTTGAGGGAACCACGTTAAATTTCTTGTATCTCATTTTATTTTTTATTTGCATTACGTCATTGATTTACTTGTGAGAATTGTTTAGATATATATAATAATTTTTCTCACATATTTAATTTCATAAAAAATCACAATGTAATGGTATTGCGCCCATCTATTAAAATTCTTTATGGGTGGTAAGATATACGACACTCATTAGTTTATAAAAAAAATTGTCTACTCTTTTAGGGATTAAAAATTTTGGTCATTCAAATTTTGTCATCTTAAGAATATCTAGAGAAGATGTTGTGTAAGCCCACCCACACTGGATGCCTTCTCAAACTATTCTCAGAATCCAAATTTGGGATGACTGAACTTATATTTTTATGGATTGATTTCCTCTAAGACTCTAAGAATTTAAGAACTATTTGACACCAACCTCACTTGCACACGTATAAAATAATAGTAATGATGAAAAAAAAAACACTTCATTGCATCTTGGTCAAAATGAGTAAACTTCCACCCCATAAATAATTTTTCAATAGGCATTTAAATTTTTTACTTAAAATAATTAGAAGTTTTACTTATTTGATTATAATTTTAAAATATTTTTTAAAAGTAAGCGCAACTAAAGGAGAATAAATTTATGTAGAATTATGTAAATATGATAGATTGGTCTAAATATGTACATAATTGTTTAATTATTTATGTACAAAATTAATTTAATTCCATCACTCAAATCAATTAATATGCACATACATAATTAAATAATTAGTTTAATTTATATATGTACATAATTATGTTGGTAGATAATTATATTACTAATTATACCAGTAATTTTAAATTAATTAAACTTCAAACTATGTAATCTTATTATTAGTACAATAACTTGGATATCCATCTATATAATTTTGTTAGTACATAAACTATAAAATTACATTATTATAGACATTTCAACCTCAAGAGAAGCCAAATAAATTTATGTAGAATTAAATTGCCTAGGTGGCATCATATTATTGGAGGGTGTATGTTCTCAGCGCAGCCAAGCGGCTGAACCGAGTTTCCCAGCGTGCTGATGATGTTGGTTTGCGGATGAGCGTGTCGAGACCTGAAGATCAGAAAGGAAACTCTCTCTCTCTCTCTCTCACGGAGCTTCTTGCGCTTTAAGCGGACCGAGCTGACCAATCAGATGCTGCCAGATCATAAGCTGACATTAGGATAACGGACATTTCGTAGCAGCTCCCCGATCTAGTTGGGATTCGATCGTATCTTGGCGAGACAGGCTGGGAGATTTCAGACGCCACTTCCGTTTTTAGGGTTTATCGCAAATTTTGAATTCGATGTGTGCTCACTACTTCTCTCATCATGGTTTTCTCACTATATATATATTAATCTATCTGAAGATTGCACGGTCACGGTGCCTCTCGCACTCTGTTCCAATTTCCTGGAGAAATTTGCCGGTGCTTTTCATCAGATTTCTCTGCGACTTAGCTTTTCTTTGCTTATGCTCCACAAGTTCTCCAGTTTAAGGTGCGCGGGAATCTGAGAGTTTTTTTATTTTCTTTCTTTTGATGAGTTTTTTCATGGAAAAGGTTGAAAAGACGGTGTTCTGTTTCAGGGAAATTTGGATAGAAAAGCGAAGGGAACAACAGCAGAACAGGGAAGAAAGGCATAAGACTGATAGCAGAAATCGAAAGTAAGGATCGATGCTCACCCTCTGTTTTTAACTTCTAATTTTCTTTCCTTTCTTGGGGTCTTAAATTTTAAATAATATCTTTTGTTCTGAATAGTCATCGGAAATTCTAAATTTAAATTTTTCTTATATTGGACGGCTGTTATTGGAAATTCGCATGAAGATCTTATTTCCCGTTATTGATTCTTATATATGCCCGTAAGGAATTCAGCATTTTTTTTAAAAAAAATTTACTAGGATATTTATTGTATTGATTGCATTTTTTTTTGTTGGAAATCTGTAGGGCAATGGCGACTATGGTGGAGCCTTCGAATGGGATCAAGCCTCGAGGAAAGCATTGTTTCCAGCTGTGGCAGACATTGTTTGAGATTGACACCAAATATGTTCCGATCAAACCCGTCGGCAAAGGAGCCTATGGGATCGTCTGCTCTTCCTTTAACACAGAAACAAATGAAAAAGTTGCCATTAAGAAGATCAAAAATGTGTTTGAGAGTCAGACTGATGCACTGAGGATGTTGAGGGAGATGATCCTGTTGAGGCACATCAAGCACGAAAACGTAATTGCTTTGAAGGATGTTATGATGCCGACCCACCGTAAAAGCTTCAAGGATGTTTATCTTGTTTATGAACTCATGGATACCGATCTGCATCACGTCCTTAGGTCCCCTCAATCTCTTTCCCGTGACCACTGCCAGTTTTTTCTTTGTCAGGTATGAAGCCATCTCTCGTTGAACATATTTTCCAGAATTGATACTTGTTCCAATGCAAAATCAACAACCTTTTTGTTTGTTCCCTGATCGAATTCATTGGATTTTGCTCTTTCTCTGCAATGTGTCACGGTCCGCCTTTTTCACACCGTTGTGAAGGGCCGTGCGGCGCTAGCTAAAGCACTCTTGCTTAACTAGCCAGCCTTTTGTTTACCAACATTCATCCACGAAGCACTTTCATTAACATTCAATCAGATAGCAGCGGAAATTATAATCAATTCATGAAAGCCGTGGCAACCAAGCAGTAAATATTGAAGCAAACGTAATTCATTAACAAATCCTCCGTTGACATGTTGTACTTAGCGAGGGAGGCAAGTAGGCTAAGCACGTTGACAATTGCTAGTGAGTTTTACAATGATTGATGAACACTCACCCTCCCCTAAAGAGCTTTCTAGGCCATTCTCACTCTAGCACTAGGAAACATCAAAGTGACCGAGGAGTCATACTGCCTTATTTGGCTTACAATGAAAGAAATACTAGAAAATAACCCTACACTAGTATTTACACGATGGAAACCCATCCCAAACACACGAGATAAGCGGTCATAGGCAAGCATAATGCCCTGAACAAGCTTAGCCCGTGACATTCTCCCCCACTTATGCGGTCGACATCCTCGTAGACTTTTGGCGGTAGGTACACTTCAAATTTGTCCACGAACAGTTGAATATCTTCCGCAGAAATCCAGCTGATTTCTTTGTCATCAAGGCGCTTCCACTTCACTAGGAACTTCTGCCGCTTCTTCCTTGAGGATATGAACTTTCTGCCTGCACGGATCTCTTCAACATCATGTCTGTCAGGTGGTACTGTCTTCAACTTTGCGCTGTTTGACTGACTTCTGCTCAGGTCATTGGTGTTGGCGTTGAATGGCTTGAGGCAATTGACATGAAATTGCGGTTTTCTCTGTTGATCTGCCCACTTCTTCATCTGCTTAGAAGCTTTCTCCAGATAGACTTGGGCAAAGTCTGCATTCTGTCTCCCTCCACTGGTGAAGATGTATGCCTTAGGACTCTTTTGTCTGTACGGCTCGCCCACTGTGTGAGGTAACAGCGGCAGCTGGTCTATAACAAGCTCAAAAGGGCTCTTTTTGGTTGTTGAGCACCTTTGGGCGTTGCCACAGAATGGAGCCACATCAAGTAGTTGCACGCCATTCTTCCGGTTGTCATTGACACAATGGCGCAAGTACTCATCTAGTAGCTCTCTGAATCTCTTCATCGGTTCGTCTGTTTGTCGATGATAACTCGAAGAGATGTCAAGGTGTGACCTGAATATC
Source organism: Malania oleifera (assembly GCF_029873635.1). Taxonomy (NCBI): domain Eukaryota; kingdom Viridiplantae; phylum Streptophyta; class Magnoliopsida; order Santalales; family Ximeniaceae; genus Malania; species Malania oleifera. The sequence goes on from NC_080425.1 coordinate 37,698,213, forward strand.
CTGAAAAACTCTATCAAGAAGTTGTCAGTGAGCATTAAATCTTGGTCACCAATAATAACTTGGGGAAAACCCCAAAGTTTCACAATAGTCACAAGGAACAATTGTGTCGTCCCCTCTGCCGAACAGTACTTTGGTGCGGCCATGAAAGTACCATACTTCTTCCGCTCCCCCTTGTCTTGTTGGCAAATGAGACAAGTTTTGGTATAATCAACCACATCATCCCGCGTGTGCGGCCAATAATACCTTCCCAGTAGTCCTGTCATTGGAGTCATTCTCCGCGAATACCCCTTAACGAACTTCCTGCAGTAACTAGTAAGGCCAAGAAAGGAACGCAACTCCTTCACTGTTGTGGGGATCTTCCGTTCTTGAATCATCCTTACCTTCTCCATACCCCTCCGGATACGACCTTGTTCAACGACTTGACCAAGGAATTTGTTGCTCCACCGAGCGAAAGAGAAATTCTCCTTCTTCAAATTCAGACTGTTTCCCTTCAGCCTGTCGAACACCTTCCGTAGATGCTCTTCATGTTTCCTCTGAAACGACACCGATGCTCCCAACGGTGTTTTGGAAGGGCGAACACATCCCGCTTCCACTTCATCAAGCTGTTTCCCCAACTCTATTATCTCTCGAGGCGCAATCCAACATGGCCTTTTAGCAGGTGGTTTCACTCCTGATAACAACTTGATCTCTTGCTCCACAGTCCGTCGTGAAGGCAAATTTTGAGGCAGCTTATCTGGCAACACCTCCTTATCCTCATCCAACACCGCTTGGATGGTCGTAGGCTCCAGCTCTTGGCCTACTTCTTTGTCTACCACCACCGTGGCTAGACGTGTCTGCTCACCCTGACCCAATCCTTCATTGAGTTGTATGGCTGAAAGGGACTTCCCTTCGTCTCCTTTCGTTGCAACGACTTGCACCATGCACGAGTGATCTCCCATCAGACACAGGGAACCAGCCGAAGGCATCAGCACTGCCCTCGTCCCCATTAGGAACTCCGTTCCTAGAATGACTGGATAGTCATCCAATGGCACCACTGTGAAATTCGCATGACCTTCCCACTGTCCAAGCTTTATAGCCACTTGCTTGGCTACTCCCAGAGTAGGCTGGGCTACAGAGTTAACTGCTTTCACGCGTCCTGTATCCTTCTCTAAGGATAAGTTGAGTCTTCCTGCTTCCAACTGCGAAACAAAATTATGAGTAGCTCCCGTATCCACCATAGCGCGAGTACTCTTCCCATTTATCCTCAAGTCCACAAACATTAACCCTTTTGCTCGTGTAACTTTCGGTATTTTGGCCTGCTTTTCCAATGCGTTCACTAACCGCACTGAACCCACCCTCGGGGCTTCATCCTCTTCCCCATCGTCTTCCACTGCCTGTTCTACAATGGAAGCCTGTAAGGCATTAAGTGATGCTTTGTGAGGGCACTCAAAAACTCTATGAGGACCTCGACACAAGAAACACTCAATTTTACTCTTCCCCTTTCCATTGGGTGTGTTGAACCCTCGAGACGACGAAGCTTCCTGTGAGGTTGATGAACTAGGGTCGGCTCCCCCACTCTTGGGTTTGCCATTCTTGAAAGACTTTCCACCGTTTCCCTCTCCGCCAAACCGTTTGGACGAAGTGGTCTCATCACCAGCGTAGTCTGTCAAGCGTTCTGCAGCCGCTTGTGCAGTTGACAAGTCTTGAACCCTTTGTCTATGAAGTTCAGTCCTTGCCCACGGTTTCATCCCCTCTAGAAAATAGAACAACTTGTCCTTCTCCGACATATCCCGAATATCCAACATTAAAGCAGAAAATTGTTTCACATAGTCACTGATTGAACCCGTATGCTTGAGATCTCTCAGTTTTCTCCTTGCATTATACTCAACATTTTCAGGAAAGAATTGGGCCTTGAGCTCTCTCCTCAAGTCTGCCCAACTATCAATCACACAGCTTCCATTTTCAATTTCTCTGTACTTGGTACGCCACCACAGTTTGGCATCACCAACCAAGTACATGGTCGCAGTATCCACCTTTGCCTGTTCTGAGGCCATCCTCACAACGCGAAAGTACTGCTCCACATCAAACAAGAAGTTCTCTAACTCCTTGGCATCTCGGGCACCCCCATACGTCCTGGGTTCTGGCACCTTGGTTTTGCTAACTCCCGAAGTGTTGGAGTTCCCCATAGCAAGAACCATCACATTTACCTTTGCATCCAGATCTGCCATCCGGGCTTGCAAAGTTTCCACAGTGTGGCGAAAGTCCTCTGACATGTCGCCTATCAAACCTGCTTGATGTTTTTGTGATCCCCTCACTTCATCAACAAGTTCTCTCATCTGGGCCACCTCCGCGGCCATAGTGTTGGTTGACTCTTCAACCTGTGCTTCCAGCACGCTGATCCTCTCAGCATTGTTTGGTGCCATGGTCACTTACCAAAGCTTTCCAAACCCAACAACGAAGGCAATCGAATTCACATAGCAACTCAACCTTGGGCTCTCACCAAGTGTCACCGACTTGGGCTCTGATACCAAATGTCACGGTCCGCCTTTTTCACACCGTTGTGAAGGGCCGTGCGGCGCTAGCTAAAGCACTCTTGCTTAACTAGCCAGCCTTTTGTTTACCAACATTCATCCACGAAGCACTTTCATTAACATTCAATCAGATAGCAGCGGAAATTATAATCAATTCATGAAAGCCGTGGCAACCAAGCAGTAAATATTGAAGCAAACGTAATTCATTAACAAATCCTCCGTTGACATGTTGTACTTAGCGAGGGAGGCAAGTAGGCTAAGCACGTTGACAATTGCTAGTGAGTTTTACAATGATTGATGAACACTCACCCTCCCCTAAAGAGCTTTCTAGGCCATTCTCACTCTAGCACTAGGAAACATCAAAGTGACCGAGGAGTCATACTGCCTTATTTGGCTTACAATGAAAGAAATACTAGAAAATAACCCTACACTAGTATTTACATGATGGAAACCCATCCCAAACACACGAGATAAGCGGTCATAGGCAAGCATAATGCCCTGAACAAGCTTAGCCCGTGACACAATGTTATGAAAAAATCAATTTTCTGAAATTTTATTATGTGGATATAGCATTGGGTAGGTCTTGAAGTGTAATTAATATGGTCAACTTGCAGTAGTCATCTTACTATATGGAATTATGGATGTAGAATTGAGTAGTCTTAATGTGGTAAATATGCTTAATTTGGAAAAGTCATGTTCATAGGTGTTCTGTTTTGACAACTGTGCCTAAGCAGTATGTCAAATTTATAATGCATTATTGGTCATGAGAGGCAAATATTAGATTGCAATCTACCTTGAGATGATGATGTTTGGGTTGGGCAAAGATGGCTAGTTGTGTAGTTTATTTTGTCTGTTTCGCTCAGAAAAACCCCGGGTCACTCTGGGCACTACAGGATTTTTTCATCCTGGCCAAATCATGTGGACTATGCGGACTTGTTGGATTCTTCTGTTTAATAAAAAATTAGTCCCCTTACGCACCGCCTATTTGGCTTTTCCTGTTTCTTTTTTAAACTTTGTTTGTTGCATCCACATTTCTAATCACCTTTTTGGCTTCATTTCAATATGGACATTTGATCATCTTGGCTTCCCACTAGCACTGCCAGAATTCTTGGACCAGAATTTTTGGAGAGTACGGACTCATTATGGTCGATCGTCTGTGACCCCAGCACTTATGCTGAAAGTTACAAATACTCGAAATTGTTCCTCCTTATTTTCACAATCAGCAGTTGGCCCTTTTAGCTGCTGCATCAGATGAGTGGGTTTTATAGGCAATTTTGCCGAGGTGATCAATGACATTTTGGTCCCTTCTTTTCCCTTTTGCCAACATTGTACTGGGCCCAACTTGGTGAATTTGGTCTGTCTATTCTTTATATCATATGCAATCAACTGCTGTAGCCAACATATCTTAATATGCTGCTTGTCCTCTTATTCTTAACTTGTGGTTAATTGAGTAATTGGTGGAAATTTAACCAATTGAATCACATAAAAAAATTTAACATCCTCAGCTAAATCAAGTGTACTTGTTCACCATAAATATTTGTTGTTGATTGTGTCCGTCTCTGATGAAAATAAATTTAGTGCCTAAAATTCAAAATATGCAAAACTAAAGTCTCCTTATTTTTACAAGCTGCGATTGGCCCCACTGGCTGCTGCATCAGATGGATGGATTATATAGGCAGCTTGGCTGAGGTGATCAATGGCGTTTTGGTTCCCTTTTTTCCCTGTTGCCAACATAGTGCTGGGTCAAGTTGGGATGAATTTGGTCTATATGATCTGCAATCACCTGTTGTAGCAAAAAAAGGGCAGCACAGTGCCCAAAGCTGCTCCCATGTATCTGGGGTCTGAGGAAGGGGCGGACCACAATGGGTCCATAATGGGTAGCCTTACCTTGCGTTTTTGCAAGAGACTGTTTCCATGCCGTGAACCCAGTGACCTATGTACAGTTGATTACCTGTATTAGTATCTTAATATGCTGCTTGTCACCTATATACAGTTGGTTCCCAAATTGTGCTATGTTCATCAGTTCTGTGGTTCTTTTGCCTTCATCTTAAGATGGCTAAGTTCTGCTAAATGACGAGTCAATTAAACTGTCTTCCTATGAATCAAAGTGCCTTCAATGATCAAGAGGTTTTTTGTAATTAGAGTGAATTTATTTAACCAGGATATTCAATAAGTTAAAAAATTTCCTTTTCCCATAGCACAAATGGACAACTGTAGTTCACCATCTAATTCAAATAGTAAAACTCACTTGTGTCAAACATCAATTAGATCTTCAAATTACTTGTTTAGTTCGGTAAAACAAACAAGGAATCATTGATCCATGTGTCATTTGAAAGTCTGTCTTAATATAATATACATCTTCCTTCCATTCAAATTTATTGATAGTTTTCTTATCAATTGTCCCTTTTTTCTTCGAATTAAATATGTAACAAAATGCTCTGATCGTGTAGAAATTTTAATATTTATCTTTAGCAATTTTTTATTTAATGTTATTAAATTTAAAGTTTCGCCTATTGATTTGGTTTTGCATTATACAGCTGCTTCGGGGGCTGCGGCATCTTCACTCAGCAAATATTCTTCATCGTGACCTAAAGCCAGGCAACATCCTCATCAATGCAAACTGTGACCTGAAAATATGTGATTTTGGACTAGCGCGTACCAGCAGAGGCGACGGTGAGTTCATGACAGAGTACGTTGTCACCCGATGGTATAGAGCTCCAGAGCTTCTCCTCAGGTCTGACACTTATGGAGCATCCGTTGACGTCTGGTCTGTTGGATGTATTTTTGCTGAAATCCTTGGCCGAAAGCCTATCTTCCCTGGAACCGATTGGCTTGACCAGCTTAAACTAATAATCAGTGTTCTTGGGAGTCGGCAGGAAGCTGATCTAGCATTCATTGATAACCCAAAGGCCAGGACATTCATCAGTTCATTCCCTTACTCGAAAGGAATCCCATTTGTGCAGTTGTTTCCCGAGGCAGATCCTCTAGCGATAGATTTGTTAGAGAGGATGCTGGTGTTTGATCCGTCAAAGAGGATTACTGCTGCAGACGCTCTCCAACACCCATATATGTTTGACTTGTATGATACGAGTTGCGATCCTCCAGCACCTGCCCCACTCGATCTTCAGATAAATGAAAATTTGGGGGAGCGGGTTATGAGGGAGATAATGTGGAGAGAGATGCTTCACTACCACCCTGAGGTTGCTGCTGTTGGTAGTAGTTGACAGGTTTTGATAGCCTTCGTTAGCTTAGAGTTCATTTTTTTTTTTTTCTTTTTTGAGATAAATGAAAATTTGGAGGAGCGGGGTATGAGGGAGATGATGTGGAGAGAAATACTTCACTACCGTCCTCTGGTTGCTGCCGTTGGTAGTAGTTGACAGGTTTTTATAGTCTTCGTTAGCTTAAGTGTTCATTTGTTTTTTCTTTTACCATCGATGCAGCTTCTCATAACTTGTGAAAAGTATTTTTGAAATTTTTGTGCAGTTTATAAGTTGATTTCTTTCATGCAAATTCTTATCAGTTTATGCAGAGAGTGTATTTGCTGAGGCAGAAAACAAGGACACTGCCATGTGGAATGAGTTGATAGGAGCTTATGTGAATGAGGGAAAAATGGACACTGCACTGAAACTTCTAAACTTAATGCAAAATGCAGGCTTTAAACCTGATGTGATTACCTACAATACAGTACTTTCTGGTTATTTAGGTATTTAGGTTGCTGTCTGAGATGGTCCAAATGGATTTGCAGCCAAATTTTATATCTTTTAACTTTTTATTATGTTGATTTCAACAATCTGGGCTTAGCTATGAAGCTTTAAAGTTGTTCAAAGCCATGCAATCAGCTTCCTTTGGTGGCTCCACTGCTGAAAGGCTAAATTTGTCAATTCAGCCAAACCCTGTAACCAGCAACTGCTGGTTTGGTGGAGGAAGGATGGAAATATTTCAACTCGATGAGGAATTTATATGGAATTACTGCTGGTTTGGAACATTATACATGCATGGTCGGCATCTGGTGGGTGGTACTGGTCTTCTGGAGGAGGCTCTTGAATTCATCAAACAAATGCCAGTCGTGGCTAATGCTTGTACATGGACTGCTCTTTTACAAGCAAGCATGTAGAGTCTAGTCTATTCAAATCCAGAAATAGTAAAAAGAGCTGCAGCTGCCCTTTCTGAGCTGGAGCCAAGTGATTATTCTAATTATATTCTCCTTTCCAATATCCATGCCTCTCCAACGATGTGGACAGTTCGATGATGGACCGTCAGTTGATGAGTATAAAAGAGTGCAGCTTTATTAATGTTGGCAGTAAAATACACACATTTAGAGGGAGAGAGAGCTCTAATTCACAACTGGAAAAAACTTTAGGGACATGGGATAAGTTGGCCAACCAAATGAAACGTGCTGGCCATTCTCCTCTTGATCCTCTTTCCAACCAAAGTTATGGGATGCAGCTTCTCACAACTTGTGAAAAGTATTTTTGAAATTTTTGTGGGGTTTATAAGTTGATTTCTTTCATGTACTCAAGTACATGTTTATAAACTGATAAAAATGTTTACAGAAAGTACTGTAAGATCCTCAAGAAATGCTATTTTGATGTTTTCTTCATCCACCATTTGGAACTTGAAAAGAAAACCGATAAGAATTTCACTTTTCATTTTGGTTACGAAGGAAAAATAAAAAAAATATATCAAAACTTTAATTTTACACACCTTTTAACATTTAATTTTTCTTAATTTTTAATCATTTTAGCATAATTTTTATTTTAAATTGTATTTGATATAAACAGAAAATAAAGTGAAAAATGAATTTTTTATTTTTTATTTTTTTCCTTTGTCAAGTAAAATGCTTGACTTGGACATCCATGTACAAACGGATAGGGGTATGCACCCATGTACAATGCATGAGAATTATTTATATGCGGATTTGGACATCCATCATCTGCACAAAAACAAACAAAAAAAAGATAAATTTTATTTAAGCCTTGCAGTAAGTTTATTAAATAAACTAGGGTTAGCTAAAAGGTTTGGGAATCATTGGAAACTATCAGACCCCATAAAATTAAAATAGGGATGTTGTGCTTTTTCCTTAAGGTTGTGTTTGGAAGCATATTACAAAATTAATATAATTTTATACTTTATTATATTTGAATTCATAAAAATCTCCATTTAAGTTTCGAAATCTAGATTTTCAAACACATTGTAAGTGGAAACGTTGAATGCATGGAATTGTCTCAAAATATTCTCATTATCAGGCATGGTTAGATTAGATGTCACATGTTACCTAGTAAGCTCAATTTCAAATTGATTGATACTCATAATATTCGGGAAATAGACATATTTTTGTTTGAAAGAAGTTTTGAATTTGAACTTACATAAATTTAGAACAAAACTTAATATAATTTGTTTTAAAAAATTTTGTTCAAATTTATAAAATTTAAAATTCAAAATTCAGTAGGGTTAGAGCATACCCTTCACGTAGAAGGTTTCGACCAAAAAATACATTCTAAAATATGCAGTGTTTGTGTGTACAATCCATGCAGCATGTATAATAAAAAAGGTGTGACGGTTAAGTTGGGTTTTCGAATGGACGACTCAACCAAATCTTCAACAAATGAATAAAATGTTCTCCTACTTATATGACCTTTGCATAGTTATGATAATTATTCTTGTGAAGACATTATTGAAAACTGTCTTTACTTTTTCATAGTCAACTACTCAATTGGGGCTGTTTGCCCGTCTATTTCATTTTGAGAGGATTTTTTAGTTTAGAAAAAAAAAATAAGGATTCGTTTAATTTTGAAAACAATATCTATTTTTATTTTAATTTTTTAACAAATTACAAAAAAATAGTTAATTTTTATTTTTAAAAATTTGTATGAAATAAATGAATAAAAATAAACAATTTTTGACACCATTTGCTTTTGAAAATAATTTTACTTTTTGGTTTTTAATTTTTCAAACAATTACAAAATTATCACCCTACAAATTACTTGATAACTAGAACCTAGATCTGAGTGCTATTAAAGATTATTTTTACAAGGATCATATCTTGATATTCTTGCATCAAGTGGATTGTTTTTAAAACCCTAAATTCTCCAAGGCTTTTATTTATAAAATTTTATTTTTTCGGAGATATTTACTTGAAGGTAAATATTGTGAAGCATATCATTTATATGATGATTTCATCGTTAAATTCATATTGAGCTTTAAGTTTTATCATAAATATTGTGTTAGGATTTTTGATTGTACTCACTAGTTTTGTGTATAAGCATTTGAGTGTATTTGCAGAAATTGTAACTTCTATATTGTAATCACGATTTGGGCTGTGAATCGGGTTTAAGGAGAAAGTTGTATCTCTTATAAACAGCGAATTGTAGGGGAAGCTCCATCCCGATTAAAGGAATAGGGATTTAGTGGAATCCTTAAGTGGATTGCTTAAGGCGAGGACGTAGGTTAGGTTGGCTGAATCTCGTAAAATCATGTTTGCATCTCTCCCACCCTTAACTTCTTTTTAATTTCCGCATTGTATTTAAATTACTTGTGCATTGTGTATGTATAATGTATTGAACACTAGTTACATTTGTGAGTAATTGGGTAAAAGTGTATGCTTAACAAAGACACATATTAGATTGATTGATTGTAAAACATTAACCTAGTTGTTAGGTAACTTGAAAGTTTGTAATTGAAGGTTTTTTGAAATTAGATCTCAAAGATCACAATCTTTTAAAAATATCCAATTCACCCCTCCTCTTGGGATAACACCGTAATTCACAATTTAGATTTGTTTGGTCCTACCAGAACTCAAAGCAGAGTAAAGAAATTCTTTATTTTTTATATTTTCAATATGAATCTGGAAAAATTTTAAAATAAGCTAATTTTTTTTATAATTATTTGAAAAACTTACAATTTTAAAAATTAGAAATATTTTTTTTCAAAACTAACCGAACCCTAATTATGCTTTTGAAGACAATGAAAATTGTCTTCACTTTTTCATAGTCAACTACTCAAATAGGGTTGTTTACCTATTTATTTCTTTTTTAGAGGATTTCTTAGTTTAGAAAAAAAAAATAAGGATCCATTTAAATTTGAAAACAATTTCTATTTTTATTTTAATTTTTAAAAAATTATAAAAGAAAAATAATAAATTTTTATTTCAAAAAATTTGTATGAAATAAATGAATAAAAAAAGAAAAATTTTGGCACTATTTGCTTTTGAAAATAATTTTATTTTTTGTTTTTAATCTTCACTTTTTCATAGTCAACTACTCAAATAGGGTTGTTTGCCTGTTTATTTCTTTTTTAGAGGATTTCTTAATTTAGAAAAAAAAAATAAGGATCCATTTAAATTTGAAAACAATTTCTATTTTATTTTAATTTTTAAAAAATTATAAAAGAAAAATAATTAATTTTTATTTCAAAAAATTTGTATGAAACAAATGAATAAAAATAGACAAATTTTGGCACTATTTGCTTTTGAAAATAATTTTATTTTTTGTTTTTAACTTTTTAAAAAAATTACAAAATTATCATCTTAGTTTTTAGTATTTCAAATTTATATAAAAAATTTGAAAAACATTTTTCATTTTTTTTTGTATATTTTCAACTCTTATTTTACGTAGGAGAGTATGGAATCTAGATTTTAGACTTCAATTTGTATGAATTATGTATAGAGTTTTTTTTTTTTTAAATAAATCCACACATATCTAAATTCAAGTCCCAAAATCCATGATTCCAAATATTAATTTATATAAAATTTGGAAAATTGAAAAGTAAGTTGCCTTTTTGTGATTGTTTGTGCAAAGTATGTAGCAAAGTGCAACGAAAACATACACTGAATTGGATCATGCAATGCAACAACCAACAATATGAACAATTCGAAACTATCAATCACAGAGATAACAAAGGAAAGCAATAAAACACACGAACCAAAAATTTACGTGGTTCGGCAATGTACCTACGTCCATGGAAGCAAGCAATTGATTTTCACTATCATTTGTCAAAAGTTACAAACAAACGTTACAAATATTGTTTATATGCTAACCCTATGTGTATAGAAGGCTTAAAAAGTTCCTAAAGTACCCCTGCAGCAATCCATAGAGGAAAATCCTCCAAAATTCCCAATCTACTGATCTTCTTAATTCAAATTTCTTAATCAATGTTGAACAAGACCGCTAACGTTTTTTTTTCAAAAATCGTTGATGCTTTACTTGAAATCGCGACGATTTTCTCCTAAGGGTAAACCGTCTGTTAGCCTTGGTGGCTACATAATCATGTTTAATATGTTTTGATGATATTAATCTATTTGTAGTTCCTAGTGTATTCCATATTTACAGATCATGATTAATACAGGTACAAGTGACAAATACATGAAAAACTAGATCAAAGGCAAAGATCGAACTAAATTGACGTCGAATAGGAAAGATCAAAAGGACACTCACTCTGAAGAACTCAAGCACATCTAAGGAAGCTAATATATGAATTATATGTAATGGGGTTTGTTTGAAGTAGGAATTATTGTAACTCTTGCGGTGTTATTTCATGCTTGATTTTTGAGCAAGAGTTGAGCAAAATGCACACAAATACTAGGATATAAGAGTATATAGGATTTCACTAAATCACAAACTCAACATTCATAATTTTCAAAGATAAAACAAAGAGTTTGATAAAAGAATCCTATACTCAAATATATTTTCATAAGGGATAAGTTTTCAATATCTTGGTATTATGAACATTTACACGCTTAGTCCCAGTTGTGTCAAAACGAGTTTTATGTTCTAAAGCCTCAAGAAAGTCAAGCATATTTTTATAAAGGACATACTAGCATATAAGAGATCAAAATGAGCTTTCAAATATGTCTTCTTAAACAAGATATTGTATATTCAAAAGAAACTTTATTTGGACAAGTATTAATCTTCATTAGACTTAATATCTCTAATATACTTTAGTCCAAGAATGTGCTAATTTATCAAAAGGCTCATTAGTATAAAACATAGGGCAATTGTTGACAAATTTGGGGGACTCATCAACTAATGAGCTTGACTCGTCGACGAATTTTTCCAGTAGCTAAATATGTTTTTCAATCTAGGTGACTCATCGATGAAAAGGAGTAATTCATTGACAACTCAAGGACACTCGTCGACGATTGAGTGCAATCCGCCACGATTAACATCGAGACCTGAACACCAATGGCTAGAAAACGGCTAGTTCTCGAGCCAATCATTTGGGATTCACTCCCAATGGTCAAACAACGGCTAGCTTGGTATTTTTGGTAATATATACAAGTCCACAGACTTGATTAAAAATGGTTTTGATGATTCTTACATGAGTTTAGTGATTTACATCTTTTGAATACAAAACCTAAGCATTTTGCATTTTAGTTCTTCATATGATCAAGTACTCAATTTCTCTTTACTCTTTAATCTTGTTTGATTCATTACTTGAGAGATTAGTGTGAGGTTGTATTGTATTTTAAAAGAGCATCATTTTGTAATCCATTTACTTATTGTAAAAAGGTTCTTTGTGAACCAAGTGGTGAAGGTTCTTTGTGAACCGAATTGCAAGGCTTCTTGGTGAACCTTGAGACTCTTGGTGAGCGTTGAGGGATTTGCTCTCTCGTTGTAAGCCTTCTCTGCCGGTGAAGGAGTTTGATAGTAGATTGTGGAATCCTTGAGTTGGTCTCAAGGCGTGGACGTAGGCTTGATACTGAACCACGTTAAAATATCGGTGTTAAGCTTCTTTACTCTTTACTCTTTATTTCATAAGATTATTATTTTGTAGAGAAAAGCAAAAATACGTGAAAAAAGTCCTTTTAACCCCCCCCCCCTCTAGACTCTACTCTCGGGCCAATACCGTCGATTAGACTGTCAACCAAACTGTCGATGGTTTCTTCCTGCAGTCCAATTTCCTTGTTCTTGCTTTACCACACTTTCCCTATGTAGTCTACTTAATATGAGCCACATACGACTCCAACAATCTTCACCTTAGCGAAGTGCAACTAGGGGATTCATGATTATAAAATACTGTTGGCGGAGTAGTTTATACCTGCACATACCTCCCTTGACATGTCGAGGCTTCTTATTCCCATTCGCATATACCATATACCTCCATACAAACATATCAAGATCATATGGTGCATCTAGCAGTACATCATATGTGCTAGAAGCACCGCAGTCCATTCCATCATACCCACTCCCAATCTACCAGGGACATGAGTGATACCAGCATTTTTCAATTTCATCAATGATCCCATTCGATCTGTTCGGTGAGATGCAGGAGGATGATGTTGGCTTGCAACAACAGATTCAGAGACATCACATATTAACAAGGATGCACATAGACGTGGGAGACGGCGACATATGCACAGTATGCCCACAGAGCAGCAACAACCATGTGAAGGACCATAAAGACATAGGAGATTGTGACCTTGTGGGACATTATTATATTTTTTGGTGCATATTTTTTTCAGAATATTATAGTATATGTATACATACAGTGTGTATGTACACTTATTCAATTCCCACCTCTCTCTCTCTCTCTCTCTCTCTCACAACTTTCATGTAGATTCAAATCCAAAAATCGTTTATGAATTCACAGTCAATAGTCAATGGTTCCAATTTGTCCTGAATTTTTGTTTTTGTTACTAAAAATTTGCATTTGATTTCTTAGCGGTTTAGATATTATGTGTTTTGACACATAGATCTATGGATCCATACATATCGATTGGAAAAGAATCAATAAAGAAAGGTTCAAGTTTGATCGACATATTTCTCGAAACAAATGAAAAGGAAACAAAAGATAAAACATAAATCATGGGTCAACTAAGCCCTCTCGATCGGGGACTTGCTTAAGAATAAGTAAACATGAATCTCATGTAAATATCATGGAATAAAGTTTGATCATATTCATGGAATAAGGTTTATATATATATGAAAGGTGACTTTTTTTTGTAATTATTTAAAAAAATTAAAAACTATTTGTGCAAACAAATAGTATGAAAGCTATTTATTATTATTTTTCTATTTCTTATAAATATTGTAAACATAAAAAATTAACTCATGTTTTGTAATTTCCTTTCAACCAATTTTACAATTTTTTCTAATTTTTCTATTTACTAATAAATCCAAAAAAATAAAGATTGGAATAAAATTAGAACAAAAAATTAAAAGAAAAATGAAAAAGATGAAAACATAAATTGGAAGGATATTGCATGCATGAAAAAAAGCATTAACTATCAGTTTTTTTTTTAATGCATGCAAGTTGAACTCACAGACCCTCCCTCTCTCTCTCTCTCTCTTAATATATATATATTTAAAAAATTAAAAGTAAGTTGTCATTTTTTATAATTGTTAGAAAATTTTAAAACTATTTGTACAAACAAATAGTATAAAAATTGTTTATTATCATTTTCCTATTTCCTATAAATATTATAAACATAAAAAATTAATTCAACTTTTGTAATTTCCTTTTAACCTTTTCTATAATATTTTTAAAATTTTTTTTATTTATCCATAAATAAACTACAACAAAATTTAAACATACATGGAAAGCAAGTAACATGCTCTCCTGATTCCATTGGCCTCTTACTCCATTGAAGGCATATTTTAATAATTTCTTAATAGACCCGACTTTTCAAAAGTTGGGTTTCTCTCTTTTGACTCCCCTATCCGCGCTTTAACTCTCCTAACTCAAATACAACCTTAAATAATTTTTAAATACATAACCAACTTTCCAAAAGTCAGTTCTCTCTCTTCTAAACTTCTCCGATTTCCATACACATTTAAATGCATTTTTATTATTTTTTAAATTGAAAACCAATTTTCTAAAAGTTTGTTCTTTCACCTCCCTAACATTTAAACGTTTAAAAAAACTTATTTTTCGTAACTCTGTTTTGCTCAAAACAAACGAGTTTTTTCCCGTTTTAACTTTTTTTTTAAAAAAATATATTAAATAATACCTCATTCTAGGAAGTATTTCTCAGAATGACTCTGACGTAATCTCGCTAGTCCAAGTAGCGATTTTTAACCAAATCTCGCTACTCCAAGTAGCGAGATTTACCACGTGTCACTGGAGATTATTTTTATAAAGCACAAATCTCGCTACTTCAAGTAGCGAGATTTAATTGGGAGAATTAATGCTCTGCCAGCCGCTTTCAACGCGTGGTAAATCTCTACCAACCACCATTTGACGTGTGGAAAATCTCGCTACTCCAAGTAGCGAGATTTTATTGGGATAATTAATGCTCTGCCACCTGCCTTTTGAATTACCTCCACCCGGCTCTCGACGCGTGGCAAATCTCGCTACTCCAAGTAGCGAGATTTGCTTCAGATTAACCTCGCCTGTTCTTCCTCCTTTCTTGCGCGAACAGAGTACCTGTTGCAGAAGCCGAGCAGGTGACCGTTGAAGGGAGCCGGAGCAGGTGACCGTTGCAGGCTTTATCAAATCGAAAATTATATAAAGAGATGGGGTAAGTTATGTTTTCCATGTTCAGTGCTTACATTTTTACATTATTTTGATTTCATCGAAAGCTTTGATAATCCGATAAAGAGTTTGTGATTTGTGTTAAAAGATTCGTGGATAAACATTACTTAAGGTTTGTATTTCATTATTTTGGTATTTAAATTTAATTTTTTTGCTGATAATATTTTATTTGTATTTCATTGGTTGGGTATTTGAATTTAATTTTTTGCTGATAATATTTTATTTTTTCCATTCAAACTGTTGTTTAATATTTATTTATTTTTTTACGATTGTTATTTCATTGTAAAATGCATTATGTTTCCTGCCCTATAAATTGTTGAAGTTTCCCCCAATCACTAAATATGTTGAATTTCCTTCTACTCTTTTGAATATAATTGTGCAATTATAATTAGATCATATGGTTTACTTTAAAAGTATGAAATTTTGTTATTCAATTCTTAAATTTTCTTGTACTATTTTTAATATAATTGGGCACATCACTAAAGTTGTGAACATAACATGCAAATTGTATGGTTTTAATTGATGCTTTGAGTTAATGTAAGTGCACATTCTAATTATAAATTGTATTGTCATATGTATAAGATCCTAGGATCTTATACCTTATTTTTCGGGTTATTAATAATTATGTTGAAATTTTAAAAAAAAAAAATTCTGACTCTTATATTAATGTTAAAGAAGTAAAAAAAAAATATGTGATATTTTTATAATCTACAAAAGAAGAATCTGAAAATTGAGAATTATTTTCTAAACATTGAACACATCTTTAGGCCTTTCTCTTCCCTTTATTCTTTTCTTTTCACCAGTTAATTTAGGACTAGTTGAAAAATTAAAATTTGACAATATGTTTGGTTAATATTTATGAAAATTAATATAAGTTAATTTTTTTAATTAAATAATATTTATGTATTATTTTTAAATCAATTGATATTTTAAATATATAATTAAAAAATAAAATTACAAATAATATATAATAAAAATATTATAAAAAAAATACAATTTATTATAATTATTTTAATTAATTGTTGTACTATCCAAATTTATTTTATAATAAAATATTTTTTTTATATGACAATTGAAAATTTGTTAAAAATATTATATTATTGCTTATATATATATATATATATATATATATATATATATATATGTATGTATATCTTAATTTGAATTCTATTTCAATTTTTTTCATAAACAGTTAAAAATTGAAAATAAAAACAAAAAAATGACCACATAAAGAAACATATTTCTATAATATGTTTTCTTGTTCACTTTTCTAATCTTTAACTAAATAGTTTTATTTTATTTTTAGATTTATGAATTGGTTCTTCAAAAAACTAATAAAAAAAAAAATTAGGGCCAGCACAGCACAATGATTCATATATATATATATATATATATATATATATATATATATATATATATATATATATTGTTGGATGCTACGCCTTCTCAATTTCAAAAACAAACTCATAGGATAAATCTTTCCAAATACTTAATAATTGATTATTAGTATCTTTCACAATAATTCCAATAATCTCTCTCTCATACATGTGACTCCAATTTTAACCCATCTCGAAAAGAATGTTAAAACTTGTTTTTGACACTAGTATTTCGGGTGGAATTTTTTCCATACTTATATATATGTATGTGTGTGTGTAGGCTATGAAAAAAATGTTGCTTTGGAAATGTGTGTGTGTAGGCTATGAAAATAAAATAAAATTTATTACCTCTTTGTCTGCCTACTCAAGAATCCAGCTATAATGTGAATTGCTGTCTGGATATCAATGAGTTCTCCCTCTCCTAGACTAATATGATCATGTGGGCAAGGTTTGACAAGTTCTCTTCGAGTGAAGAGTTTTCTTAGTTCTCCAAGCTCATAGCCTAAATTTCTGTTATATTTTGTTCACCAATACTGACAAGCCTACTACTTGGTTTCCAACAATCTACTCAATTCTAATTCATCCAAAATCACATACACAGAGGCAATGTTCACAGAATCACAGCTGTAGCTATGAAAGGTTATCTCACTCATCCTCTGTCATTAGTCCATCCTATGTAATAGAACAATGACTTTAACGAATATTAAAATAGAGGCAACTCCTACACTGCACATAAACTGCCAAAAAAGAAAGGTGCTTGAACAGCTGACCATCATTAGAATCCTGAAGTAGCAGAAGACAATTAGTTGGATTACCCGAGTTATTTGGTAGGTGCAGTAGTTCTAAAAAATGCGGTTCCTTAGGAATCAAATTAAAATAAAAAATTCCATGAAAAAAGCCCCATATGTATAACATCATAGGGTGCGGGGTGCCTAAGGAGGCCACAGTCGATAGAGCACCATTAAAGATCCAACGGTACGAGAGCGAAACCGGCCTCAATTAGTCACCGTCGATGACGCTGACTGGGAACACTGTAGAGATGATAGCTAAAAGGTCACATTATTAAAGGAAAGTAGTAATGAGTTTTTTCCTCCCCGAATTTATGTATTTTTCACCAATATATCGATATAAATGCAGTGTTCACATTTTAAAGCACTTGCCATAAGACAATCTCATTCCCATTTCATGAATCGGGATGTTATGCGTTCTAAGTAACATTTTTCCAAAAGATCCCTTCAATTCCTTTGAGTATGGGTGTTTGGATTAGCAATGAATCCGCAGAAGGAAAATCCCTATCAATGGTTGTGGCTCCAGCAGTAAGGATCCATGGTGCCACATTCGTAATTGTTCCAATATCTGGTCCTTCGTTGCCTGCAGAACAAACCACCAAAATCCCATTCTGGACGGCATGAAACGAGCCAATGGCTATAGAGAATCTGAGAAGTAATCACGGGTAGCGCCACCAAGGGAGACAGAGATGACATCAACCCCGTCGCGAATGGCAGCGTCGAAGCCAGCCAAAATATCAGCTTCGAAACATGCCCCGAGCCAGCAAACCTTATAGGAAGCGAGTCGGGCGAGAGGAGCACCGCCTTTGACAATTCCGTAGCCGGAGCCGAAAAGGCTAGCAGGGAAGACAAAGTTGCCGCCAGCGATGGAGAGGGTTTGGGTGCCACGGCCATTGGTGTCGTAGGCAGTGAGATCAGAAGAGTTGAGGTAGCCTTCGACTGCGGCTTCAAAGCCCTTGCTAAAATGCTTTGCTCCAATCAACTTCCTGCGCACAACAAATATGCATATTTATGATAGTTTTGCTAAGATATGAAATTTGCTTAGGATTAAAGAGGAACGACCTGTTGCATTGATCTTCAGATTTAAAATCACAAGACCCCTTCCAGGAAGACGACAAGGGTCCAATGCCCCTGTCACTGAAGCTCTCTGACTTTGGCCAAACACCTACAAGTCAGTTATAAACTACTTATCATTATTCCAATTTATAAATATATCTATATATATATCTATATATATATATATATATATATATATATATATATATATATATATGCTATATGCTTTTTCACATTGTCAATTAATTTTTTTAAGAGGTAAAGAAGAAACTTTATTAAACCCAGAGAACAGGGGGCTCATGCAAGAAGCTTGAACCCATGGAACAGCAATGAGATACTTGCAATTAATACCATGTGCCATATATAATAAGATGTATGAGATCGTAAATAAATAATAAAAAATCGAATTGAACATAGTTTCGAAGCAAAAACATGTAAGTAGTTAATGTGTTAAGCCACACATTTAAAAATGTCCATACATATATATATATACACTAGCCATGTAACTATACAAATTAGGTATCCAAATTTCACAATGCTAATTTCTCAATACATCATAAGGTTCAACAAATCGGAGATTTAGCCGTATGTATGTGTCAAAGGATAAAACAATTTTCTTTTTTTTTGCTACTTTTTTTAATAAATGTTTTATTTTCTCAAAAGGAATTAGGAGTGTCCTTTGACTTTAATAGAGTATTAGTGGGATATTGATTGACTCGTTAACACTGAGTAACTAGCGTTTGTTTCTTTTTTTAAGTAGAAAATGAGGGTTATCTCTTGTTTTACAACCTGAACTTAGTGTAGGCTTCCAATCGATCAAATGAGGATGGAAAATGAGGGGATTAGCTCTCACACAGTCAAGATAAAAAAATAATAATTAGTGGTTTTGTTGGTCTTGATTCTGAAATGAAAAGAAAAGTACAGCGAAATGCAATGAATTACCGTGCCTTTCAAATTAATCATATCAAACTACTTACTTATCAAATTGGTGAATAAAATAAGCAAAGAAATTCTGCGACAAGTGGGTTATTTCGAGCTGGACATGCACCAGGAACACGAGGTAGTCTCCGTTATGTGTATTTAGGGCTATTTCAAGATTTGCATATATTCCTGTCCCACCTCTGACATTTACTATATGTCTACGCGCAGTTCGTATGGGCGCCCTACACGGATGACATTGTTGCCGACCTACCACCTGGTTATGCAGTTGGGTCGGACCTCTGGGTTGCCCGAGTGCCACTCATATGTTTTCATATTGTCGAGTGGCATCTCCCAGACCGAGTGATGTGCCAGTTTGGCTTTCAACAGGGCATTTCCGGTCGCTTCTGTACCTCGGGGGTCGATGTACGTGGGGAGGACTTGCACGAGATTGATGGTCGCAGTCGGGGGAACACAGATTGGGCAGCGGAGCACGCCATGTACGTGAGTATGTGGGTACATAGGCGCGACTACATTGTTGAGGGAGTCCGGGCAGATGGCCCAATGCGTCCGAAGGATCTATATTACGCGTGGTATAGGTCGATCACACGTCGCTTCGTAGATAGGACTATGGCGGTCTACATGAGCCTCGTACGCTTACTCAAACGTATACCTAATTTGTTACCGTGATGATTAGTAGTTCAATGTTTTAAACACTATTTTCGTATGATGCAGGCTGATGTATTACACCAGGTCGAGTCGCTATCATCAGACCCCGTTGTGAACGATTTAGCGAGAGTTGGTTTGGACATTGTCTACGAGGACGGGCGACGGATCCCTACCCCACGCCGGACGCCGGCTCCACGAGGTGGTCGAGCAGCTCCAGTACGAGGGGGTCGAGCAGCTACCTCCAGCCGTCCATCGAGTCCGACCTTCTCACCACCCATTGTACATGAGGAGTATGTGTTTGGGCCGTCCGCTGCTGATTTTGCGGGACCCTCCAATAGACCGGCGAATCATCGATCTGACTCTGCCGCGACGCCGTCGATGTCGTACTTACTAGACGACCCTCTCGATGCGGAGGAGGCAGACGCACCCGGCTTGCCAGCTCGGACTCATCTAGAGACTACATACGACATAGCTCCCCGTCGGCTTCACCTAGAGAGGGATTATCCAGTACGTATGGGCGGAGACGACAAACATGTAGCCCCTCGACGTGACCGGACGCCAGATGCGGAGGAGCAGCCAAGTGAGGGCAGACACAGACGGCAGCCACCCCGACACCGGAGACGACCTCCATGCGGTACCGAGTAGCCGATATATGCAGTTGTGAATTAGTTCATAATTTGATTTGTACATCAGATATATATTTACAGCTTCATTTGTACATAATGTATTTATTCATTATTCATTTGGGCATAATGTATTTTGAATAGTATATGAAACAATTTTGAAATGAGATACACTTCTTAATTTTGTTCTCTTGCCTGATCTTAATAAACATTTAAATGGATCCAAAAACATAAGGGGGCAGCAATACAATATTAATGAATTTTTTGTAAAATAATAATTGCATTATTATTATTATTATTATTATTATTATTATTATTATTATTATTATTATTATTATTATTATTATTATTATTATCCCCAAGATCCAGCACTATCTATGATAAGTATTTTTGTCATTTGACTTAATAAATGAAACTGTCGGATCCTTCTAATTTAAATATTAATATGAGTAAAGATATTTTAAAAAAAATAGGCTACTTGTTGAGTGTAACCTTTAGCTACTAATCGAGCTTTGTACCTTTCAATAGTTCCATCTGCCTTATACTTAATTGGAAATACCCACTTACAACCAATAGTCTGTTTATGTTGAGGAAGAGTTACAAGTTCCCAAGTTTTATTTAATTCCAAGGCATTTAATTCATTTTGCATTGCAGCTTGCCATTCAGGTATTTGAGCAGCTAATTTGTAAGTTTTGGGTTCTTTAGAAACTGAAATGGAGACTAGAAAAGCTTTATGAGAAGGAGATAATTGTTTTTCATAAATATAATCAGAGATGGGATATAGAATACTTTTATTAGAAAAACAATTAGCAATATCAGATGAAGAAGTTGCAAGTGAAACCTTGGAAGCTGTACCACAGTAAAAATCCTGCAAATAGCTTGGCCGTCGTGTAATTCTTGAAGATTTTCTGAGTTGTGGTGAAATAATATCTGGGATGGGAACATTGTTCAAAGATGTTAGATGATTGTTGGTTGAATGTGAAGAGGATGGAGGAGTTTGATTAGAAGAATAAAAAAAATCAGATGTAGAAGTTGATGGAGGGAATAAGAAAGAATGTGATTCAGGATTAGGTGAAAAAACTTTAAAAGGAAAAATATTTTCAGAAAAAACTACATTTCTTGAGATGAAAACTTTATTAGTATTAAGGTCCATTAATTTGTAACCTTTTATGTTAGAAGGATAACCCAAGAATAAACATTTGGTAGATCTTTGATCAAATTTATGTCTATGGGTTGTAAGTGTTGATGCAAAACAAAGGCAACCAAATACTTTAAGATGAGAAAGATTAGGAGGTTTATCAAAAAGCATTTCAGATGGTGTTTGGTTGTTACGACTTGGAGTTGGAATTCTGTTTATAATGTGAGCTGCAGTTAATACACAGTCACTCCAGAAAGGTAAAGGCATATTTGCTTGAAACAATAAGGCCCTGGCAGTGTTTAACAAATGTTGGTGTTTTCTTTCCACAACACCATTTTGTTGTGGAGTTTCTACACAATATCTTTGATGTATAATGCCATGGTCATTATAGAATTGAGTTAAAAGAAATTCAGGACCATTATCTGATCTCACTATTTTAACAGGAACATTGAATTGGGTTACTACCATTGTGCAAAAATTTTTAACGATAGAAGAAACTTCAGATTTCATCTTGAGCATGCATACCCAAGTACAACGAGTATGATCATCAACTATAGTAAGAAAATGCTTGAAACCAGAATAGGAAACAACATTGAATGGTCCCCATATATCACAATGGATCAAATCAAATTTGTTCTTTGAACTAGACTAAGATATAGGAAATGAGAGTTTTCTTTGTTTTGCTAAATGACATACATCACAAACATGTGTGGTATTAAAAGATATGGATGACTCCAGCTGTTTAAGATAAGGTAACCTTGAGTTGGAAACATGACCAAGTCTATAGTGCCAGGTATCTAATTGATTTTGGGTAATGGTTGAAGCCAAAGATGAAGAATGAAACTTGGCTTGATTGTGAGTAGCAGCCTTTGAAGGAACTTGAGATAAATGGTACAGTCCATGTTTCTCAATATGAGTTAAAGAAGGCAGTATGAGTTAATTGGTCCCAATCATGTTCTTTGTTAATTGGTCCTGTAGAAGGCAATATGAGTTAAAGAAAGAAACACAAATATTAGATTGTTTTGTTAGTTTAGAAACAGACAACAGATTGAATGAAAAACTGGGAACACACAACACATTATGTGAAGACAGTATATTTGAAATGCAAATACTGCCAATGTGTGAAGCTGGAAAAGAGTTTCCATTTGGCAAATTTATGGAAGTGTTGATTGGTGTAGGTGGAGAAGAATATAATGAAGGTGAACATATCATGTGATCTGTTGCACCTGTATCTAGAATCCATGAATGTACATTCTGTAGAGATGAAGAAACTAAATAACAAAAATTTGAAGGGTTACCAGAAAATTGAGAAGTAACAATGTTAACAGCCGGAGAAGATGTTTGATGAGATATTGGAGATGAAGTAGAATTTGCAAGTGCTAGCAATTTATTGAATTCCTCAGAAGTAAAAGAAAACTTTGGATCCTCATTACTCTATTGAAGAGAAAGCTCAGGAGTTGTCATGGCAGCATGTGCAGTAGGTGGCTTCCTTTTTCCTTTTGGTCCAGTCCAGCCAGGAGGAAAACCATGAAGATGAAAACATTTTTCTATTGTATGCCCATTGTATCCACAATGTGTACAGTATAGAGAAAATCTCTTCTGTTTATCCTTTGAGAATTTCAAAAAACCAAATGGCTGAATGTTTTGTTTGGCAATCAAAGCATGAGTTTCACTGCTGACAATATTATTTAGTTGTCTTTGACTTTCCTCTTGAAGTAGTAAAGAAAATACTTTCGCCATACTTGGTAATGGCAAAATCATAAGCAATTGACTTTGAATTGGAGCATAGAAATCATTCAGACCAATCAAAAATTTCAACACATAATCAGATTGCTGTCTAACCAACAAAAAATCAAACAGGTTGCAGGTACAAGTTGCCATTTTACCACAGCTACATGTAGGGAATGGTCAGTAGTTAATATATTCATCCCATAATGATTTGAATGAATTAAAATATTCAGTAATTGATAAACAACCCTGAGTAATAGAACTAAGAGCTTTTTCAAGATGAAAAACTCTGGGACCATCACTTCGTAAGTATCTTGTTTTCAGCTCATTCCAAAGATCAACAGCAGATGTAACATAGAGAAAACTATTTCTTATTTCCTTGGAAATGGAATTCATTAACCATGAAAGAACTAGATTGTTTGCACGCAGCCATGTAGTATGGAGAGAACACTGATTTATAGAATGAGCAAGAATCGAGCCATCAATGAATGCTACCTTATTTTTAACTGTTAGAGCAATGGTGATTGACCGACTCCATGCAATGTAATTATCACCACTAAAAATTTCAGAAACCAGTAATGCACCAGGATTATCACTTGGATGTAAGTAATATGGACTGGATGAATCATCAAAAAGATTGATCATACGATGACAATTTTGAGAACTGGTAGAATTATCAGCAGAAGTCATATATGGAATTTCTCCAAGAAATATAAAAAATTTGCAGATCAACGAATTTTTCTTTGTAAAGACCAGAGATAAAAGCAATTCACTTGAGACTTTGCAATTTGATACCAGAATAATGTCGATACAGAATACTAATCTATCAGCTTCTCTTGATCAGCATCAGAATTTTTCTGAATATTTGTACTGCTCAGAATTTGGAGGCGCAGTGTGGCTAAAAACAGAGCTTTCATGGTTTCTTGAAACTTAAAAAAAATTGCGGAAGGGAAGCAAGTACTCTGATACCATGTGAAGTTTTTACATAAGCTGAAAAATTCTTCTCTATTATCTGCTTCAAATACAGAGTATATGTTTGTATTAATATAATACAAGAATCAAGAATAAAGAAAACTAACTAATCAGGTTAACTAATTAACTAATCTTCTCTTCTTCTAATTTAACTTGCGTAGCTTTGGATTTCAGTTCCAACTGTTCAATTCTTGAAGCAATATTCCAACACTTATTTATCTTATTATTGATCTTATCATGAATGATGGAATCATTATATTCAATATAGTATGCACGGGCCAATCTGCATATTTTTTTTGTTTTACGCCTCGTAACTCTTCCTCAGCCAGGCTTGGGCTGAATAGCGGAGCAAGTACAAGTATTAGTATAAAAAATGCGTCCTTTGTCATTAATATTTACTCGCGGCCTCTCGGGAGAATCGATGACTGCATCTTTATTTATCATTTTTGGGGCTGTCTACCCGAGACAATCCATTCAACGAACCAAAAAACACCACAGCACAAGGAACCGAGTTTTTTCCTTTTTTATCATTTTTTAAAATATAGATATTAAATAATATTTTTTTACAACACATAATTAGATTTGTGTTTTACAAAAAATAATCTCCAGTGATACGTAGTAAATCTCGCTACACAATAGCGAGATTTGGCTAAAAATCGCTACTCAAAGTAGCGAGATTTGTACTTTACAAAAAATAATCTGCAGTGATACGTGGTAAATCTCGCTACTTGGAGTAGCGAGATTTGGTTAAAAATCGCTACTTGGACTAGCGAAATTACGTCAGAGTCATTCTGGAAAATATTTCCCAGAATGAGGTATTATTTAATATATTTTTTAAAAAAAAGTTAAAACGGGAAAAAACTCCAAAACAAACTTTCCACTATTCGGTTGAATTTATTTCTATAAATATTAGTTTACTTATTTTATAATTGTGTTTATTCCATTTTAAATTAAACATTTCCTTACAAAACTCCCTATTTCGTCATTCCTAACAAATATTTTGAACAAATTATTACAGAGATGCTGAATAATGAAAATGCTCAACAATATGGAGTTTTTTTTTTTTCATTTTAATATTATCTTATAATAAAATATTAAATAATATTTTATTTGAAAAAAATTAAGGAGAGAGAAAAAGGAAGCTCGATGACTCGAATAATAAATGTGACCCATTTATTTGAAAAGAGGAAAAAGGAAAAAAGAAAGTTGACTTGAATAATAAATGTGACCTATTCATTATAAAGACGGAAAAAGGGAGAGAGAGAGAGAGAGAGAGAGAGAGCCGAGGAGAAAAGGTCCGTTGCGGATTGTAGGAGCGTCCGAGGACGAACAAGTAATTTCCTTCGAGAATTTAAAAAGCAATATACGTTGCGGCGCCCGAGGATATTTGAATTATTATAGGGCAGTAAGGAAAATCGAAAATCGACCGTTACATGACCGTGTTTGAAATTCTCCAGGCAGAAGAGAACAGCTATACCAAGTAACAATCCACCCACACACACACTCTCTCTCCCCATCTCTCGCTCACGCTCCTCTGGCGGTGTACGCACGCAGATAAATAAATCCATGGCAGACGCCACATCCACCAATAGCTGCATCGTGATGGAGGCCAGCGGCGCGGCTCACCCGCTTCACCAAATCGCAGAAAGTCCGACGCACAAGCTTCTTCTGAAGCAATGGCTGAAAGAGGAAGAGCTAATCCTGGGCAGAATAGCTCTGAAGGAGACCCAAATCGACGCCGTCCGCAAAGAGATCACCCATCTCTACTCCCTCTTCTTCCTCTTCCACTCCACGGCCCTCCTCCTCCTCTTCAACCTCAACATCAATGCTTCTTTTCCTGATTATTCTGATCAAAATCATCGTCATCATGATCTATGTAGCAGATCTTGGATCCCCTCCCTCTGCTCTCTCCTCTTCTCCCTGGGCTTCATCTGGGCCGTCCGATACAAGACCGACGTCGAATCTCATCTCGAGAAGCTGCTGCAGAGGGAGAAAGACGACGGCCAGCTGTTGGCGAAGTGCGTGGAGGAGTTGAAGAAAAAGGGGGTGGAGTTCGATCTGCTTAAGGAGGTGGATGCGCTTCGCCGGGCCAAGAGTTTGCGCGTCGACGGGAGAGCCGCCGCCGTCCGGAAATGGTCAGCCAGGGACTTTGTTACTTCGTTCTTCTTCGCCGTCTCTTGCCTGTTTATGGTTCTCACCAGGGTTATATTGTGCAACTAACCAACAAAACCGAATGGCATGAATGCAATTATTTTGCAGAATGCTCTGTTCTGCTTAATTTTTTGTAATTTTTGTGGAACCCAAATCGATGCATATAAACAGTCAAATGACTATTTATGATCTGTTCTTCTATTTTTACTTTTTGATTTTCCATAAATCGCACACATTTCTGCTCGAAATCTGAGGAATATTGTCTAAAAATTTTGCTCGAGGAGGAAAATGACCTCACTATGTTTAGTTCTTGTTTTTCCATAGATCACACGCATTTCTGCTCAAAGTCTGAGGAATATTGTCTCAAAATTTTACTCGAGGAGGAAAGTGACCTTAAATCTCGTAAATTTACTTACTAGTTCAAAAGCACCTACTCACTCAATTGACGGGCTTAGAATTTTTGTCCTACCCTCCTGAGTAAGAGATCTTCAGAACTGAGGAGGGATCTCCAATGATCTCCGACGCTACTATGACCAAAAGAAAAAACTGGAATGGATCTTAGCTCTCTGTACATTTCGTGATTGGTGACTGAACACGCACTGTGTTCAAATTAATCATTTAATTTCAATTTGTTTCGTACCATGAACCTAAGTTTGCTGACTGTTTCGAATCAATCCAATTGCAAATGCCTGTTATACAAATTTGACAGACTACTGCTGCTGTCTGTGGCATCCCATTTAGCATCGACGCCCCCACCAAATCTTGCTTTCGTTTCATGTGGAGGAAAACGTGGATTTTATTAAGGTCCAAAACTCGGCTCTTTAGTATGATAATATAAAGGAAATTATAAAAAGAGAGGGAAGAAGAGAGAAGCCTCACTTCTCAAAAGAAAAAGAGAAAAACGTAATTTTTCTCATGTTATCTACATTTCATCAATACTGCGATCTCGCTTCGTCTATAGTCCGATCGAATTGAAATTTGGAAAAAAGGTTCACGACTCAAGGAGCTACAATCTGAACGGTGGAGATTGGAGTTTGAGTTCGGAAGTTAGGATTTTTGCCTATGAACAATAACTGCGATCTTAGTATATTCTCTTCAATTCTCTTTATATTTACCGAGATTGTTGATTTCTAAATGAGATATATTTGTAACCTATAATTGCGATTAGAGAAGACCTGGTGTACCCATTATTTGGTGGATAGAGGAGGTTTCAACTGGATTAGGTCACATAGTTTTTCTTCCTCACACTGGGGAAGTTTTTCACGTAAAAAAATTGCTTGTGTTCTTATGACTTGGTGTGATTGATTATTTTTCTCATTATTTTCAATACCTATAAAAGTAGAGATATATTATATTTGCTTGCATATAAGGAGAAAAATTATTCCACTATGATTGACAGATTGTCAAGTTGACAGTTTGAGTTATGAAAAGCAAATACTAGTAGAATGATTTAATCTCAATGGTTCAAATTATCATACATGGAAAGGGAAAATGGAAGATCTTCTTTATGTGAAAGATTATTACCTACCGGTGTTACCTATCGGTGTTTAGTGCTGAAAACCCAAAAAAAAAAAAATCTGATGTGGAATGGACTTCGTTACATTGACAAGTGTGTGGGTATATCAGGCAGTGGGTAGATGATAATGTTTGGAACCATATTAGTGGAGAGACAAATGCACGTTCTCTATGGAGTAAGCTTGAACAGCTATATGTTAGAAAGACCGAAAATAATAAGTTGTTTCTAATTAAACAAATGATGGCTTCGAGATACCAGGACCGAAAATAATGAGTTATTCCGCTACAGTTGTTTGTTGATATCTCTCCCAACAAAGTGGTATCAGAGTCTGGTTGACAGATTGTCAGGTTGGCAGTTTGAGTTATGAAAGCAAATACTAGTAGAATGATTAAATGATTAATCTCAATGATTCAAATTATCATATATGGAAAGGAAAAAATAGAGGATCTTCTTTATGTGAAAGATTATTACCTACTGGTGTTTAGTGTTGAAAAACCAGAAAAAAAAAAAAAAATCTAATTTGGAATGGACTTTATTACATCAACAGGTGTGTGTCAAGAAGTGGGTAGATGATAATGTTTTGAACCATATTAGTGGAGAGACAAATGCACGTTCTCTACGGAGTAAGCTTGAACAACTATATGCTAGAAAGACCAAAAATAATAAGTTGTTTCTGATTAAACAAATGATGGCTTTAAGATACCAGGACGAGACTCCTTTATTTGATCACCTGAATACATTCCAAGGGATTATTAATCAGTTGGCTGGAATGGGTATTAAGTTTGATGATGAGATACAAGGGTTATGGTTACTTGATTCATTATTAGACTCGTAGGAGACGCTCAGAACTTCATTGTCTAACTCCGCTCTAGAAGGTGTAATCAAAATGGATATGGCCAAGAATTATTTGCTAAATGAAGAGATGAGAAGAAAAACACAGGGATCCTCTTCACAGTCAGAGATCTTGGGTAGAAAAGAGGGGGAAAAGTAAGAGCAGAGGTCTGAAGAACAGAGATAATAGCAGAAGCAAGTCCAACAAGTTTGCAAATGTTGAGTGTCATCATTGCGGGAAAAAGGGACACATCAAGAAATATTGTAGACAATTAAAGAAAGAAAACAAGAATGAGAAAGGGAAGGGAACGAAGAATGGAAATGACAAAGATGGTGATGATAGAGTTGTTACCACCACTCCTTCAGAATTCCTCATTGTTTATGATGATGAGATGATAAATGTTGCATACCATGAGACCAGTTGGGTGACTGACAGTGGTGCCTCCATTCATGCTACATCTCGGAAGGATCTCTTTACATCCTATAGATCTGGTGACTTTGGAACTATAAAGATGGGCAATGATGGCTTGGTTAAAGTCATTGGAATTGGAGGTGTGTATCTGAAGACAAATAATGGTACGAGTTTAGTTCTTAGAGATGTGAAGGATATTCCTAACATTCATTTGAATTTGATTTCTGTAGGTAAACTTGATGACGAAGGGTACTGCAGCACTTTCAGTGATGACTAGTGGAAGCTCACAAGGGGTGCTATAGTTGTGGCTAGAGGCATAAAGCACTCTGCATTGTACGTTCTGCAAGCAAAGATCTCCAACGACATAATTAATGCGAGGGAGGATAATGGTACAGCAGAGTTGTGGCACAAGAGACTGGCTCGCATGAGTGAGAAAGGATTAGCTCTACTGGGAAAAAAAAAGTCTACTATGTGGACTAAAAAGTACACTTCTAAAAAGGTGTACTCATTGTTTGTCAGGGAAGCAGAGCAGGTGTAACGCCCCGAACCCTTAAACCCGGGTCCGAGGTGTTATACCTGATAATATTCTTATAATCATGATCTATAACATACGCAACGAAAAATATAACCATAATCTCTATATAACATACACCACAATACCGTAATACCAGAGTTTACTAATTTCTTTCTATAATCCATAATAAATTATCCATCACCTGCATTTCCATAAATACATAACTCCCAAAACAATTCAGTATTTTCACAAACATTCTTTTCTCCACAAACTTAAAACATAAAAACATAAAACATAAATATTTACATTCCCCAAAATTAACATAGAAATATACCTTTTTCCTTTTTCTATTTCCCAATAATGCTATAAAAACCTCGAGCTCTCAAAGCTCGATCTCAAGGAAATCCTGAAAAAAAAAAAAAAAATTCATATTCGGGTGAGACACATCTTAGTAAGGGAAGAAACTATATATTAAACTCAGCGTGTGGCCATTATGAGATTATACATATCATTTTATAATATTTGCAAATCATTAACATAATTTTTGAAACCATTCTCTAATCATAATCAAACACATGCAAAAGATTTAACCCACGAGATTACCCGAGGATAGGGGCGATTACCCGCCCATACAAGTAGCACCCCTCTATTATGATATTTAGGTAACCCTAAGGTCACTAATAAAGCATACCAAGGCACTCACCTTACTCAGCAAGCCCTCAAGTGTTAGATTAATCTCGTACTCACACCGTTCAACAATAGCTTACCGGCAAAAGCTGTAAGAACCCGAACCCTAATAAATGGATTAAATAAATAAGAGAAGGACAAAATTAGAAATTTGGAAAAATTCATCGACAAAGCCATATTTCGTCAACGAAGCCTTTGTTCTTTTTGTCGATGAAATTCAGAGACTCGTCAACGAGGAGAAGCCGAGGAGTCTAAGAAAAATTGGCGATCTCAGATTCATCGACAAGGTCATCGATTCATCGACGAAGTCAGTGAAAGATTCTTCGACGAAGGCACCATTTCGTCGATGAATTCGCCCGGGTCAAAGGGCTATAAAAGGAAATTTTCATTACTTCTTCACTAAGTAACTTCAAAGATATCTCTCTCTCTCTAAACCTCTCCCTACTCTCTCTCTCTCTCTCTAGATTTCTTCACCGATCGTTGATGGAATCAAGAATCTGAAGTTACCATGAGGATCGTGGAAGGATTCTCTACAACTTCTACGGATCGAAATCTCATTTAAGAGATTTTTGGGTTTCAGAGAAAAATCGAGGTAAGGCTCGATTTGCAATTCTGATCTGATAGTTTTGTAGGTATCAGTCTTGTGAGTATATTATGTACTGTGATTTGTAGGTTTTGGAACTCGGTTCGTTATTTAGGAGCCTTCGAGTTCGGGATTTAGTATTCGGGGAAAAGGTAAAGGGAACTATGTTTATATTAGTTATTTTTGAAATCAAACTCGGTGGAACTGTGATCCACGGTTCTGTGTGTGTTTTGGCTATCCATTTGGGGGGATCTAATGGGAAAAACTATGGTTTTTCATTATTACAGTTTTGGAAAAAAAGAGGCGACGGGCTAAATCCCGGGTTTTGTTGAAAACCGAGTATATGTGTGATTTATACTGTGATTTTGGGATGGTCATGCCTTGACTTGTTTAAATTGTATTTTTTTGAAAAGTCATGATTTAGATTACCAAATGGGAGTGGTTTGTTTGGTTATATGAGCATGCATGTGTGTGTGATATGTTGAAATACTAGTAAGAACTGGGTTTGAACTGTTCCACATACTGAGAGCATCCGGATCTATATCCGAGGGCGTGTGTTTATCGCTTGCCATGTAGGCAAGAGTGTCCAGCTCTATATCCGAGGGCGTGAGCCTATACCGATAGATCAGGCCGAAGGGTGTGGATCCACTGGTTATGCATCAGTATGATGCCATGGGAGTCGGGGACTAGCCATGTGTCGGTGGCGCCGTGCTTCGCGGCTTGGCCGGGCCAACGCCAGATTGTCTGGAACCGGATTCAGGTAGAAGAGTGTGATGACACTGTGGATTACTGATCATGTGTATGTCTGTGAGTGCGTGTATGCACTGTGGAAATTAGTACTGGAATACATTTAATTGCGTGTATGTTATATCATGATAACACTCAAATGCCACACACCGATATAACTTATGTTCTTCCTTACTGAAAGGTGTCTCACCCCTGTTGTACGTACATTTTTTACAGGTCCTTTGAGTAACCGGAACTAACGTCCTGGTGTAGGGAGCGTAGTGGCTGGTGTACTGCATTTAGCGCTTGGGTAAATGCTAGGACTGTATTGTGGTGGGTTTCCATTTTGAGATGATTTGGGCACCCGTTTGTACGTTTTAGTAGAGCCATGTTTTGCTCTTATATAGACTCTGGTATAGTGCTGCATATGTTGATATAGAATGACCTTTTTTCCACTGCGTATATGATTGTGTTGGATGTGTTTAGGGTGCCTGGGAACCCCACGGGGTCAGACCCTCATCCATTGTACTGTATCTTTGGATGCTTTATCGGATACAGGGACAGGGTAGATTACATTTTCACCCTTGGGTCACATTTCGGGGTTCGGGGCGTGACAGCTTGGTATCAGAGCTAACCAGGTTACTAGATCTTGTAGACTTGGTTAGGCTTAGTTATGCGCACATACCAGAGTATAGGATGTGGATATGGGTAGAGTTGGTTGAGGGTTGTTCGGTTCCTAGACCGAAATTCGTCGATGGTATTCCGTGTTTTTCCTGGTTGACGATTCCAGTAAAAACAAGGCAGATCATTGATGACTTTCGTGTCGGTGTGATAGGACAGACCTAGACCTAGCAAGGAGTAGTTAACACAATTAGTATAGATCATTGTGTTAATTGTATGTGTTGTAGGGACACTGATAGAATCCTATTGTGTTACAGCATAGAGCCCAAGGATAATTACTTGGGAAGTGGCTTCGAGGAGACTGCAAGTGATGAGTCTCCTTCTGTGCCTCGAGGTTTGACGAGGCAAGTGTTATGGGAGATCGGGCGAAGTGTGAGGAGACGTGAGCACTCTCCTACTGCTGCGGGGTGCACCATTGAGAGGTTCACGTGCATGCATCCTCCGACGTTCTCAGGAGGACCTGACCCGATGATAGTAGAGGATTGGGTGGATAAGATTGAGAGGATCTTGGAGGTCCAGCACTGCATGGATAGGTAGTGAGTCCTCTATGCTACTTTTCAGCTGTCTGGGGAGGCGGATCAATGGTGGATTGCGGTGAGTCTGCTAGAGAAGTAGAGAGCTGATCTTGAGGGGATGACATGGAGCCGTTTCAAGGAGGTGTTCTTTGATAGATACTTCCTGGATTTCGTACGTGATGCGAAGGAAAATGAGTTTTCTGCTTTGACTCAAGGGAGTTTGACGGTGCAGGAGTATGCAGCTCCGTACATAGAGCTATCTCGCTTTGTACCATGTATGATCTCAAGCGAGTATGAGAAGACTCGAAGGTTCGAGAAGGGTTTGAGGAAGGATATCCGCAGACTGGTGGGTATGCTCCAGATCCGCAAGTTCTCAATGTTGGTAGATAAAGCCACGGTGATTGAGACTGGTATCCGAGAGGACGAGGCGGATCAAGAATCGAGGAAGAGGACAGTATTTTCTGGTTCTCAGAGAGGATTTCGTCAGGGATTGTGGAAGAAGAGGAGTAAGGGCTCGAGTTATCGTCAGAATACCGAGCTCTAGGATTCTCAGATGAGCCAGACTGGTGGTCATGGTACCAGGTGCTTCAGATGGCACAAGGGTGAGTGTCAGACTTTTGGAGGTGACTACTATAACTGTGGTCGGCCTGGTCACATGGCTTGTGATTTTTCGTTCACTGAAGTGAGATGTGCCTGCATTCAGTGGGGACCGAGGGAGCAATCAGATACCTCGGGGAACCGCTCAAATGAATACAGCTCCGGCCAGAGTATACTCTCTTACTCCAGCAAATGCTGAGCATACAGGTAACATGGTGACAGGTACCTTATTATTGCTTTCGAATAAAGCTTCTGTTTTGTTTGATTCGGGTGTAACCCATTTCTTTATGTCTGTGAATTTTGTGGGACGGTGTGGGGTTGAGACCCGAGTCATGAATGAGGTGTTATCTATTACTATGCCATCTGGGAGTGTATCTTTTTGTAGGAAGATGTTGGTAGACTACCCAGTGGAAATTTAGGGGAAGCTGCTACCGGCGAATCTGGTGGTATACGACATGTCGGGGTTCGATATCATTCTAGGGATGGATTGGTTGTTCCCCAGTTATACGGTGACACTGTCATAGAAAGGTGGTAGTTTTCAGACCTCCTAGGGAGCAAGAGTACGAATTCGTGGGATCGTGTGTGTGTTCAACGCCCTAGATTCTGTCAGCATTACAGGCGAGGAGGCTACTTTTGGACGGATGTCAGGGGTACCTAGCTTGTGTGCAGGAACCGTCGCGGGATGAATTGAGACTTGAGGACATTCGGGTAGTTAGGGAATTCTTAGATGTGTTTCCAGATGATTTACCCGGTTTACCTCCAGACCGTAAGGTGGAGTTTGCGATAGAGTTGCTGCCTAGTAAGGCACCGATCTTTAAAGCTCTATACCGGATGGCTCTAGCAGAACTTCGGGAGTTGAAGGAGCAGTTGCAGGAATTACTAGACAGGGGATTCATTTGACCTGGTGTTTCGCCCTGGGGAGCTCCAGTACTGTTTGTGAAGAAGAAGGATGGGTCGATGCGGATATACATTGATTACCGTGAGATTAACAAGGTGACTGTGAAGAATCGCTATCCTTTACCTCGTATAGATGATCTCTTTGACCAGTTGCAGGGAACGCAAGTCTTTTTGAAGATCGACTTGCACTCAGGATATCATCGGGTGAGGGTTAGAGCGGAGGATGTAGCAAAGACTGCTTTTCGGACCAGGTATGGCCACCATGAGTTCTTAGTCATGCATTTTGGGTTGACGAATGCACCGACGGTGTTCATGGATCTGATGAACAGGGTTTTCCATGATTATGTGGATCGATTCATGGTGGTGTTCATTGACGACATTCTGGTATACTCGTGGAGTACGGAAGAGCACGTGGAGCATTTGAGGTTAGTGTTATAGTTTTTGCGGGAGAAGAAGTTGTATGCTAAATTGAAGAAGTGTGAATTCTGGTTGAGTCAGATTGTGTTCTTAGGCCATGTGGTTACTGGCGATGGTATATCAGTTGATCCTAGCAAGATTGAACCTGTGGTCGATTGGGCGAGGCCGAAGAATGTGCAGGAGGTTCGGAGTTTTCTAGGACTGGCGGGTTATTATCGTCGGTTCGTGGAGGGTTTCTCTAAATTGTCTGGACCTCTAACACGACTGACCAGGAAGGGAGTGCAGTTTTAGTGGACCAGTGATTGTGAGCAGTGCTTTCAGGAGTTGAAGCACCGGCTGGTTACTGCTCCAGTGTTGATCATTCCTTCGAGGGATGGTGGGTTTGTGATTTATAGCGACGCGTCTTTGAAAGGCTTGGGCTGTGTGCTTATGCTGCAGAGTAAGGTAGTGGTGTATGCTTCTCGGCAATTGAAAGAGTACGAGAAGAATTACCCTACGCATGATTTATAGTTGGCTACTGTGGTATATGCACTGAAGATCTGGAGACACTATCTATATGGGGTGCAGTGTGAGATCTTCACAGACCATAAGAGCCTCAGGTATTTCTTCACACAGAAGGAGTTGAATATGAGGTAGAGGCGGTGGCTAGAGTTGATTAAAGACTATGATTGTATGATCAGTTATCACCTGGGGAAGGCTAATGTGGTGGCTGATGCGTTGAGTCGGAAGTCAGGCCTATGGCTGTATCTGTGGTTGTAACTCAGTGTCACATCAGACGGGATTTGGAAAGCTCAGGTATAGAGTTGGTGGTTGGCGATCATCATGCTTATCTTGCTAGCTTGGTGGTTCAGCCGACTCTATTTGAGCATATAAAAGTCGAGCAGGCTAGTGATGCAGAGTTGACAGAGGTTATGGAAAAGGTACAGCAGGGACTGGCTACGGAGTTTAACATCTCCGTAGGAGGTGTGCTGAGGTTTAGGACCAGACTGTGTGTTCTGAACGATGATGAGATCAGAAAAACGATTTTAGAGGAGGCGCATCGTTCTATGTATACGGTACATCCTGGTAGTACGAAGATGTATCGGGACTTACGCGGTACCTTTTGATAGTCTGGTATGAAGAGGCAAATTGCTCAGTTCATGGAGCAGTGTCTAACGTGTTAGCAGGTGAAAGCTGAACATTAGAGGCCGGCAGGGCCATTGCAGCCTTTGCCTATTTCGGTGTGGAAATGGGAGCATATTTCCATGGATTTTGTGACCGGTTTGCCACCAGCGCTTCACGAGCAGAATGCTATTTGGGTGATCGTGGATAGATTGACAAAATCTGCTCATTTCATACTAATGAAAGTTAGCTATCCTTTGAGTAGGCTAGCAGATTTGTATGTGCATGAGATTGTGAGAATGCACAAGGTACCGGTGTCCATTGCGTCAGATCAAGATCCGAGGTTTACTTCTCGATTCTGGATGAGCTTACAGGAGGCATTGGGGACGAAGCTTACTTTCAGTACAGCGTTCCACCCCCATACTGATGGACAGTCAGAGAGAACGATACAGATTTTGGAAGATATGTTGCATGCTTGTATATTAGACTTCGGTGGTAGTTAGAGACAGTTTATGCCACTCGTAGAGTTCGCTTATAACAACAGCTTCCAGTTTAGTATCAGGATGGCACCGTTTGAGGCTTTGTATGGTCGGAGGTGACGATCTCCTTTGTGTTGGGATGAGGTTGGTGAACGTCAGGTGTTAGGACCTGAACTCGTGCAGCGGGCGTCTGAGAAGGTGGGTTTGATTCGGGAGAGGATTAGATCAGCTCAGAGTCGACAGAAGAGTTACACAGATGTTCGCCGCCGTGAATTAGATTTTGAAGTGAGAGGTAAGGTATTTCTGTGTATTGCTCCAATGAAAGGGGTGATGAGATTCGGCAAAAAGGGCAAGTTAAGCCCGAGGTATATCAGACCATTTGAGGTACTTGAGCGAGTGGGTCCAGTATCCTACAGGATTGCATTACCTCCAGCACTTTCAAGGGTTCACGATGTGTTTCACGTATCCATGTTAAGGAGGTACGTGTTGGATCCTTCACATGTTATCAGCTACGATGAGTTGGAAATTGGGGATACTTTAGCGTATGAGGAGATACCTGTTCAGGTTCTAGACCGTAAAGTTCAGAAGCTTTGTACCAAAGAAATACTATTAGTGATGGTATTGTGGCGAAACCATGAGGTTGAGGAAGCTTCTTGGGAACTAGAAACAGAAATACGCCAGAAGTATCCACAGTTGTTTTGAGCACTAGTACATGATCCTACTGTGGGTTTGGATAGGTGGTTAGTTGTCGGGAGTGTGTGTGTATTATGAACTCTTGAGACAGTTGTATATATAACCACAGTATTCCTCCACCATAAGTGAGGGTATGTATGTGTATGTGTATGATGGGGCTACGCTGTAGTAGTTGCCAGTTTCTTGTTGATAGTTCGTATGTGTGTATTCCGGGTATGATTTTGTGAATGAGAGATGGCAAATGTCGAGGACGAAATTTTTGTAAAGAGGGGAGATTGTAAGAACCCGAACCGTGATAAATGTGTTAAATAAGTAAGAACCCGAACCGTGATAAATGTGTTAAATAAGTAAGAACCCGAACCTTAACCTACATCTCATACAATTAAGATATATTTGCACAGAATCTTATGCCACACAGTTTAGCAATAAAATTCATATATTGCCTGTTAAATAAGCCAACTAACATTTAATATTTATATATTGAAAATACCTTTCATTTCTTACATAATTATTTTGAAAATATTTTTCACTTTTATTAGTTCATTTTCGCATATACATATCTAATAAACAACCATAAACTCGAAAAAATATAATTTAAATAGTTGGCATTTTACCCATACCGAAACGTATACACATATATATAACACAAATTATTTTTCCATTAAATTCATAAAAATTCTGGTTTAATATATATTTTTCTCCTTACCTGGTTTCTTGAACTATGCTAACAGGGAACTCAAAAAGATGCCTGCGGCGCTCACCTGCACCCTGAAATTAAAAATTCTAGTTCCATGTAATTAATCTTGAATAAAATATTATTTTAATATTTCCTAAACCCATAAATTCTAAATAAATAAATATATCCTTAAATTTAGCCAAATTACCAAATTTCCCAAATCCCACTCTCGCTTTGGAGTAGGGCCTAGAAACCCCAATTAAAACTTTACTTATGTCAAAATGACGACGATCACGACTAGGATCCCGTGGTAGTGTCTGATCATCGATTTAATAGCATATTTACAAAGAAATTAGGAATATAGGAAAAAAATTACCTTTCCCTAGGAGCAGTGTCTAAGTCGTTCCCACGACAAATCTGCTCTAGTAGAAATGTCGACAGCGAAACCAGGAATCCAGCAGCACCTTCCGTTTCCTGATTCGCTGCAAATCCACCAAGAAATTGAGAGAGAGAGAGAGAGAGAGAGAGAGAGAGAGAGACGGAGACGAAGCGAGCGTTGACGCAAGAAGCACTTTCGGGGGGGGTGAAATTTTTCTCTAATCCTGAAGCTGGGAAGCTTTAGGATCATTTACTTATATATATATATATTTATATTATAATAATATATTATATTATATTATATTAACATATATTAATATGTTATATTATATATTCTAATTAATGATTATTATTATTTAATTAAGTATTCAATTTAGTTAATTATTTTATTTTATTTTGTTTTATTTTAATTTTAATTTTATTTATTTATTTATTTTTAATTTATTTATTATTATTATTATTATTATTATTATTATTATTATTATCATTATTATTATTTTAGGATCACTACATTCTCCCCTCCTTAAAAAGAATTTCGTCCTCGAAATTTGTTACCCTGATCTTTTATTTCCATAATTCTACGATTTACTAGATTCCACACCATAATCCCAATAACACAATTATATACTTTAAATCCAATACACATCCAAATTCTCCATATAAGGACCAATCCCACAGCTAAGAAACATCACCATCAATGGATTTAGTGTGGTTTTCTGAAACTGTCGACTGAATCAGAAAATCACAGAAGTCTGCCAAGGGATTTCTGCCTGCAAGCTATAAGACAAAATCTTATACTTCCCTACACCAAACCTACTCTTCAACACCTAACCTGACCTATCCATCTAGCATCCTTATCCTAACTGTTTCCTATACTCTGGTATAAATCATCTCTAAATCCTCAAAATCCCAAAATCATTGCTCTGATACCATAATGTAATGCCCCGAACCCTTAAACCCGGGTCCGGTGCGTTATACCTGATAATATCCTGATAATCATGATCTATAACATACGCAACGGAAAACATAACCATAATCTTTATATAACATACACCACAATATCGTAATACTAGAGTTTACTAATTTCTATCTATAATCCATAATAAATTATCCATCACCTGCATTTCCATAAATACATAACTCCCAAAACAATTCAGTATTTTCACAAACATTCTTTCTCCATGGACTTAAAACATAAAGACATAAAACATAAATATTTACATTCCCCAAAATTAACATAGAAATATATTTTTTCCTTTTTCTATTTCCCAATAATGCTATAAAAACCTTGAGCTCTCAAAGCTCGATCTCAAGGAAATCCTGAAAAAAAATAAATTCATATTCGGGTGAGACACATCTTAGTAAGGGAAGAAATAATATATTAAACTCAACATGTGACCATCATGAGATTATACATATCATTTTAAAATATTTGCAAATCATTAACATAATTCTTGAAATCATTCTCTGATCCTAATCAAACACATGCAAAAGATTTAATCCACGAGATTACCTAAGGATAGGGGTGATTACCCGCCCATACAAGTAACACTCCTCTGCTCTGATATTTAGGTAACCCTAAGGTCACTAATAAAGCATACCAGGGTACTCACCTTACTCAGTAAACCCTCAAGTGTTAGATTAATCTCGTACTCACACCGTTCAACAATAGCTTATCGGCAAAGGCACTAAGGATAGGGAAATATACCCGCCCATACAAGTAGGTTCCCTCTGCCCTAGTACGTTATGCAACTACTGTCACATCTGAAGCTACTAATGCACTCACCTTACTCAGCAAGCCCTTAAGCGAAGAGTACGCCCCGCCCAAACGTAACATGTTCTACATACATAAATACTTCTAATATCATAATACATTATTCTTTTTTGTCATTATTCAATCATACATATCCGTTCATGTTCATAGCTTAAACGTTGCATTTCATTTCACTTTAAGTGATTCTTTCCCATTTTACATTGTTCACATTTCACATTTCATTTCCATTTCATTCATTTCCCTTTTCATTTCATTTCATTTCATACCCATCATCTTTCAGCTGTTTTACCCAGCATCTTTCAACTGTTTTACCCAACATCTTTCAGCTGTTTTACCCAATATTTTTCAGTTGTCATACATTTACCCAACATCTTTCAATTGTTTTACCCAACATTTTTCAACTGTTTACCCAGCATTTTTCAGTTATTTACATGGTTGCATTAGCACACACAAGCAACATATTCCATATCATGTTTTATTCACAATGCATTACTTACTTAACCTGCATCTCATACATTTAACATATATTTGCACAGAATCTCAAGCAGCACAGTTTAGTAATAAAATTCATATATTGCCTGTAAAATAAGTCAACCAACATTTAATGTTTATATACTGAAAATACCTTTCATTTCTTACATAATTATCCTGAAAATATTTTCCACTTTTATCAGTTCATTTTCGCATATACATATCTAATAAACAACCCTAAACTTGAAAAAATATAATTTAAAAAGTTGACATTTTACCCATACCGAAACGTATACACGTATATATAACACAATTTATTTTTCATTAAATTCATAAAAATTCTGGTTTAATATATATTTTTTCCCTTACCTGATTTCTTGAACTATGCCAACAGGGACCCCAAAAAGATGCCTGCAACACTCACTCGGACCCTGAAATTAAAAATTCTAGTTCCATGTAATTAATCTTGAATAAAATATTATTTTAATATTTCCTAAACCCATAAATTCTAAATAAATAAATATATCCTTCAATTTAGCCAAATTATCAAAATTTTCAAATCTCACTCTCGCTTTGGAGTAGGGCCTAGAAAACTCCAATTGGAACTTTATTTATGTCAAAATGATGACGATCACGATTAGGACCCCGTGGCGGTGTCTGATCGTAGATTTAACAGCATATTTACAAAGAAATTAGGAATATAGGGGAAAATTATCTTTCCCCGAGAGCAGTGCCTAAGCCGTTCCCACGACAAATCTGCTCCAGTAGAAATGTTGGCAGCGAAACCAGGAATCTAATAGCACCTTCCATTTCCCGATCCATTGCAAATCCACCGAGAAATTGAGAGAGAGAGAGAGAGAGATACAGAGCGAGTGTTGACACAGGAAGCACTTTCGGGGGGGGGGGGGGGCGTGAAATTTTTCTCTGATCTTGAAGCTGGGAAGCTTCGAGATCATTTACTTATATATATATATTATAATAATATAATATATTTTATTAACATATATTAATATGTTATATTATATATTCTAATTAATGAATATTATTATTTAATTAAGTATTCAATTTAGTTAATTATTTAATTTAATTTTAAATTTATTTATTTATTTTTTAATTAATTTTTTATTTTTACTATTATTATTTTTTTAGGATCACTACAGCAAAGTTTCCTTCAAGAATTCCCCTCACTCGAGAAAGTCAAAGATACTGGATTTGGTACATTCGGATGTGTGTGGTCTTATGAAGACGAGAACACTTGGTGGCTCCAAATACTTTGTGACCTTCATAGATGATCATTCAAATAAGTTGTGGGTATATACCTTGAAGTCAAAAGACCAAGTGTTGGCTGAGTTTAAGCAATTCCAAGCCTTAGTTGAGAGACAGACTGGGAAGAAACTGAGGTGCATCCAGACTGATAACGGTGGAGAGTATTCTGGTCCATTTGATGAGTATTGTAGACAACAGGGTATTCAACATCAAAAGACTCCTCCGAAAACTCCTCAATTGAATGGTATAGCAGAAAGAACGAACAAAACACTGGTTGAGAGAGTGAGATGTTTGCTTTCACAAGAACAGTTGCCAAAATCCTTTTGGGGGGAAGCATTGAGCACTGTTGTTCATGTGTTGAATCTTACACCCTGTGTTCCTCTGCAGTTTGATGTGCCAGATTGAGTTTGGACAGGTAAGGATGTTTCCTATAATCATCTGCGTGTTTTTGGGTGCAAAGCATTTGTGCATATTTCGAAAGATGAAAGGTCTAAACTTGATGAGAAAACGCGACAGTATATATTCCTTGGCTACGGTCAAAATGAGTTTGGATACAAACTTTATGATCCAGTTAAAAATAAAATTTTGAGAAGCAGAGATGTCGTGTTTGTAGAAAATCAGACGATTCAGGATATTGAGAAGGTAGAGAAATCTATGTCTCAGCAGGGTGATAGTTTGACTGATGTGGATCCAGTTCCTTTGAAGAATTTTCCATCTCAGGTTGGAAATGATGTTCAAGATGACCACCAGGGTAGAGGTGATGTGGATGTTCCCTTATAGGTTCCAGGAGATGTTGAGGTTGATGAGCAGTTGACAGTGCCAGAGATTCCATCCAAGAGGTCAACCTGAAACTGACATCCTTCCACTCGGTATTCAGCAGAATAGTATGTCTTATTGACTGACGGGGGAGAGCCCTAGTGTTTTGCAGAAGCCATGGAAGATGAACACAAGACAGAGTGGGTTGAGGCCATGCAAGATGAGATCCAGTCATTGCATGATAACCAGACCTTTAAGTTAGTGAAGCTACCTAAAGGAAAAAGTGCTTTGGAGAACAAATGGATTTACAAGAAGAAGCCAAATGAGTTCTCTTCATGGCCACGGTACAAAGCTAGATTGGTTGTAAAAGGGTTCAATCAGAGAAAAGTATTGACTTTGATGAGATCTTCTCTCCAATTGTAATGATGTCATCGATTCGTACAGTACTCGGCTCAGTAGCTAGTCTTGACTTGGAAGTTAAGCAGATGAATGTGAAAACTGCCTTCCTTCATGGTGATTTGGAGGAAGAGATTTATATGAAGCAGTTAAAGGGTTTCATAGTGAAAAAGAAAGAGGATTATGTGTGCAAGCTGAAGAAAAGCCTATATGGTTTGAAACAAGCACCAAGACAGTGGTATAAGAAATTTGAGTCTGTTATGGGGGAGCAAGGCTACAAGAAGACAACTTCAGATCACTGCGTATTTGTTCAAAAATTCTTTGATGATGATTTTATTTTCTTACTACTTTATGTGGATGACAAGCTGATTGTTGGCAAGAATGTTTCAAGGATTGACTAGTTGAAGAAGCAATTGAGTAAGACATTGGCTATGAAGGATTTAGGGCCAGCAAAGAAAATTCTTGGCATAAGAATCAGTTGTGACAGGAGTGCCAAGAAGTTATATTTATCACATGAGGAGTACATTGAGAAAGTGCTTGAGAGGTTCAATATGGACAAAGCTAAAGTGGTTAGCTCCCCTCTTGCTACCCACTTCAGACTAAGTACAAATGAATGTCCTTCTACATATAAGGAAAAGGAAGACATGGAAAGAGTTCTTTACGCCTTAGCAGTAGGAAGTTTGATGTATGCAATGGTTTGCCCAAGACCAGATATAGCCTATGTAGTTGGTGTAATTAGTCGATTCTTGTAAAATTTGGGAAGAAAGCACTAGAATGCAGTGAAGTGGATCATGAGGTATCTTCGAGGCACTTCTAATTTGAGACTTGGTTTGGGAAATGGACAACCATTGTTGGTTAGCTACATAGATGAAGATATAGTTGGGGATATGGATACTCGTAAGTCTACTTCGGGCAATTTGATAACTTTTGCGTATGGGACTCTAGCTTGGCAATCAAGACTTCAAAAGTGCATTGCTCTTTCTACGATAGAGGCAGAGTTTATTGTAGCAACGGAAGCAACTAAAGAGTTTCTATGGGCAAAGAAGTTCATGAGAGAACTTGGTTTTGAGTAGTAGAGTTATGTGTTGTTTTGTGATAGCCAGAGTGTTATTCATCTTGCTAAGAATTCTAGTTTCCATGCAAGATCGAAGCACATTGATATATGATACCATTGGATTAGAGATGCGTTGAACGATAAGTTACTGGAACTTAAGAAGGTTCACACTGATGATAATGGTTCTAATATGTTGACAAAGACATTACCAAGGGAGAAGCTTGAAGTTTGTTGTTCGATCGCCGAGATGGCGATTCCTCCACATAGTCAGAAAGGGGGAGATTTGTTGGGTTATTTCCTTCCATGTGGAGGAAATCCCAAGTGGGCTTTATTAAAAGCCCAAAGTCCAGCCCTTTAATTTGATAACCTAAAGGAAGTTATAAAAAGAGAGGGGAGAAGGGAGGAGCCGTCACTTCTCAAAAGAAAGGGAGAAAAATGTGATTTTTCTCATGCTGCTCAGATTTCATCAAGGCTCTGATCCCGCTTCTTTTGTGGTCCGATCGTACTAAAATTTGGAGGAGAGGTTCATGACTCAAGGAGCTACAATCTGAATGATGGAGATCAGATTTTGAGCTTATTAGTTGGGATTTTTTCCCGTGAACAATAACCACGATTTTGGTATATTCTCTTCAATTCTCTTTGTATTTGCCAAGATTGTTGATATCTTGATGAGATATATTTGTAGCCTCTAATTGTGATCAAAGAAGACTTGGTGTACCCATTATTTGGTTGATAGTAGAGGTTTCAACTGGACTAGGTCACGTGGTTTTTCTTTCTCACACTGGGGAAGTTTTCCACGTAAAAAAATTGTTTGTGTTCTTGTGGGTTGGTGTGATTGATTATTTTTCTTATTATTTTCAGCACCTATAAAAGTAGAGATACACTATATTTACTTGCATATAAGGAGAAGAATTATTCTTCTATGGTTGTTTGTTTATATCTCTCCTAACACCAACACCCAATTTACTATTGAATGTAGTCAACTCTCCAACTTGCATCGTTTAATTACCTTTGAAAGACAGCAAATGACATCTAATTAGTGTGATTTGGATTTGGAGTTTTTTTTTACGAAAATATTTTAAGTAAAATAAAATAAACAGAATTGC
This sequence comes from Malania oleifera, assembly GCF_029873635.1. NCBI lineage: Eukaryota > Viridiplantae > Streptophyta > Magnoliopsida > Santalales > Ximeniaceae > Malania > Malania oleifera. The sequence continues at coordinate 37,743,139 of NC_080425.1, forward strand.
ATGGTAGTTGGCTGAATAATTATAGAAATAAACTTTACCGACTTTTCAAAAATCGATGTAAGCCAAAGCCAACTATTGGAAAATCGGCTCAGTGCAATGTCAGTGTTGTGTCATGTCAACAAAGTGAACCGACTTTTGGAAGTTGGTTCTCATTAAAAAAAAAATTGAAAACTTTGCATCTAATTTAGGGCAAGGGATGATGAGGAGAGACAACTGGCTTTTGGAAAGTCGATTCTAATTAAAAAAAAAAAAATTACATCGCTGTTAACAAAACCAACTTTCCAAAAGTCAGTTATGCCCTATGCATGCATCTACATACTATCTTTTTCATTTTCCTTGAAACTTTTGTTTTATTTTTGTTTTTATATCTTTATCTGTTTTGGATTTTCCAAGAAATAGAAAAATAAAAAAATATTGTAAAAAAGGTTGAAAGGAATGTTGATATATGTACATATAAGTCAAGAAGTTAGTTAGGAAGTTATTTTGTAACAAGTTTAATTAGTCCTTGTATATAAAGGATAGAAGTCAGTTGTACAGTTGTAACTAATTCAATCAAGAAAATAGAGAATTTATCTCTCTCTCTCTCTCTCTCTCTCTCTCTCTCTCTCTCTCTCTCTCCCTCTCCCTCTGAGATTGGTTGATGAATTGTCTTCGAAATCTTCCCAGGTAACACAGATTTCTTCTCCACTTGGTATCAAAGGAGCTGATTTTAGAGCAACTTAATCTATCTCTCTACAATGAGGACAGATTGCTTGGTTAATAGATTTCTTCTGCTTTTTCCAATCCATCTTTGATGTGAGATTTCAAAGCAATTTCTTGAGAATCATTAATGACGTTTTCTTCCTCTCAACATCCTCTGTTAATCCTACAGATGATTCTTCGAGTCCTTATCATCTCAATATTGCTGATAATCTTGGCATTGTGCTAGTTACACAACCATTAACTGGAGATAATTACCATGCTTGGTTTCGATTGATGTGAATTGCTTTACGATCAAGGAATAAGCTTGGTTTCATCGATGGAAGTCTTACCTTGCCATATGATGTTTCCAATCCAGCGTATAATGCTTGGTTACATTGTAATGATATGGTTTTCTCGTGGTTACTCAATTTTGTATCGAAAGAGATAGCAGCAAGTTGCATCTATATTGACACCGCAAGAAAACTCTAGTGGGATTTGCAGCAACGTTACTTGCAAACTAATGCACCACGAATTTTTTAGATTTAGAAGGAAATTGGAGATTTGGTGCAAGATGATCTCTCTATAAGTGCATACTTCACTTGATTGAAGACTCTTTGGGATGAATTGATGAATTATATGGTTTTGCCGCCTTATGGTTGTTCAAGAAATTGTAATTGTGAAGTCTTAAAGGTTGTTCTTGAATATTGGCAACGAGAATATGTGATGTGTTTTCTTATGGGACTTAATGACACTTTTCAAGTGTTCGATATCAAATTTTATTGATAGATCCATTTCCTAATATAAACAGAGTATTTTCTTTGATCTTGCAAGAAGAAAGACAATGTGATATTCATCCTAGTGGCAAACTTGCCAACCTTGATTCTATTGCTTTGGTTTCCACTACTCAGCAACATAATTCTCAGAAAATCACTCCAAGATATAAGGCCTCTTCAAAACCTAAACCAATGTGTAGTCACTGTGGCATGATGGGGCATACTAAACCATGGGTATCCTCGTGGTTACAAGTTTACAAGATCTTGAATTAATTCTGTCAATGGTAATTCTTCTTATACCATTTCATAGGAGGCACAAACTTTTGAAGGACCTTCATTACCTTTTACTCAAGAGCAATGCCAATAACTTCTTTCTATGCTTGATTCACACAATTCTTTAGCCAAACCTGCTATGGTTCACCAAGTAGGTACTCAGCAAAATTCTCATACATTTCTTAACCAGTTAGATATATTACCTTCTCCTCAACATCTTCACTGCTTTTAATTTTCAACATTTTTCTTCCTTCATCAACAAAGTTGACAATAACTTTTTTAATGCACCATGGATCATTGATATTGGTGCAACTGACCACATGGCCAATTATGTTTCTTTCTTACATTCATATTCACCTGTTCAATCAACATTTATGACCCTTCCAAATAGTCATAAATTCAATGTTACACATATAGGCATAGTCAAAATTCTTGATGTTTTAACCTTGACTAATGTTATTTGTGTTCCATCTTTTTCGTTCAACCGTTTATCAGTTAGTAAACTTGTTCATTCTACTAATTGTGCTGTTGTTTTCTTAAATAAATCATGCTTCATTCAGGACCTGTGTGCATGGAGGGCGATTGGTCTGGGTGAACAAGGAGATGGACTTTATTACTTGCTTTCATATAAGACATCAACATCTGATGTAGTTGATGTTTCTATTTCTAGTGTATTTTTTGCTTCCAATCTTCCTAATACAATTGTTTCAAGTCCTCTAATCTTAGACATATGGAATTATCATCTAGGACATCCATCCAATGCTAGGCAGTGTTTTTTGAATAAGATTCTGTTATCAATTCCCCTTGTACAAACATTTGTGATATATGCCATTATGCCAAACAAGCCCATTTATCTTTTCCTCTCAGCAATTTTGTTACTGCAGCATCATTTGAAATCATCCATACTAACATATGGGGTCCTTTTTCTTCTTCCACTTTGGAATGTTTTCAATACTTTCTTACAATCGTGGATGATTTTTCATGAGCAACTTGAGTCTATATGATGAAAAACAAATCTAAAACTCGACTTGAGTTACTTTCATTATTTGCTCCTATTGAAACACAATTTAATCATAAGGTTAAAACCATTAGAAGTGATAATGGTCTAGAATTCAATATGACTAGTTATTATGCTTCTAAGGGAATCATTCATCAAAGGAGTAGTACTGCAACTCCTCGGCAAAACGGAATTGTGGAACGAAAAACATTGACATTTGTTAGAAGTGGCTAGAGCTCTCAAATTTCAAGCTCATCTACCTTTGTGTTTTTGGGGTGATTGTGTCTTAACAACTGCTTATATTATCAATAGACTACCCACCCCACTTTTTCAAATAAGTCCCCTTATGAATTGCTCTTCTCTACCAAGCCTTCCTACTTTCAGTTTAAGGTATTTGGGTGCCTTTGTTTTGCTAGCACTCTTTCTACCTACAGAAACAAGTTTGAATCCAGAGCACGAAAGTGTTTGTTCCTTGGTTATCCTTTTGGTGTAAAAGGATGCAAACTCTATGATTTGCAATCTCATACAATTTTTTTTCCTCGAGATGTTATTTTTCATGAACACATATTTCCCTACAAGCATAATCCTATCAATTCTTTATCACCATCTGTTGTACCTTTGGAATCTTTTGTCCTTCCAGTCCCAATTTCTGATTCAATATCAGATTCCATATTATGATCTTCCAGAAACACATACACAACTCATCCTACTCAATATACTGTTTCTACCAATGATAATGTTCCTTCTCTTCGAAGATCCACTAGACAGAGACATCCACCAAATTATTTGCAGCAATATCATTGCCATTTCATCAATTCCTCATCATACCATAGTCCCCTTGCTACAGCTTCTTCCAAGGTAAGTACTCCTTACCCTTTGTCTTCTCATATTTCATATTCCAAATTGTCTTCTACATACCAAGCCTACACAGTTTCCTTGTCTTCCAATTTTGAACCAAAGTCCTACTATCAAGCCATTAAATTTCCTCATTGGCGTAATACCATGTCAGTTGAATTAGCAGCTCTTAAAGAAAACCATACTTGGGTTCTCACTAGTTTACCTCCTGATAAGCATCCCATTGCTTGCTAATGGATGTACAAAATTAAATATAAGTCAAATGGTACCATTGAAAGATACAAAGTTAGGCTTATTGCTAAGGGGTACACCCAACAAGAATGTTTGGACTTTCTTGGTACTTTTTCCCCAATTGCCAAACTCACTAGTGTTCGTTGTTTGCTTGCTATTGATGCTGCAACAGCATGGTATTTACATCAATTAGATGTAAATAATGCTTTTTTTCATGGAGATTTGGATGAGGAGGTATACATGTCACTTCCTCAGTGTATCAACTTGCTTATTTTACCATAAATTTTTTTTTCTTTTCATAATCATAATATCCATATAAAAGTCCTATCAAATTATAATTAATCTGATAAATCATAATCAACCTAGACTCAGGGGACCAGGGTAAACCTGAAATACAATACCATAACCTAAGCAGTAGGAAACGTGAAATCATATACATATCAAATTACCATTCAACACATTACCAGAGTTTACTACATCCATTATACACAACCCAAAATAACCAAAAACAAGTCCTACGGTCGTCGCCCAAAATTCCATCTGCCCCTAGCAAAAGACTTACCCTTCAGGTAGGGTAGGACTATTAAACTCTAACGCTACGGAGCTTTATCCACTCTCCTATATGGAGCTCCTAAAATGTTTATATAATTTGGGGTGAGACACATCTCAGTAAGGGCAATAAACTAATACTAGTGTATGGCAACATGAGTATTTTTGTGTTATACATATAACAGTACATGAACATATTTGATAAAATTGCATGTTTCATATCTGGGAAAACATATATCAACATAACATGGTATAACATACTGATTTTCCATACATTTAAATCATCTCATATAACTATACATAGAAAACATCCTGGATGGTTGGTTGGCTGGTGTCATGTCTTACCCCCACATGACTGGGTTGTGCAGCCCGAAGGTGGGACTCGAGAATGGCTGGCTGACCACTGCCAAATAAAAAACAAAAGTCTATAAGTACGATGGGTCTGCCTCTCTTGGTCCGTACACCAGGGGCGTCAACACTACAATAAACCACATCGATTGCTAATTTCCCACTGCCCCGTACGGCAAGCGGTAGCACTAACATAATCATGATCGTAATCATATAACTATGATATCGTGCTTCGTGAAAGCCTAAATCATGCCAACCAAGTTCTGATAACAATAACATATTTCCAAATAATGATACATGGCTATACATAATCATATCTATCATGTTAATATTTCCACATAATTTTGCATAACATATCATAAAAATCTTTGGCCCTTACGTCGGCATTTTTGTATTTTTATAAGTCATGGCCCGTACACCGGTATTGCATATCATATAAATCCTCGGCCTATACACTGGCATATCATATAAAAACCTCAGCCCGTACGCCAGCATACCATATAAAATCCTCAGCCCGTATGCCAATATATCATATAAAAATCTTCGGCCCGTACGCCGATATATCATATAAAATTTTGTATCATTATAACATTTTTTTGGAAGTAGTAAAACATAATTATTTTGTAAACATAATATTCCATGGTACATTTTACTTATGCCACACAAAAGAGTTACTAGTCACATTTTTGTTCAACAGCATTATTCCCAACATAATTCTATATCATACATAATTATCAAAATTAAATGATGTAAAATATTAGATACATTTTCATAAAAATCCTGATTTAGTTTATCCCCTTACCTAACTTCTAGAAAACCCCTAAGATAATCACTCATGCACCCGCAAGGTTCCCCATTCAACACCTTGAAAACAACATCTCCCAGAACAGAAGTTCAGTATTTCTTCGACTACTACATTTTCTACAACTGTAGGAAAGCCAAATACAGAATAAAAAGTTTTATCCTGAATTTGGGATGGAATCCAAACTAGCCCCACCAACGATCCACTCTAATAGACTTGAAGAGAACTTTCCCATGAGTGTTGTGGTGGTCTCGGATCATCGAATCGACAAGAATCCGACCCTGAATCTTAAAGAGAAGGGAGAAAACCCGAAGAGGGGGAGAGAGAGAAACACTGTTTGGCATGAAAAATATGCGCTGAAATCTGGATTAGGGCTATTTATACACTAGCCTTCATCGACGAGACACGTCACTTTGTCGACGAGGCCATAAAGGAAGTTTGTCGACGAACACTTATTCCTCGTCGACGAAATTCATAGCTGAAAAAATAACCTCTCGGTATCTTCTCATCAACGAGACATGTGTCCCTATCGACGATCCCTATAAGCAACTTCGTTGATGAATGCGAAGCGTTCATCGACGAGGACATGTTGTTATCTCCCTTTAAAATTTTCATTTTTCTCCCTCTTTATTCTTTAAATACCATAATTCTTTGGGTCACTACACTCAGGGCTATGGAAGTGAGGGGGAGACACGAGTATGTAAATTGACTAAGTCCTTATATGGACTCAGGCAAGCTTTTGCCAATGGTTTCACAAGTTATCATATTGCCTTTTGAATCATGGTTTTTTATAGTGTAAGTGTGACTACTCTTTGTTTACTAAAGTCACTACAAGTTCATTTCTTGTTTTGCTTGTTTATGTGGATGATGTGATAATAGCAAGCAATGATATTAAGGCTGTGCAAGACATCAAGAATGTTCTTCATGCTGAGTTTAAGATTAAAAGTCTTGGAAAATTAAAAAACTTCCTCTGAAGTGGCTCGAACATCTAAATGCATTTCTGTTTGCCAAAGACACTATGCTCTTGAAGTGTTAACCGATTCAAGTTTCATTGGCTATAAACCAGTTAAAATACCTATGGATTCAACTTGCACCTCACCAATATAGATTCTATTTTATTAGAAGATCCCAGTTTCTATCGAAGGTTAATAGGGAAGTTGCTTTACCTAACTATTACAAGGCCAAACTTGGCATTTTTTGTTCACATTCTAGCTCAATTTAAGGATAAACCAGCACAGCTTCATTTAGATGTTGCATATCAAGTGTTGAGGTACTTAAAAGGGACTCCAGGGCAGGGCCTATTTTTTCCTACATCTTCATCCTTACAATTGAAGGCATTCACAGATTCAAATTGGGCAACATGCCCTGAAACAAGAAAATCAATTATGGGGTTTTGTGTTTTCTTGGGTGGTACTCTTATTTCTTGGAAATCTGAGAAAAAAAAAACTGTGTCAAGATCATCATCCAAAGCTGATTACATGGCTCTTAGTTCTACAGCATGTGAATTAACTTGGTTAATTGCATTGCTTAAAGACTTTGATATTAATCACACTTCATCAGCTTTGCTTTTCTATGATAGCAAAGATGCTCTTCATATAGCAGCCAACCTAGTGTTTCATGAGAAAACGAAACACATTGAGATTGATTGCCATTTGGTTAGGGAGCAAATGCAAACTGGAATATTGCGTACTTTTCATGTGAATTCAAAGTATCAATTAGCAAACTTCTTTACAAAGGCATTGGCACCACAATTTACATTTTTCCTTTCCAAGAAGAGAGTGATAAATACACACACTCCATCTTGAGGGGTAGTGTTGATATATGTACACATAAGTCAGCAAGTTAGTTAGGAAGTTAGTTTATTTTGTAAAAATTGTAATTAGTTTTTGTATATAAAGGATAGAACTCAATTGTACAGTTGGAACTAATTCAATCAAGAAACTCTCTCTCTCTCTCTCTTCCTTTGTGAGATTATTCGATGAATTGTCATCAAAATCTTCCCAAGTAACACAAATTTCTTCTCAAGTAAATAACAAAAGATAAGTTATTTTTTTATTATTACAATATTTATAGGAAAAATAAAAATAATAATAATAATAATAAACAGTTTTAATATTATTTATTTGTGCAAATAATTTTAAATTTTTTAAATAATTATTAAAATGGCACTTTACTTTTAATTTATATATATATATATATATATGAAAGTTGAGAGAGAGAGAGAGAGAGAGAGAGAGAGAGAGAGAGAGAGAGAGAGAGAGAGAGAGAGAGAGAGAAGGGGGGGAGATTTACACTGTTAAGTTTATAAAAACTCTATTGCACACCACAAATCAATAATTTTTAAGTTGGGAAAAATGATGGATATTATATTTGTAAGTTAAGAAAAATGCACCAAATCAATACTTTTTAATGTAACAAAGGGGTGATATTTTGTAGTTGTCGCTAAAAAAAAGTACTTCTTCTCCACAACTTTCATTTTTAGTGGAACAAGTTTTATGTTGTATAAATCGTATTTGCACAGCGGAATATCAATGCAACAATTAATGATGAAGTTTCTGAGAACACAACCACGCAGGATATATGAAAGCAAATAAAAGCAACACAAGAAATTATGTGGTTCGGCAATGCCTATGTCCACGAGAGCAATCGACAAACTTTCTTATTATTTGGTGTCAAAGAAACTTACAACCATTACAAATTACATCATAAATTACATATAAATAGAGTTCCCAAAGGCCTTCCCTCCAAACCCCCAGCCAATTTAACGTCCCATTCAAGTTTGAAAATTTGCACTAGTTTCTCGAGCCAAGTCGTCGATGGAAAGATACCAAGAGCAAATGCTCTCTGAAAGTTTAGACAAACCGTCGACTGTTATAGCAAATCCGTCAACAGTTTCCCTACTGCTCCTCGGCAAATTGATTTTCCACCACGTTCTCTCCTTGTACATGCATCTCATTCAGTATATTAGCCACATATCACAACAATCTTTACCTTGGCGAGTATATGCCCTTTAGGAGAAACCAAAAACATAGCACACTACTCCACCTTTACGTCGGGACATTAAGTTGGGACTGTCTCCCATCTAGCAACTGGAGACATGCAACAAGTCCAACCAATGATTGAACTTGTCTATGGTAATCGGTTTCGTCAATATATCTGATGCGTTCTCATATGTGTGAACTTTTTTCAAGTACAAATTCACCCAAAGAAATCAATTCCTAAATCTTATGGAACCTTACATCTACATGTTTGGTTCTAGCATGACACACTTGATTCTTTGCCAAATAAATGGCACTCTAACTAGCACAACATAGCATAACTCCACCTTATTGTATACCCCAGTCCTTAACTAAACCAGTAAATCATAATGCTTCCTTTGCAGTTTCGGCGACTGTCATGTACTCAGACTCAGTTGTAGATAATACCACTAGGGATTGTACCATAGACCTCCAACAAATAGGTCCTCTTACATGGGTGCATACATACCCCATTGTAGATCTTCTGTCATCCATATCCCCAGCATAATTAGCATCAATAAACCCCACAATTGATGGATCACTCTGTTTCTTGCCGAACATGATGCCATAATTTGAAGTACCTCGTAAGTATCTGAAAATCCATTTAACAGCTTCCCAATGTTGTCTACTTGGATTAGAAAGAAACTTACTCAGCACATTTACTGTATGTGTCAAGTCTAGTCTTGTACATACCATGGCATACATTAAACTCCTCACATCACTAGCATAGGGGACCTTTGACATGTTTCGGATATCATCATCCGCACTTGGGCATCTAGTGGTAGACAATTTAAAGTGATTTACTAGATGTGTACAAATCGGTTTAGCATTAGCCATGCTGAACCTTTCTAACACCTTCTCCACATAGCAGCCCTGAGATAACCACAACCTCCTTACAATTCTATCCCGATGAATCTCGCCATTTCAAGTATCTTCTTGGCTATGCCAAGATCCTTTATGTTAAACTCTTTATGCAATAGATTCTTTAACTGATTTACCTCAGTTAAATCTTTTGCAGCAATTAGCATGTCATCAACATACAAAAATAAGAAAATGAAAGAACCATTATCAAGATTTTTCACATATACGCATCAATCATACTCACACCTCCTGTAGCCTATTTGGATCATATAGGAATCAAACAGTTTGTACCATTGCCTCGGAGACTGTTTCAGCCCATATAGAGACTTCTTCAATTTTCAAACTAAATGCTCATGCCCGGGTTAACTGGATCCCTCTGACTATACCATATAGATCTACTCCTCCAAGTCACCATGGAAAAATGTTGTCTTCATGTCCATTTGTTCCAAATGCAAGTCATAATGTGTCACTAATCCCAACACTACCCTAATGGAAGTGTGTTGGACCACAGGTGAGAAGATTTCATCATAATCTACTCATTTCCTCTGTGAGTACCCGTTAACCACTAATCGTGCCTTGAATTTCTCTCCTTCCTTTTCTAAAATTGCTTCCTTCTTCCTATATACCCATTTGCAGCCTATCGCCCTTGTTGGCCTAACATGGCTTACTAATCTTATTTTGATTATAACAAATCAAAGGTAATTTAACATGTTTTGGTGAAAGTGATGATACTTCAGGAATCAAGTTTTTAAACTCAAGAAGCTTATTGCAAGACTACAAGAAAAGGAAATGAAAAGGTTAAAGGACATGAAAGCATGAATTCCAAAGATGACTTGATGAAAGCTTAGAGAATTGAAGCTTAAAGGCAAGATGGACTCAGTAAATGACAAGCATGAAGACTCCAAGTTTAGAACACGTTTAAGTATTAAGAGAGTCTCTATGTAAGTACTTCATTCAAACGATGATATGGTTGGATTTGAAGCTTATTAGGAAACTCATTGACTTAGAGATCATATTTTGTAAAACCCCAAAAAATATTTTTCAAAAGTCTTAAATTACTTTGGGGAAAACAAAAGAGCAAAAAGAATTTGGAAACAAACTTGAAAATCAGCAATTTTGTCTATCCAAACGCCTGACATGGTTGGCCCAGGCAATTGACAACCAGACAGAAGAATTTTGGGCAAACCCGAGAGGACCCAGGTGACTGACTCGTAATGACCCAATCGACTGACACCTTAGTGCCTTTGAATTTTCAGTGTTTTTAATGACCAAGGCGACTGACCCTTCATGATCCAGTCAACTGACTCTTCAAAAATTCAAATTTTAAAAATAACAAGAAGTTTCCAAATTTGGGTTTTTTGAATTCTAAACGTTATGAAAACTTGGGAAACACTTCAAGCCACTTGGGGAACACGAAATACACTTTTATAAACATTAAATACCCCCCAAAACAAAGGATTCAATACACCAAGTAATACACAACAATCAAATTTCTCTCCTAAGTTTTACTATGAAACTCTCACAAATTTCTGAGCATATTCTGAATTCTTTCTATCAAGAAAGAAGCTCACGGTGATATACTTCTAAAGCTTCAAATTCTTTCTATTGTTATTTTGAATTGAAGTATATAGGATTGTGTTTTATGGTTGTACTAATCAGCTCTTGTAGAGTGTCTTTGTACACTGAATTTGCTCTTGTTTTTGTAGACGGTTCAGGTTTTGAATCGTTGTTGGACCAAGTGCGGGATATCGTTTGGAGAGGCGAACCCTAGCCTATTGAAGGAGGTATTGTAAAAGGTTGCTCCTACTTGTAAAGGAGTGGTATAGTGGAATGTTTGGGTGTGTTGCCTAAGGAAAGAACGTAGGCGGGTATAGCCAAACTTCGTAAAACTCGCGGTGTCACTCTCATCCCTACTCGCATTTAATAGTTTGCTCATATTAATTGCGTTGTTGGATATTTAATTTTCTGCTCATATAAACTACGTGGATTGGATATTAAATAAACTGGAAATTTATTTGACTTTGGGATTGTGGAAATTAAAAGGGAGTACGTTGGTTGATCAATACTAATTGCGAAAACCATAAGGGAGTACGTTGATTGATTAACACCCAAGACTCATTAATTAATTGAAAATTTGTTTAAATTCTGAGTTTTGAAAGAGTGATTGGAAATTTCTATAGTACTTCATTATAGAAATTCGAGCCCAAAAAATAAAGAAATAAATAAGAAAATGAAGAAAATAAAATTTAAAAAGGGCAAACAGCATGCCTCATCGACGAATCCCCTGTTTTCGTTGATGAGTGGTCTTCTATGCTTCGTCGACAAAATTCAAGCATCATCCATGAAGAGATCCCGAACGATAAGAAAATATCATACTTAAGTTTCATCGATAAACCGCTCCTTCATCGATGAATGTCCTTCTGCAGTTCATCGACGAAGGTCCCATTTCTTCGACGAATTGTGCCTAGTCAAAGGGGTATAAATAGAATTTTTATTTGCTTCTTCATTAAGAAATCAGTTCTCTCTCTCTCTCTCTCTCTCTCTCTCTCTCTCTCTCTCTCTCTCTCTCTCTAACCCGTGCCCTACACTCTCTCTTTTTGATTTTCTTGTCGTTAGTCGCTTGATTCAACGATCGAAAGCCACTACGAGGATTTAGAGGAAATTTTCTATAAGTCTAGCGAAGTGAATTTTGATTAGGACTTTTCAAAAACCACTCCAAAATCAGGGTAAGTAGGGTATTTTAGGTTTTTATTGTTGCTTTGGAGTATATAAGGCCTAGGAAATGCTTAACGAGAAGTATTCTGTGACTTGAGTTGATTAATTTGGGGAAAATGTCATTTCAGGGTTTTGATCTTCGAACGCCACAGGGTGTGGATTTAGGGTTCCCAGTAAGCCAGGTAAGGAGATTATATTATGTCAGTTAATTTTGAAATATGAATCGATTAAATTGCATATATGATTTTCTGAACGAATCGGGTATATAAAAGGGTGGTTTTAGACTGTTATATGTTTTGGGGAAAATTTACGTGGTTGGTTTGAAATCTCCTATTTTCTATAAAATAAATAGTTTAAGTTAAATAAAACCCTGGAGATGTTCAAACCCTTTTTTCAGCAATTTATGTTTTTCCCTATTAGATTATTTATTTATGATGTATTGGATAAAAATTGTGTGGCATGAGAACAATTTCTAAATGGTACATATAAGTAGAATTTTTTTACTTATAATACGAGATATGATATGACAGCGAGGGGCTGAGATTTAATATGACAACCGAGGGCCGAGATTTAATATGACGGTCGGGGGCCAAGAGTTAATAAATGACAGATTTTGTATAAAATGAGAATAAAGCAGCTTTTATAATGTAAATTGTCATATATGATTCTAGAGCCCTGTGAATATGAAATGTGATGTTATGAGCATGCTACCGTAGCTACATGTTGGCAGGGAGTGCAATCACACTGGGATAATGGTGTGATGATGGATAGACGATTTGGTGACCTAGGCCACAGTACTACTCCGACGTTTCTGCCAGAGGGGTCCCATTGGAGGTAGTTTTCGGATGACCATAAGGAGGCACAATCGTACTTACTACCTTTTCTGACTCTGCTATGGTTAGCCAGCCAAGAGTTGAGTCCAGCCTTCGAGCCGCACAACCCGTCATGGAAGGAAGCATGTTGTATGAGTATAAGATAGCGTGACAACGCTAATACAACAGTCCAGGTTGTATCTTTTATGCATGTATATATGGGCAAATTTACTATGAAAAGGGCTATATTGAGCCAACAGTTATTATTCATAAATTATGTATTTTCAGATATACAGTGTAGTCCAGTTTTAAATGTCATTTCATATATAATTGAATAATGGAAGTTTTATATTCACACGAGAACTCATGCTAGCCACACACTGATAGTAATATAATATGTCTTACTAAGAAGTGTCTCACCCTATTATACAAATTATTTTTCAGGTCCTTTAGGGAACCATACCTAACTTACCTCGGGGCTGGGATTAGACTTCTAGGAGTGGTTATCAGAACTGGTGAGATACCAGATGTCTTCTTTTGTTATTTTGGGATTATAATATGTAGACATATTGTGTATGTGTGTATTTGGGCATAGATGATAGAACTCTGGTAAAGTGGTTGGATGTTTTAGAACTCTTCTGCTGTATGGTTTGATTTTAGTAATGGCAAGTGCACCTGGGATTTCCTGTTTAGGGAGGGTTGCATTTATATATGCTACAATTGGAATTAGAAAACTTATATGTTACACTAGCACCCCAGGCCCACGTAGCAGGTCGGGGTGCTACAGGTGGTATCAGAGCCTAGGTTGCTAGGTTCTGTAGACTAGGTTGGGTGATTTTACCAAAGTATAGGATGAGGATAGGAATGGGTAGAATAGAGATTTCTAGTTTTTCTTTGTAAGACTAGAGATAGAAATCCCTTGACGGACTTCTGTATTTTTCTAGATCAGTCGACGGGTTCAGAAAACCACGACAATCCATTGATGGTTTTGTTTTCGAGCAAAGAGGCAGGAACTTGAAAACTAGAACAGGAATATGAAATTAGCAGAGTATGTCGTGAATTAGGGGAAAATATTTAGGCTGGTATTTAGGTCTATTTAAAGTGAATATTTTTGTGTTATAATTGCACCAAATATGTTAGGAAGTGAGAAGTCTAAATTTGTTTTGGTTCTATCTTCAGGATGAATCCCAAGGACAGTGAGGGAGTTGTCCATGAGGGTGGCAGTGATTCTATAATGGTGTTTTGGGATTTTGCTCAAAAGTTTATGGTCGAGGTTACGCAGAATTCTTGGGGGTAGGATCATCCCACTGTTGAGCTAGGAGATTCTATTGAGAAGTTCACTTGCCTAAAGCCTCCTACTTTTGCGGGAAGTACCAACCCGATCCTTGCAAAAAATTGGATTCGAGAGATTAAGAAGATCTTGTTTATACTGCGATGCACTGATGAGCAGAAGGTGCTATATGCTACATTGGTAAAGCTGCTAGAGGTGCAGAGATTGGTACTGGTGGTGATGACGTGGAACCATTTCAGAGAAGTGTTCTTTGATCGGTACTTTCCAGCCTTTGTCAGAAAAGCAAAGGGAGAGGAGTTCTTGAACCTAACTCAGGGACAGCTGATTATTCAATAGTATGCCACCCGATTTGTGGAGTTGACACGATTTGCTCCTTGCATGGTACCTAATGAGTCTATGAAGGCTTAGAAGTTCGAGAGGGGTTTGAAGCAGGATATTAAAAAGTAGGTGGTTGTACTGCAGGTGCAAGAGTTCGCTACACTGGTGGATAAGGCCACGATAGCAGAGACAAGCTTACAAGGGGATGTAGAAGCTCAGAACCCGAAGAAGAGGCCAATCCCTTCTAGTTCTCATACAAGTGCCAGGCAAGGCCCTTGGAGGAGATACGATAACAACAGTGGCCAGTGACGAGATACAGGTGTTAAGGCTTTTTAAGGTACCTTATTAGGCTTTGTTTGCCCTACGTGTGGCAAGATGCATTCGGGAGAGTGTAGGGTAGGAGCAGGTGGTTGCTTTTGGTGTGGCAGGTCTAGACATTTGGCGCGCAATTGCCATGGGGCATGGAACAACGCACCTCCACAGCAGCCATATCAAAGAGGTAACCAGGCACAATGCGGAAACTATCTGAGGGGTACAACAAAAGCGTGGGTGTATTCCTTAACTCCTAGCGACGCTGAGAATGTCGATGATGTGGTGACAGGTACAATTTCCATTTTTTCAAATAGTGTCATTGTATTGTTTGAATCAGGTGTGACGCATTCTTTTTATTTCTCGAGGTTTCATTAAATTGTGTGTGGTAGAAACACAACCGTTAGATGTCGAGTTAGAAGTGGTCACACTGACAGGGTCAGTGGTAGTGTGTAGTAAAGTGATCCAAGAATGCCTAGTGAAAATTCAAGGGAGAATGATACCTACTAATTTGATTATATTTGATATGCATAGCTTTAATCTTATTCTGGGAATGGATTGGTTAGTAGCCAGCTATGCGAGTATCAACTACCACAAGAAGGAGGTAGTGTTTCGACCTCTTGGGGAGCAGGAGTTTATATTTGTTGGGTCGTGTGTGCGCTCTGCACCATGGATCCCTTCAGCCACAAGAAGGCTACTTCTGGAGGGATGCTAGGGGTAATTAGAATTCATAAAAGAAGAACCAAGGGAAGAACGTAAACTGGAGGATATTTTCGTGGTAAGGGAGTTTTCAGATGTTTTCCCAGAGGACTTACCGGGATTGCCTCCTGATCGCGAAGTCGAATTTTCTATTGAGTTGTTTCCAAGGACAGCATCTATTTTTAAGGCTCCATAAAGAATGGCTCTAGCAAAATTAAAGGAGTTAAAGGAGCAGCTACAGGAACTTCTTGATAAGGGGTTTATCAAACTGAGTGTTTCACCCTGGGGAGCACTGGTGTTGTTTATGAAGAAGAATGATGGGTCGATGAGGATGTGCATTGACTATAGAGAGATTAATAAAGTGAGAGTAAAGACTAAGTTTCTATTACCTAGAATTGACGATCTGTTTGACCAGTTACAGGCCACACGGGTCTTTTCCAAGATCGATCTGCAATCCGGGTATCACCAGTTGAAGGTTAAATCAGAGGATGTACCAAAGATGGCCTTCCTTATTAGGTATGGCCCCTATGAATTTTGGGTTATGCCATTTATATTGACCAATGCTCCTGCGGTTTTCATGGACTTGATGAACAGGGTATTCCACAAGTATTTAGATCAGTTCGTGGTGGTATTCATCGACAACATCTTGGTTTATTCGAGGAGTCCTGAAGAGCATGCAATTCATTTCAGGTTGGTACTCCAAGTAATCAGAGAAAAGAAATTATTTGCGAAGTTCAAGAAATGTGAATTCTGGTTAGAGAAAGTGGCATTTCTAGGACATGTGGTGTCCAGGGAAGGTGTTTTAGTGGACCCGAGCAAGATAGAAGCAGTAGTTGATTGGGCAAGACCGAAGAATGTGCATGAGGTTATAAGTTTCTTAGGTCTAACAGGATATTACCGTCGGTTCGTAGAGAGTTTTTCTAGACTATCGGGTCCACTAACACGGCTCACGAGGAAAAACATGAAGTTCAAGTGGAATGATGAGTGTGAGTAGAGTATTCAAGAACTAAAATAGCGTGAAGTTACTACCCCAATATTGACCATTCCATCAAGAGAGGATGGATTTGTGATCTACAGTGATGCATCTAAGAAGGGAATCGGGTGTGTCTTAATGCAGTAGGGAAAGGTTATCACGTACGCTTCTCGCCAACTTAAGGAGTACAAGAAGAATTATTCAACGCATGACATGGAATTGGCAGCAGTAGTCTATGCATTGAAAATCTGGAGACACTACCTGTACATTGAAAGGTGCGAGATCTTTACCGACCAAAAAAGTCTTAAGTACTTTTTCACTCAGAAGGAGTTGAACATAAGGCAGTGGAGGTGGCTTTAGTTGATAAAGGACTACAACTGTACCATTAGTTACCACCCATGAAAAGCTAACGTGGTAGCTGATACCTTGAGTCAGAAGTCAGTGCCTACATTAGTCTCAACAGTTGGAGTTTGGCATCAGATCAAAATGGATCTGAAGAGGTTGGGTGTGGAATTAATGGAAGGAAATCACTAGGCGTTCATTTCTAGCTTGGTAGTGAAACCAACCTTACGAGAAAGGATCAGAACAGCTCAGATGAAAGACGCAGACCTGGTAGTGATTGTGAGTGGAGTATAAGATGGGTTGAATGCAGATTTCAATGTCTCAGATGATGGGGTATTGAGATTTCACACCAGGGTATGTGTACCGAATGATCCTAAAATTAAATGAACTATCCTAGAAGAGGCACATCGCTCTCTATATACAGTGTATCCAGTGAGCACAAAGATGTATAGGGATTTGCGAGAATCTTTCTGGTGGTCTAACATGAAAAGAGAGATCGCCTGTTTTATTAGATAGTATCTGACATGTCATCAGGTGAAGGCCGAGCACAAGAGGCCAGCAGACCATTGCAACCACTTCTCATTCCTAAGTGGAAGTGAGAGCACATTTCCATGGACTTCGTCACGGGACTGCCATCGGCACTTTAGGGACCAAATGCTATCTGGGTCGTTGTTGACAGGCTGACGAAGACTACTTATTTCATTCTAGTCAAATTTAGTTACTCTATGAATAGGCTAGAAGAGCTTTATGTGCAGTATATAGTTAGACTATACAGGGTGCCTATGTCTATCATTTCATATAGGGACCCATAGCTTACTTTTCGATTTTGGAAGAGTCTACGGGAAGCTTTGGGATCTCAAGTCACTTTCAATACTGATTTTCACCCACAGACTGATGGTTAGTCAAAAAGGACTATTCAGATTCTAGAAGATATGTTGCGAGCATGCGGACTGAATTTCAAGGGTAGTTGGATTAAATATCTGGTGTTAGTTGAGTTCGCATACAATAACAATTATCAGGCCAATATCGAGATAGCACCGTATGAGGCGCTGTATGGTAGGAGGTGCAGATCTCCATTGTATTGGGACGAGGTCAGTGAGCGATAGATTTTAGGGCCAGAGCTTATTCAGCAGACCTTTGATAAGGTTCAATTTATCAGGGAAAGAATAAAGACAGCTCAGAGTCGGTAGACGAGTTATGTAGATACACGTCGGCGAGAGCTGGAGTTCGAGGTAGGTGATGGCACATTTTTTAGGATTGCTCTGATGAAAGGGGCAATGAGATTTGGGAAAAAGGGAAAGTTAAGCCCTAGATACATCGGACCCTTCGAGATTCTAAAAAGATTTGATCTGGTGGCATAAAGAATTGCATTATCTCCAACATTGTCTAGGATTCACGACGTGTTCCATGTGTCCATGCTAAGGAAGTACATTCTGGATCCTTTGCATGTGATTAGTTATGAGTTTTTGGAGCTCTATAATACATTGGTATATGAGGAGATACTAGTTCAAATTCTAGACTATAAGTAATAGGAGCTACATACTAAAAAGATTCCACTTGTAAAGGTACTTTGGAGTATTCATACAGTAGAGGAAGCATCATGGGAATTAGAGACAGAGATATGTCATAAGTATCCACAGCTGTTCAAAGAGGTTCAGCGTTAAACTAATAAGTAGAGCGATAGGTAAGTGTTAGTTTTGTATCTAGATTTCTTAGAGTATGTCTGTTTAGCTTTACTGTTTGTTCATGGTTTATGAATGGTCTCTGGGAGAGTTTTTGTATGGATATTGTAATCTCCTAGGACAGTATGTGTAACCTTGGTATTCCTCCGCCATAAGTGAGGGTATTTAATAAATTTGGGATGGAGCTACTATGTGGGTAGCCGCTGCTTCTTCCTAGAGTCGGATCAACAGATCAGCGATAATTTATGGGATGTAATGGAAATAAATTAGCAAATTTCGAGGATGAAATTTTTCTAAGGGAGGAGACTGTATAAATCCAAACCTATAAAATAAAGAAATAAATAAGAAAAAGAAGAAAAGAAAATTTAAAAAGGGCAAACAGCATGCCTCGTCGACGAATCCCTTGTTTTCGTCGACGAGTGGTCTTCTGTGCTTCATTGATGAAATTTAGGCATCGTCAATGAGGAGATCCCGAATGACAAGAAAATATTAGACTTAAGGTTCATTAACGAACCCCTCCTTCATCGACGAATGTCCTTCTGCGGTTCGTCGACGAAGGTCCCATTTCATTGACGAATTGTGTTGTGTCAAACGGGTATAAATAGAATTTTTGTTTGCTTCTTCATTAAGAAATCACTCTCTCTCTCTCTCTCTCTATCTCTTCTCTCTCTCTCTCTCTCTCTCTCTCTCTCTCTCTCTCTCTCTCTCTCTCTCTCTCTCTCTCTCTCACCCACGCCCTACACTCTTTTTCTTCGATTTTCTCGCCGTTTATTGCCTGATTCGATGATCGGAAGCCGCTACAAGGATTTAGGAGAAATTGTCTATAAGTCTAGCAGCGTGGATTTTTGATTGGGGCTTTTCAAGCACCACTCCAAAATTAGAGTATTTTAGGGTTTTTTTTTTTTTTTTTTTTGGAGTATATGAGGCCTAGGAAACGCTTAACGAGAAATATTCTGTGAGTTGAGTTGATTAATTTGGGGAAAATGTCATTTCAGGGTTTTGATCTTCGAACACCACAAGGCATGGATTTAGGATTCTCAGTAAGCCAGGTAAGGGAATTATATTATGTCAGTTAATTTTGAAATATGGACCGATTAAATTGCATATATGATTTTTTAAACGAATCGGCTATATAAAAGGGTGGTTTTGGACTATTATATGTTTTGGGGAAAATTTGCGTGGTTGGTTTGAAATCTCATATTTTATATAAAATAAATAGTTTAAGTTAAATAAAGCCCTGGAGATGTTCAAACCCTATTTTCAGCAATTTATGTTTTTCCCCGTCAGTTTATTTATTTATGATCTATCAGATAAAAATTGTGTGGCATGAGAACATTTTCTAAATGGTATATATGAGTAGAATGTTTTTACTAATAATACGAGATATTATATGACGGTCGGGGGCCGAGATTTAATATGATGGCCAGGGGCTAGGATTTAATATGACGGTCGAGGGTTGACAGTTAATAAATGACATGTTTTTTATGAAATGAGAATAAAGTAGTTTTTATTATGTAAATTGTCATATATGATTCTAGAGTCCTATGAATATGAAATGTGATGTTATGAGCACAGTACCGTAGCTATATGTTGGTAGAGAGTGCAATCACACTAGAATGATAGTGTGATGATGGATAAACAATTTTGTGACTTAGGTCATAGTGTAACGACCTGCTAAATTTTTTATTATTATTTAATATTCATGTATACTGAAATTTTTCTCTTCGTTGATACCTGCTAATTCAAATCTAACTGACAACCTAAGCAGCGAGAAGCTGAATTCACATACATCCATAATCATATATATATGTACAATACCAAAGTGCTAGAATATTCTAAAAATACACATATACAACTGAATAAGGACTACACAAAAATACTCTCCTCCCCAAAATTCTCACCCTATTGACAGGGCAGCACTGTAGTCTCTCTACCTGCGAGCCTGATCTGCTCGCATAACTAGATCACCTGGAAAATGTCAATTTATTGGGATGAGACGACGCTCAGTAAGACGAAATATGCTATTACTAGTGTGTGGCAAGTGAGTTACATGCTTGTAAAATCTGATTTAGGAAAAATACCATAAATAACACAACTGAATAAAACTTGTATACCTACTGCAAAATAAATCATAACTAGGTTGCTTAACATAAACTGATTTTCCTATATATATATATATATATATATATATATATATATATATATATATATATATATATATATATATATATTCATAATATTGCTAATATCTATAGATATGACTGTTTTCTGAAAATCTGATCATACATATATATAATAACTGAAAAGATTCCTAGGATGGATAACTGAGAGTCATGATTTAACCCCTCATGATAGGGTTGTGCGGCCCGAAGGCGGGACCTAACCTGGCTGGCTGACCAAGATAAGTCAACTAAACTCCGATAGTCAGATTGGTCCCCTCAACCCATATCTGATGGGGAGCCTGTCCACAACATAGACACAATCGACTGCTGAATACCACATACTATCAAAGTAGTGGTTGCACTCTGAACTGAATATAGCTACGGTACCGTGCTCTGCTGGCTGAATATGATCCATTAGGGTCTGATATTATAAATAACTAATATTTCTAAAATACTGTTTTTACCATGATTTTGTAACAACTGAAATAACCTTAACATTATATAAACTAATCTGAATAAAATATAATAACTGAATATCTGAGGTATCTACATAATCGAATAACTGAAATATGTGAGTAACTATGATAACTGAATGTTATGGTTCTGAAATTGGTATATCATAATATTCTAAGAATGCTGTGAAATACAGGTATCTGTACGTATACTATAAATCATGGTATTCTGAAAACTATATAAATTGTGTGCTGATCTAATATTAAACTCATGACACACAACTAAATATCCATATTATCGAATTTCGAAAACTATATTTATGATCTAAATAATAATTTGATGAAAACATATAATTTGTACTAAAATCATAATAAGGTTTCCTAGCATAGCATATTTCCCTTACCTGATTCCTGCTAAAGTCCCCTACTTTGACAAGTCCTACACCCGTAGGGTTCCCTACTCAACACCTTGGAAATAACATTTTTCAGAACAAAATATCACTATTTCTTCGACTACTACACTTTCTACAACAGCTGGAAAGTCAAATATTAAATAAAAGGTCTTACCCTAAATTTGCGATGAAATTCAACTTCGTCCCACCAACGATCCACTCCGGCAAACTTAGAAAGAACTTTCCCAGGAGTGTCGTGGTGGCCTCAGATCGTCGATCCAACGACTAACGAAGCCAGAATTGAAGAGAGAAGAGGGAGGAACCATAGAGGAGAGAGAGAGAGAGAGAGAGAGAGAGAGAGAGAGAGAGAGAGAGAGAGAGAGAGAGGAGATTTTCTTATTTTTTCTATGTAAAAATTCAGGTTTAAGACTACTTATACCATGGGCTTCGTCAACGAGCCACGTCACCTCGTCGACGAGGTCAAGAAGGCATCTCGTCGACGAACTCTCCCCCTCGTTGACGAAATTCATATTTTCCAAAAACATCCTCTCGGTATTTTCTCGTCAACGAGCCTAAAACACCACGTCGTCGATGAACACGAAGCGTTCGTCGACGAAGTCTGCTGCTGCCTTTTTATTATTTCCATTTTCCCTCTCTCTTAATTATTTAAATACAATTATTCTTCGGGTCATTACACATAGTACTACTCCGAGGTTTCTGCTGGGGGGCCCATCCGAGGTAGTTTTATGATGACCATAGGTAGGCGCGATTGTACTTACTATCTTTTCTAACTCAACTTTGGTCAGCTGGCCCGGAGTTGAGTCCAGCCTTCAGGCCACACAACTCATCATGTAGGATCCCAAACCCAAAAAATAAAAGAATTTATTTTTTAAAAGAGAGAAATAAAGAAAAAAAAAGGGAAAATAAAAGAAAAGGAAGGAGTTGGGCATAGCAGGGCCAAAACCGTTGATGGTTTCAGAAAGCATGAGAAAAACCGTCGCCGATTTTGGGTCAACTGGGTGAGTCAACCACAAAATCGTAGACAGTTTTGTGGATATAGGGAAAATCGTCGGCGGTTTTCTCTTGGGCTGCCCACCTATAAATAGAAGTTTTTTCTTGAAATTTCAAATTCCTCTCTTCTTGGGCTCTGCTAAGGTTTTGATTATTTTTCACTAAAAGGCTCCTACGAATTCTCTCTTACTCCTGGATCACTCACTCTCTCTTCCGGGCTCATAGGATCTCGAGTTTCTAGTGGTTCGAAAAGCTAGGGTTTTGGTTTTTCTGTTTGTTTCGTTTTTTTTTTTTCCATAAAAATGTAAGGGGACTAAGTTAAGTCAACGTTTTGATGAGTTTGAACCGATTGAAATGTATTTTGGGTATGTATATTTATGTTTTCAATTGTTACTTCGAAAACCGACCGTTCAAACTAGGCTTTTTCAAACCTAGGATGTACGATATGATATTTTGAGTAAAAATGAACGGTGAGAAGCTTGGTTTTATCTTCTAAACCAAATATACTATGTTTTCTTGGTTGCCTACGGGCTATGTTCAAATATTGATATTGTGTGGCAAGTGAATGATATGACTTTGTCTGGGTTGATACCCCAAGGCTTAGTCTAGCCTTCAGGCCACACAACCCGCACCATAAGGGAAGTAAATGGTGTTTAGTCCTAGGGAGTGCCTTTAATGCATGTCTGTAGATTTATCTAAATGATGTTATTTATTTACTAAATTGTTTATACCATGGAAATGAGATGAATGTTTTCAACTGTGTATAGTGAGTATAATGTAAAATAACTATTGTCGGTTAAATGAAGGATGGATGTTTTCTGTAAACACCAAATGCATGCTAACCATACACTGATATTAACTTAATCTTCCTTACTTAGAAGTGTCTCACCCCCAATATACAAATTATCTTTTCAGGACCATCTCGAAGTTGAGTTTAGTGAACTCCGGGACGGGTTGATTGCCAGTTAGTTTTTGTGAGTGTCAGTAAGGACTCTACTGTATATAAGTTGGGTTTGAAGCCCTAAGTATGTAATATGGGTGTATAGAATGAGTTGTTTTTGTTGTACTATTTTAATGGGATGTAATATGGATAATTGGAGACTGTTGTGTATACAAGGTACTTTAGAACTCTGGTAATGGTTTATTAAGAATGTTTTATTTATTCCGCTGCATTTATATTATTGATTATGGTATCAAGTATACAGACGTCACTAAAGTAGCACCCCGGGCCCACGTGGTGGGTCGGGGCGTTACAGGTGGTATCAGAGCCTAAGTTTGCTAGGTTCTACAGACTTGGATGATTAATGATTACCATAGTATAGGTTAAGGTAGGATAAGAATGGGTAGATTAGGCGAGTCTTTTTCTGGAAGCTTAGAGACGGTGATCTTTCGATGGTCTTCTATGTTTTTCTTGGAATGACGATTTCAGGAAAACCATAGTAAATCCATCAATGGTTTCATTTTTGGGTTAGGAGACTGGAACTGGGAAATGTAAGTGGGAATGTTAAGTCAGTTGAGAATGTGCGTAGTGTAAGTGTTATGGATAGAGGTCGATACCTTGACAACTTTGTAGCAGAATTGTGTAAATGACCTCTTTAATTGCAAACTCATACCTTTTGTTATTAGTCCTTCCATATTTTCATTAACCATGTTAAATGTGGAATTTTTGAGGCGGTTTCTATTCTATCTACCGGAAGGATTCCAGGGGAAAGGAAGTTGATGTCAGGGAAGATATTCATGTGGATACCTCCAGTGAGGATGATGTCGATGCCTCATCAGTGCTGCGCAATATAGCACGTCGGGCCAGGAAGGAAACCAGGAGGGATTTCTGAGAGCAGAGTTAGCTATTAGCTGATAGGGGCTGCACATTCCAGTAGTTTGCCTGGGTGAATCCATTGGCATTTTTAGGAGGAGCAAACCCGATTACAGCTGAAGATTGGGTTCAAGAGATGGAGGAGCTGTTGGGTGTGCTAGAGTGCACAAAGGAGCAAAAGGTGCGATTTTCCATCTTTAAATTGGTGGGGGAAGCAAAGAGGTGGTGGAGGTCGACAAAGCTAGTGGAGGAATAGTGCCCAAGATATGCATCTATTACCTAGAGCTATTTTTGAGAGGTTTTCTTTGATAGATACTTCCATGTTGACACCCGAGAGGCGAAGGCAGAGGAGTTCCTGCATCTGACCCAAGGGCCTATGACTTTGCAGCAGTATACAGCCAAGTTTGTTGAGCTATCCCATTTCGCTCCGCACATGGTCCCAGATGAGCTAAAGAAGGCTCAGATGTTTGATAGAGGTGTGAGGCAAGGTATACGTGCACAGATAGTGGCATTGTTGAAGCAAAGATTCACTGAGCTGGTAGACAGGGCCATGGCAGTCGAGGCCAACATTCAGGAGGGGGAGAGAGCAGCAAACCAGAAGAAGAGGCCCTTGCCTCAAGTTCAATCTAGTACCAGCCAGAGTTCATGGAGGTAGCCTAGTAATTTTACGAGCCAACGAAAGAAGATGGGATCTCGAGCCCCTTAGGGGAATTCTCAGCATTCTTGTTCCAGATGCCATAAGAGGCATTGGGGCAAGTCTAGTGTTGGATCAACTGGTTGTTACAAATGCAGTGGGGCAAGACATCAGACACAGGACTGTCATACGACATTGAACTATGTACCTCCACAGCATCAGTATGGGGGAGGTAACCAGGCACCCCGTGATGGTCACCAGAAGAATACCGCCCAAGCGCGGGTGTATTCTATGACTCCAAGTGACACCGAGCACGCAAGAGATGTAGTTACAGGTAACATTTATGCTCTTTCAAATAAAGCTGTTGTGCTCTTTGATTTAGGTGCGACCCACTCGTTTGTATCTCGAGGGTTTATTAAAGTGTGTGGAGTAGAGACTCAGTCGTTATAGGTCGAGCTAGGTGTGGTCACGCCAATAGGGTCAATTGTTGTATACAGTAAGGTGATTAGAAACTATCCAGTGAAGATTCAGGGGAGGAGGCTTTCTACTAGTCTAATCATCTTTGATATAAATGGATTCAACATTATTCTGTGGATAGATTGGCTAGCATCCAGCTATGTGAGTATAAACTGCCACAGGAAGGAAGTGGTGTTCAAGCCTTCAGAGGAGCAGGAGTTTAAATTCATTGGGGTCGTGTGTGTGCTCTGCACCACAGATCATTTGAGTGATTCAGAGAGGTTGCTTTGAGATGGCTTCCAGGGGTACCTTGCATATGTGGAAGAAGCACTGAAGGAGGGATCTAAGCTAGAAAATATCCCTGTGATAAGGGAGTCCTCAGATGTGTTCCCTGAGGACTTACCGAGATTACCTCCAGATCGTGGGGTGGAATTCGCCATTGAGTTAACTCTAGGGATGGCACCAATTTCCAAGGTTCTATATCGAATGGCTCCAGTTGAATTAAAGGAGCTAAAGGAGCAGCTACAGGAACTTCTTGACAAAGGGTTCATCAAAACAAGCAAGTCACCCTGGGGAGCGCCGGTGTTGTTCATAAAGAAGAAGGATGGGTCGATGAGGATGTGCATTGACTACAGGGAAATTAATAAGGTGACAATGAAGAATAAGTACACATTACCTCATATAGACGATTTGTTTGACCAGCTGAAGGGCACCCAGGTTTTCTCTAAGATCGATCTACGATCTGGGTATCATTAGTTGAAGGTGAAATCAGAGGATGTATCGTAGATAGCTTTTTGAACCCGATATGGCCATTATGAATTTTTGGTTATGTCATTCAGTTTAACGAATGCGCCAGCAGAATTTATGGACCTGATGAATAGGGTGTTCCATGAGTACTTAGATTAGTTCGTGGTGGTATTCATTGATGAAATCCTGGTTTATTTGAAGAGTCCTACAGAGCATGAAGCTCATCTAAGGCTGGTACTAAAGGTACTCAGAGAGAAGAGGTTATTTGCTAAATTCAAGAAATGCAATTCTGGCTGGAACAGGTTGCATTTTTGGGACATGTAGTGTCTAGGAAGGGGGTTTCAGTGGACCCAGGCAAAGTAGAAGTGGTAGTTGATTGGGCAAGACTAAAGAACGTGTATGAGATTAGAAGTTTCTTAAGTTTTACAGCGTACTATCGCCGGTTCGTCGAAGGTTTCTCTATATTGTCAACTCCTCTAACCCAGCTTATGAGGAAAAACAGTAAGTTTGAGTGGACTGGGGAATGCGAGCAGAACTTCTAGGAATTGAAGCAATGGTTAGTCACGGCCCCAGTGTTGACCATTCCATTAGGGGATGGTGGTTACGTGATCTATAGTGACACATCCCAAAAGGGACTTAGGTGTGTTTTGATGCAATAAAGAAAGTTATTGCGTATGCTTCTCGCCAACTTAAGGAGTACGAGAAGAACTATCCTACGCATGACTTGGAGCTGGCAGTAGTGGTGTTTGCACTAAAGATTTGGCAGTACTACCTATACGGTGAAAAGTGCGAGATCTTTACTGATCATAAAAGTCTCAAATACTTCTTCATCCAGAAGGAGTTGAATATGAGGCAACACAGGTGGCTTGAATTGATAAAGGACTACGACTGTACCATTAGTTACCACCCAGAAAAAGTTAATGTGGTAGCCGATGCTTTGAGTTGTAAGTCGGTGGGTGCATCAGTTTCAACGGTTGTTGTAACGACCTACCTATTTTATCGTAATCATGTTTTTTATTAGCATTTAATATAATAATCTTGATATCTTGTTCAACTAAACAACAAAATCAACCTGGACCCATGGGTACCAGGGATATACCTAAAACATAACTTTGATACCTAAGCAGCAGGAAACGTAATTTACATAATACCATACAACCAACCACAATACCAGAGTTCTACTAAAACTTTTATATATATATATATATATATACACAATCATCTACCAAAAGGCCAAAAGTACCTTAGGGTCTCAACCCAAAAATAAACCTGACCTTAGCTCAACAACTCACCCTTCAGACAGGGTAGCCCCATCGGTCTCTACTGTCATGGAGCTCTATTTGCTCCTCTACCTGGATTTCATAAAATGTTTATATAGCTGGAGTGAGACACCTCTCAATAAGGGAAATAAACTAATATCAATGTATGGCATTATGAGCATTTTCATGTTACACCTCTCAGTAAAGGAAATAAACTAATATCAGTGTGTGGCATTATGAGCATTTTCATGTTATACATATAAATAGTATAATAAGAATATTTAGTAAAATCTATCTATAGCATAACTGAGTAAAACATGATTTATCATATCATATCAAAGCATACTAGATTTCTATACATGAAAATCATCTTATATAACTATACAATACTGAAATAACACCCAGGATGGATAGTTAGTTGATGTCATGTCTTACTCCCCATAACTAGGTTGTGCAACTTGAAGGCGGGACTTAGCAATGGTTAGCCGATCATGTTAAATCAATCATAAGTCTGTAAGTACGATGGGCGCGCCCCTACCTAGTCCCGGACTGCCAAGGGGACTACTCCACTCTACATTGAAACCATATCAGCTGCCATCTCCCACACTACTGGTCGTGTGGTAGCCCTATCATAATTTTGGACATATAGCTATGGTATTGTGCTCTTGAAACTAAGCTAAACCATACCATCTGAGTTCTGATATCAAATAATAAGTTTCATATACTGAACCTAGTTGTTTCGTATTTCATAATAATATCTGACGTGATAATATTTCATGAATTCTGTATTATCATACATGATTATGGCATCTGCGCCAACATGAATCACAGATGTTGGCCTTACAAGGCTTAACATCTTATTTTGATGCCAACAAACAAGTAGAACTTAACATACTTTGTTTAAGTGATGTATTTTCAGGACTCAATGATGAATGCAAGGTTAAAGAATTCATGAAAGCTTATATTTCAAAGAAGAATGATCAATATGAAACTTGAAGCATGGATTCAAAAATGGATTTAAAGATAAAGCTTGAAGATCATGAGAGCATGAGGATTAAAGAGAACTTGATGAAAGCTTAAAGAAAGATGAAGCAAGCATAAAGACCTCAAGGAATTCAAGAATTGAAAATTTGAAAGAGTCTATAGAAAATTTCATGTAAGTACTTCAAATAATTTCAATATGGATACATGAAGCTCTTAGGTTAATTTATTAGACCTAAATACCTTTTTAACATACTTGAAAAATATTTTTATAAGGTCAAAAATTATTTCAAAAAGGTTAGAATCATTTTTGGAATGAAAAGCATCAAAAAGAGGATTTTCAAAATGCTGTTAATTTTTCTACATTTGCATTGAGGTGTATTTTTCTCTATCAAAAACTCTTTATTTTAAAAAGTGTTCAACATGAAAGTTGTAGGATTTTCTCTTAACTTTCATTTTACACCAAGATCATCAAATTTGGAGTTATATAGAAAACGTTATGACTGAAAAATAGAATGGTACTTGAAGTTGACAGCAACCAGTAGACTGCCTAAACTAGGACAAGCGCCTGGGTGGTCAAGCCAGGCGACTGGCTATGTCCTGGCAGGCGACTACCACCCTACTGCCCCTACTGCTCTTTTAAAAATAACATGGTAGGCGACTAGTGGATTGTGGCAGGCAACTACCACGAACAGATTTTGAAAAAAAACCTCAACAGAAACATTTTTTTAAATGGTTTGCTTGGGGCTCAAACTTTGTGAAAACTTGGGGAATACTCCAAGTCACTTGGGGACCAAGTTTCATACCTTTGAAAGTCTATAAATAAGCCTCAAATATGATTGAATCAATACACCAAGAATTCAAATTCAGCAAAATTCAAAATCTCTCTCAATTGCTCTTAACACTCAAAGGCACTTTCACTCTCATCTTGTCTACGAAAGTTGCTGAAGTCTTGCTGATTCTTCCACCGAAATTGGACTACAAATTCTAAATCTTTCAATCATTGAAAGAAATAATTGGTAATATACTTCATTGAGCTTCAAGTTAATTTCCATATTGTTATTTACTTTGAAGTGATCGGACGAGGGGATCGGACGAGGGGATATCGTTTGGAGAAGGCAGGCTCTAGCCTTAACCAAGGAGTGTTGTAAAGGTATTGCTCCGCTCGTTAAAGAATCAGGTTTACTGAATCCTTTAGTGGTTTGCCAAAGGCAAGGACGTAGGCTGGGTATAAGCTGAACCTCATAAAAATCTCGGTCTCACTTGCTATTTCCCTTACTCTTTATTTTCAGCATATTTAAATTGCGTGGATGGTTTAAATTGGAAATCATATATACTACGTATATTTGGGAATCAAGTAAACTTAAAGTTTAATTTTGATTTGGGTTGTAGAAATTGAAAGGGAGTATGTTGTTTAAACCATACTTTGCGGAAACCATACGGGAATACGTTACTTGGTTAAACATCCCAAAGATAAATTAACTTAAGAGTTTATTTGAATTCTGAATTTTCGAAAGAGTAATTGGATTTTATATTGAACATCATATTGAAGAAGCAATTTCATATATACGGGGCTTTGTTCAAACTCACATTCACCACAGGGCTAAACAAAATACAAAAGCTGAAAGTTACATATACTATAAATATATTGTGATTGAATGGTATAAAGCTTGAGATTGAGTGAACTGTGTATATATTTCAGAAAGTACTAAATCTTGAATCTTCCATCAATCTAATAGTGTTGCAGTGAACTTATATTTGGCAAACAAATTGTGCTTGAAGATTGAATGTTTTATTAGTTGTCTTGTTGATTGTTTAAAAGAAACCAAATTCTTTTTTGATTGAAAAAATAGATAAACAAGTCAAAGAATTGGTTAAATGTTAAAAGAAGTTAAGGACTTTAAAAATAAATTTTTAAAAGCCAATTCACCCCCCCCCCCTCTTGGGAAGCTATTCCTAATTTCAACGAAATCTGTGCCGACATGAATCACAGCATCTGAACATAATTTCTTTGTACTATTTAATATTAATATCATAAAATCATGGTTCCTGTATTGTTTTATAATTGCCCTAAAAACTATCATATCATGCTTAATCTAGGAAAACATATTATTCTGATATACATAATTACATGGAAGTTTAAACTCAAGCCACACATAAATGGGTAACATTCTGAATGAAAAATCTGTTCTAAAATCATAATTTCTGACAAATCACGTTTAAATCATATCCCTGTTCATAGAAGTATTTCCCAAATATAATTCTATAATATACATATTTTCTTGAAATTTAATGTTGTAAAGTAATAAATAATTCCATAAAAATTTCTGACTTAGTTTATCCCCTTACCTGGCTTATTGAGAAGCCCACAAAACACCCAATCCTACACCCGCAGTGTTCCCAGTACAACACCCTGAAATTAATATTTTTCCCAACAAAATTTCAGTACTATCTTTCCTAACATATTCTCCTCAGTTTAGAAACACCAAAAACTTAATAAAACCAAAATTAACTAACTTACCCAAATTTTGGGATGGTTCCCAAGTTAGCCTAACCAAGAAATCACTTCAGCAGATAAGCAGAGAATCTTCCCAGGAGTGATGTGGCAGCTTCTGATCGTCGAACCAACGAAGAACAAGGCCGAATTTCTAGAGAGAAGGTAAGGGAGCCAAAGTTTGGAGAGAGAGAAAGATTTTGCATTAAATTTCCTCATAGAAATCGGATTTGAACCTATTTATACACCAACCTTCGTCAACGAGACACATCACTTCATTGATGAAGTCAAGTAGAGAGTTCGTCGACGAACACTTATTTATTGTCGACGAATTTCAGACCCTGCAATAGTCCTCTCGGTAATTTCTCGTCGATGAGACACGTAGCATGCGATGAATTTAGCAATGAGTTCATTGACAAAACTGGAGGGTTCGTCGACGAACCCTGTAATTTCTCCTTTTTGAATTTCCTTTTCCTCCCTTCTTGCGAACCCTGTAATTTCTCCTTTTTGAATTTCCTTTTCCTCCCTTCTTATATTATTTAATTACTATAATTTTTCAGGTCTTTACAGTTGTTGTACAGCATCATATCAGAATGGACCTGGAGAGGTTGGGGGTAGAATTAATGGATGGGGATCCACAGGCGATCATGGCCAATTTGATCATTCAACCAACCCTATAGGATAAAATTAAAGCCGCTGAGATAAGAGATGTAGAGTTGATGAAAATTGTGGAGAAAGTACAGAGTGAGTTGCAGACGGACTTCAATGTTTCTAAGGAGAGAGTTCTCAAATTTCACGCCAGGTTATGTGTGCCTGACGATGCAGAGATTAAGAGGACGATTCTAGAGGAACCTCATCGCTCTCTTTATATTGTTCATCCAAGGAACACAAAGATGTATAGAGATCTGCGAGAATCATTCTGGTAGAGTAACATGAAGAGGGAGATTGCCAGATTTGTAAAGTAGTGTTTGACATGTCAGCAGACTAAAGCAGAGCACCAGAGGCCAGCAGAACCACTTCAACCACTTAACATCCCTAAGTGGAAGTGGGAGCATATCTCAATGGACTTTGTATCATGGTTGCCTTCGGCGGTGCAAGGGCAGAATGCTATCAGGGTTATTATGGCACGGCTGACAAAGATTGCGCTCTTTGTTCTGATCAGAGTCAGTTACTCTATGAATAGGTTGGAAAAGCTTTATGTACAGGAGATAGTATGGCTTCATGGCGTCCCAATTTCTATAGTTTCAAATCAAGATCCACAGTTCACCCCTCATTTCTGGAAGAGTTTGTAGGACGCCTACGAATCTTAACTCACCTTCAATATAGCGTTTCACCCGTAGATGAATAGGCAGTCAGAGAGGACCATTTAGATTCTAGAGGATATGTTGCGGGTGTGTGTACTGGATTTCGGTGGTAGTTGGATTAGATATTTATCATTAGTTGAGTTCGCATATAATAATAGTTATCAGGCTAGTATCGAGATGGCATCATAAAAGGCTTTGTATGGTCGCCGGTATCGATTTCCGTTGTACTGGAATGAAGTAGGTGAGAGGCAAATTTTGGTGTTCGAATTAGTTCAGCAGACCTCCGCAAAGGTTGAGCTTATCAAGGAGAGGATAAAAGCAGCACAGAGTCGGTAGAAGAGTTATGCAGATACTCGCCGATGGGAGATAAAGTTCGAGATCAGGGATATGATATTCTTGAGGTTGCTCCGATGAAGGGAGTGATGAGGTTCGAAAAGAAAGGCAATCTGAGCCCTCGGTACATTGGGCCATTTGAGATCCTGGAAATGATTGGTCCAATTGCCTATCGAGTGGCGTTACCCCCAGCGTTGTCTAGAGTTCATAATGTCTTCCACGTACCAATGCTGAGGAAGTACATGTCAAATCCTTCACACGTGATAAGCTATGAACCCTTAAGAGATCAAGGATGTTTTGGCTTTCGATGAGGTACTAGTCTAGGTTCTGGATCGAAAAATACACGAACTGCGTACTAAGGAAATACCGTTAGTGAAAGTGCTATAGCAGAATCATGCAGTGGAGGAGGACAGAAATACTTCACAAATACCCACAACTTTTCAGAGAGGATCAATGCTAGACAAACCAATTCGGTTGCATAGGTAAGTGTTAGTTTGGTTGCAGGTTAGGTAAGGTAGGTTATGTTAGTTTTATCAGTTGTTTAAAGTTTTATTATATGAATGGTCTTTGGGAGAGTTTTGTATGGATATTGTGATCTCCCGAGACAAATATGTAACCACGGTATTCCTCTGCCATAAGTGAGGGTAGTTAATAAATTTGGGACGAGACCGCTATGTGGGTGGCTGTCGACTCTTCTGTAAAGAGGGGTCATGAGTTAGGATGTGTTCAGTAATAGTTAACAAATTTCAAGGATGAAATTCTTATAAGGAGAGGAGATTGTAGGAACCCAAACCCGGAAAATAAAATAAAATATTTTTTAAAAGAGATAAATAAA
Organism: Malania oleifera; assembly: GCF_029873635.1. NCBI lineage: Eukaryota > Viridiplantae > Streptophyta > Magnoliopsida > Santalales > Ximeniaceae > Malania > Malania oleifera. The sequence continues at coordinate 37,776,540 of NC_080425.1, forward strand.
GAAAAATAAAGGAAAATAAAAGAAAAGGAAGGAGTTGGGTTTGGCAAGGCCAAAATCATCAACGGTTTCTGAAAGCAAGAGAAAAACCGTCGCCAGTTTTGGTTAACTAGGCAAGTCAACCATAAAATCGTAGACGATTTTATGGATACAAGGAAAACCATCGACGGTTTTCTCCTGAGCTGCCCACCTATAAATAGAAGTAAGCTCTTTTTTCTTAAAATTTCAAAATCCTCTCTTCTTAGGCTCTGCTAGGGTTTGGATTTTTTTTCACTAAAAGGCTCCTACAAGTTCTCTCTTACTCCCGAATCACTCTTTCTCTTCCTGGCTCATAGGATCTCGAGTTTCTACTGGCTTGAAAAGCTAGGGTTTTGGTTTTTCCATCCATTTCAGTTTCTTTTTCATAAATAGGTAAGGGGATTAAGTTAAGTCAGCATTTTAACGAGTTTGAACTAATTGAAATGTATGTTGGGTATGTATATTTATGTTTTCAGTTGTTACTTCAAAAATTGATTGTTCAAAATGGTCTTTTTCAAACCTAAGATGTTATATGACATTTTGAGTAAAAATGAACAGTGGGAAGCTTGGTTTTATCTTCTAAACCAAATATACTATGTTTTCTTGGTTGTCTGTGGACTATGGTCAAATACTGAAATTGTGTGGCAGGTGAATGATATGACATTGTCTGGGTTGATCCCCGAGGGCTTAGTCCAGCCTTCAGGCCGCACAAGCCGTACCCTAGGGGAAGTAAATGGTGTTTAGTCCCAAGGAGTGTCTTTTATTCATATTTTCAAATTTATGTAAATGATGTTATTTATTTACTGAATTGTTTATACCTTGGAAATGAGATTAATATTTTCAACCATGTAAAGTGAGTACAATGTAAAATAGCTATTTTCGGTTAAATGAAGGATGGATGTTTTCTGTAAACACCAAATGCACGCTGACCACATACTAATATTAACTTATTCTTCATTACTGAGAAGTGTCTCACCCCAATATACAAATTATCTTTTTAGGACCATCTCGAAGTCGAGTTTAGCGAACTCCGGGGCGGGTTGATAGCCAGTTAGTTTTTGTGAGTGTCAGTAAGAACTCTACTATATATAAGTTGGGTTTGAAGCCCTGAGTATGTAATGTGGGTGTATGGAATGAGTTGTTTTTATTGTACTGTTTTAATGGGATTGAATATGGATAATTGGAGACTATTGTGTATAAAGATACTTTAGAACTCTGGTAATGGTTTATGGAGAATATTTTATTTATCCCGCTGCATTTATATTATCGATTATGGTATCAGGTACACAAATGTTACTAAAGTAGCACCCCGGGCCCACGTGGCGGGTCGAGGCATTACATTTCATGGGGAGAAGCATGTCATATAAGTATAAGATAGTGTGACGACGCTAATACAACAATTCAGGTTGTGTCTTTTATGGATATATGGGCAACATTACAATGAAGAGGGTTATATTAAGCCAACAGTTATTATTCAGAAATTATGTATTTTTAAATATACAGTGTAGTACAGTTTTAAATGTCATTTCATATACAGTTGAATAATGGAAGTTTTATATTCACACGAGAACTCATGCTAGCCACACACTGATAGTAATATAATTTGTCTTACTAAGAAGTGTCTCACCCCATTATACAAATTATTTTTCAGGTCCTCCAGGGAACCGTACCTTGCTTACCTCAGGGCTGGGATTAGACTTCTAGGAGTGGTCATCAGAACTGGTGAGATACCAGATGTCTTCTTTTGTTATTTTAGGATTGTAATATGTAGACAGATTGTGTATGTGTGTATTTGGGAACAGATAGAACTCTGGTAAAGTGGTTGGATGTTTTAGAACTCTTCCACTGTATGGTTTAATTTTAGTAATGGCAGGTGCACTCAGGATTTCCTAGTTAGGGCGGGTTGCATTTATATATGGTATAGTTGGTATCAGAGAGTTTATATGATACACTAGCACCCTGAGCCCACGTGGCGAGTCAGGGCGCTACATTCATATTGAGAAATCAAGTTTATCAATACAGGGCATTTGTCAACTACATACTTAAACTCTACTTTGACTTACTAAATTGCTGAATCTTGGGAGCATTGTTGGAATTATTCTATATTGTGAATCTTATCTTGGTTATCTTGGTTGGTTGAATTAAATTGCTGAAAGAAGTATTCAAATTGGAATTCTCATTCATAAAGGTTCATAACTAAATTAACTTTTCGCTGAAGTTGTGATTGTCAATCAACTTTGCATGTGTGTTTGCTGAAACCAAAAATAGTTAAGAAAGAATTAATTAAAGAGGGTATAAAGAAATTTTAAAATCCGAATTCATCACCCCCCCCCCCCCTCTCTTAGGAATACACCTTCCTTTTCAGCCCTCTTCCCATCTGAAAGTTCCACCAAATCTCAAGTCTGATTCTTATGCAACAACTTCATTTCCTCCACCATAGCACCCATCCACCAACTTTTCTCCTGGTCATGCACTACTTCTTGAAAAGTTGCTGGATCCTTGCAACTGGTAATAAAAGTATAAGATACCAGATCATCAAATTCCTACCTCGGCGGTGGTCTGCCTGATAGTGCGTCTAGATCTCTCTATAGCAATATTGTCAACTTCCTAGCTTCCCGAGATATAACCATCTACTAATTTAAATTAATATTATAACATTTAAAATATTAATTTAATTAATAACATTATTTTAACATAAATATTAATATGATAATAATATGTTATAAATATACATTAAGAACAAGATTATTGTTAATCAAAAAATAGCATTGTGTTATTTTTACTTAATAAAAATATTTAAATATTAATAAAAAATAACAATTAAAATGATTATTAGTTAAATTGTCAATCAAAAATATTATATTTTTAGTTTAAAATATATAATAAAATAATCATATATTATTTTATTATGTATTATAACATATTAACTATTAATAAAATATAATTATATTTTGGAATGACTAAGAACCATCTCCAAATTTAAATTAAAAGTAAATAATTATAAACTTTAATTTAGTTGTTAGTACTATTTTTACATAAATTAATGTGATAATCATATCTTATAAATATATATTAATAATTGTTAATTAATAAATAATATTATATTGTTACAATTATTAGAAAAAATTTAAATCGTAATTAGAAAATTAATATAATTATCATTAATATATTAATATTTTTTATTTAAAATATATTTTTAAAACATTATATATTATTTTGCTTTGCATTATGACATATTAGTTATTATAATACAACTTTGAATTGAATAAGAACTATCTATTACTTTAAATTAGCATTAAATAAATTAAATTTGTAATTTAATATTATTTTTATCGTACATTAGTATGATAATAATATGTCATAAATATGAATTAATAGAAAATAATTAAATAATTAAATTAATTATTAATCAAAAATATTAATATTTTAAAATTAAAATATGTTTTAAAATATTATATAACACCTATGATAAAAATAAATATTCAAATATCACTTATTTTAAATACAATTAAAAATCACTAGTAGCTTTCAACACTTTTCTAGTTGGCCATTTATTATCAATATAAAAAATTCCAATTGATTCCTAAATCATTTCAGGGAAAGTAAGAGTCAGCTCTGCTTTTACAGGGCTTGACGGAATATGAACAGTTATATAGGGTAGACGATGTTCGACGACTTCTTCGTTTTACTACAGATTAGGTGCAGCTTTAGCTGCATTAGTTCATAGGCAATAGCAATTGTATTAAGCTAAAGTGTATTGTTGAAGTGTAACTTACTATGGGATTCAAAGCGATGCTGTGCAGCTTCTCGGATATGAAGTGCTCTTGCATTCTTACCCAAAATAACATGACAGAATGCAAGATTCTCTACAGCATCTGATGCAACACAAGTCTCAATTCTGGTGGCTATACTATCAGATCTGTACTGAAATTTAAAAATATTGCTCATGTGTTTAGCTATTACTTTTCCCTGTGGGAGCTTTTAAGCGATCAGTCGTTTGAGAGGGGAGTAGTGCTGCAATTATACCTGATGATTGTTGTTTGCTAGATATTACATATTGGCTTCCAATATTTCGCTGCTTTTTTTAGCATCTTCAAGGGCTATCATGCGTGGTAATGTAATTCACAGGAATGATCTGTGTATTAGATCACTTGAAATAGATGACTTTTAGGTGCACATATAATGTCCCAAACTGCCAAATTGAAACAAATGCTTTCAAAATTGCTATAAGTTCGGTAAAAAGTTTTACCACGGCTGCATCATGGACAAGATGAGATGAGAGTGAGTGAACCTCAAAAGAAGATGGGCACGGCTGATTTGCTAATACGATTTTTTAGCCTAATGGGTATAACTTGTACATTACAAACTTGGCTGCAAGGTCTTTTGATCACCATGTTTATAGTTAGAAACATGAATGGAGGTAGAGGCACCTAGCTTTGCTACTTTAATTTCCAGACTGTAGGCATCTTCCAATTGACCAATCAGGCTTATCACTCTCCCTGATAATCCAACTTGTAAGTATTTAAAATTGTTCTTATCATAGCCATATAATTTTTCTTAGTGTTATGCAAATTTAAATCTCCATTTTCAGAGGTTGATTTAACTAGGGGAAAAAATTAAATGTATTAATGGAGAACTTTTACTGCTGCTTTGCAGAAAACTTAAATATTGAATGCAAACTGCAGAACTTTTAAAAGTAGGGTATTTTGATTTCGCAAGAAGAGTCACCAAGAGAGATGATGACTTCTATATTATTAAACAGTCATATTGCTTCTTTTATCCTATGCCCTTTTCTTTATGGTCTTCAAATTTAGGGACTCATATTTGACCACTTCTATTTTTATGTTCAATCTTTGTACATAGAGACAAGCTTTATGTTTAATTGTATGAATGTAACCCCTAATTTAGACGATGCAATGTATTTCTAATTCAATAAATTTTAATTTTGTTTAGTTTTATTTGTGTAAACATAATTATTGCATTTTTTTTATTGCTTTGTACAAGTTATTTGATATATGTGCATGCTTTTTAAAACAGATACAACCCAAGTTATACCAGCAATTTGCCTAAACCAAGGTTATGTTTGATTCGAAAAATGCCTATTCCCAGGAATATATTTGTTTTCGTAGACTAGTTACAATGTGTTACATAACAAATTATGTTATTACTATAAATCAAATAAAAATGTGAAACATTTTAGAGTCCATAATAAGAAATAAAAAATAAAAAAAAAACATACCTACTCCAACATAGAGGAATATACAAGAAATAACTATCCCTTGATTCTTAAAACTTAAATTATATTTCTTCTTATTCTAAGGAGTAACTATTATGTCCAACCAAACAAACCGTTAAATGATTAGCTATATATTATTAGGCATCTTTACAACTATCTTGAAAGTTTTTACTGGTGGAAGGAAATCTAACAATGTTTATTGAAAACTTGATTAGCACTTAAAAAATTAATATTATTTTAACTAAATAAAGCATTTACTATGCTACATTTAGGAGCATGAATTTCAAATTTTGAATTTAATTTTAAATGTATTTAGATAAATTTTAAATATAATTTTATATTATATCTTAGATCTTTTCCACAACATTGTAAAATAAAAATGCAAATGCAGATTCCATCAGAATATTTTAAAACAAAAGGCAAACTATAGCTGATGTTGCTTCTTTTCTAATCTTGTTAGTCTTAACATGGATTCTATCTTTACAAAAATTACTTACAGCGCCAAGCTTTGCTGTCCATGGTCTACAAATTCTCTATAAATTTTCTCTATGGTTGTTTTTAAAAATTAAAATTCCCATGTTTGATTATCAACAAAAGTGAACGAGAAAATAATATACATTTAAATTTACACATCATTAGCATTTAATTTTTTCAACTAATTACATTCGAATAAATTTTTAATTTTAATAATATTTCGTATGGAGAGAATATAATTAAAAAACAAACGAGAACCCCCTTACTGAATCAAACACGAGAATCTGTAATCCAGTCCAAGTGCGAATTGTTGTAGGCAATTCACAAAAAGAAGCTTGCCAAACAAAATTGATCCACTAAATGTTAACGTTAAAAATAAAACCTCTAAAAAGACAAGTTCAAGTTCAAAGCTGTACACCAAATTTTCTCAGGAGATACATGTGCTCAGTTGACTTGAAACAAACACGAAAAGAATTAATAAATTTTCAAGAGAACACATTTAACTGTTGGCCACTTGGAGCTCAACGAAAGAATCAATAGCAAACGCCACAACCAGCCAAAAAACACAAAAAACAAAACAAACAAATGACCAAGAAAAACAATAAAACAATAATTAATTTTACATAAGATACAAAATCTGAGAATACGTACCCGCACTTGAGAATGGGAGATGGCACTCGCTAACCAAAACCTGCAAGCACCAACAGTCAACAGATCAATCTCTTGACAAAACCAGGATGCGAAGGGCGAGTGTGGGCAACATGGCTCCTTTTACAGTGCCAACTTCGAATCCAAAAATTTTGAAGGTTGCATTTGGAAATGTCTTGCCACTTTATTTCTTTTTCTTTACCTTATGTTTAGTTCGCAAATTGTCTATTCATAAGAATAGATTAGTTATAATATATTAGTAATAATTAATCATAGCAATTATGTCGATACCATAAAATAAATTTTATGAGTTCATTAGGAGGAATAAACAAGAAATAACTACTTACAAATTTCACCATGGGAATATATATTCCTTTCTTGTTACAATATGAAATAATAAGAAACATATGAAGAATAAATACTATTTCCATTCATGAAATTTTCTCTATATTTCATCTTATTTCAAGGAATAGCTATTCCGTGAACCATACGAGCCACTAAATTTTTAAAAAAAAATACATAGAAGATATGTTCGGCAACACATTTTGAATCCCAAAATGTGAAAATGTTTTCAGTAAACTTCACAATTACGATTTCATGTTTTCTGTGAGTAAAAACAAGCAATACACAACACGTCAAAACATAGAAAACATGAAAAAAAAAAAAATATGCACAAACCAGTACATTTCCAATTGGAAAATGTATTAGCCCGTCTTTTCGTCTCCTTCTTGTCCACTTATGAAGACATGAATTATGAATATATAAAATTTTTGGCAAAGAATGCTTTGATTTTTTTTTAAAAAAAAAATCTCAATCATTTTCAACTTTTTTTACAGTAAAATCACAGCATAGAAATCCAAAATCAAAAATATATAAACAGAAACAACACAGACCAACATATTGACAAACGCGCCCAAGGGTCTGTTTTCTGGAGAGATATGAAGAGAAGAAATGAGTTCTCTACATCTCTTGTTTGATTGACAAAAGGTGGAGGGAAGAAATGGAAAGAACAAAAAAGATCTAAACAGGAGCCACTTTGTTTCTCACTCTCCCTCAAAACCAAGAGGATTTAGAGAGAAACGCGGGAAAAACAAAGACCAAATAGCCCTAAAAAGCTTTTAAAAGTGGACGTGCAAGGGACATTCTTGTAAATGACAACTAAACCAAAATGGAGAGTGCCTCTCCTCTTTCTCCTCCAATGAGTTCTTTACAGTTGAGTTTTACGTGCTACAGCAAAGTGCAAGAAACAACTTCAGGAACACCAAACCTCAAAATTTTTGCCAAAAATTGTATCAGTCTCCCGGCATAGTTGTTTGCCACTTTTTAAATAATTAACCTTAGTTTACTTAAAATCAATATCAAGATGGTAAAACTGCAGAAATTTCAGAACAATACGCAATTTCAGTCCTGCATATATCTGTTGAGTGACTAAATGTTCTCTAAGCAAATGCTATTTTGTTATCATCTCCAGGATGCATACCTGAACAGTGATGACCTTTGTCCAGTTCGACCAATTCAGCCAAAATATAGATGAGATGATGCTCCTCAAGAAATGAAGCCAGTAATGAAAAGTGAATTTGGAGCAAAGTGTTACTGTCATAACTTGCTGGCAAAATTGGCCATCAAATTTTCGGAGCAATTGCAGCCAAGGCATTAGCATGCACAGGTGAAAGGTTGCTCAAAATTGGTTGCATCTGATGGCCATAGAGCGAAATCAGGTGAGAAAAGGCTGTGCCCACTAGAGCTTTGACTTCAGAACTTTCAACCGGGGAAACTGCTACTTGAGCAAAAAGATAAACCAACTCCGGAACTGAAGAGAGGATCTACTTTGCATGTAAAAGGAAAAGCAAAATCCAATAGAGAAACACGTCAAAAAACAAGGAGCGAGACTGCAAAACACTGTAACAGCCTAGGACTCTAAACAATGAGTTAATCCAATAAATAAGACTGACTACATGACAAACAAAACAAACACCTGGGGATTCGATGATAAGACAAGATTACAGACACAGCTATAGACAGCCAAGGATTCCTCGTGATCTTCTTTCAGAGGAAGGACTTTCAAGAGAATGGGAAGAACCTGGATATAAGTCACAAAAAAATAACATAAAATAAATACATATCACCAACAAAATTATTGGCTTCAAGAGTCAACTTATAAAAATTCCTCATAAAAAAAATAAAATATTAGAAGATTGACCTGATTCAATGGGATGGACTCAGGGTGGACCATTATCATTCTTGCGACAGCTCCAGCTGCATTATCTCTTACAGCATCATCTGGCTCAGATTCCCCAAATAATGGGTAAAGTCCATGCAATATATCACCATAATATCTGAAAAAAGATGGATGAAAGGAAAATGATGAGCCTGTGATCATGGTACCAGTGGCCCAGGAAGCCCAAAGCCAACACAAGCAGCCCACACAAATAATAGATAAAAAGAGATAAAGAATGACGAGCAAGACAAGAAATAATTTTTTTTTTAGAAAGCACATTACAAACAGTACTTTAAAGTTCGCTCGCCACCATTTTTGCACAATTCTCCAACACAAAATGCAGCATTCCTCCTGTTAGTGGCCTCTGATGACGCTAGTTCTTTGAGAACCAAGGGCATCACCCTCTGAAACAAGAAGCAATTAATTTATTTAAAAAAACAGTTGTATAGATTCTAGAAGCCATAGAAGAATGCAAAAATAATAATAATTTTTTGGGAAAAAAATTACATCAACATAGCCCGAAATTGGAGCACCCATATCTTGAGCAACTTCTGCAAGACATGCAACTACCATGGTCTGATCTTGTGGAGGGCGTGAAGCTCTCTGTGCATCAATAATTTAGAAAGTGAGAAACTACAAGGAATGATGGAAAAATTACACATCATAGGCAAAAATTGCAAATGCTAACCCACCGCAAATTTCATTAAAGGTTCAAAGAGCTTTGCGAAAATGGGCCCAAAATGTGAACCCATGGATTTTGCAAATGCAGTTAAGAGGTCAGAAACGGCATCCATGAGCACTTCATCATGTTCAGCATCATCATCATCTGTATCATCATCAGATCCTGTTTGCTGACAAGCCGATTCCTCTCGAAGCAATGCCAAGGTTGCTTCAACAAGCGGAGGCATATCTGAAGTTGGCTCACATCAATCAGCATTTGTCAAGTACAAAGATACAATTACCCTAGAAAGATCACTTTAATTGATTGGCAAAATAAAACCAACTAATGTTGCACTTACAATGCTCAACAGCCATATACCCAAAGTCCTTGATAAGGTCAGCTATGCTGATACAAGCTTGAGCAACAACTTCCTTGTCATCATCTTCAGTCATAGACTTGATATAGATATTCATCACAGTATCTGCAGGATATATGCATAAATATACGTAAATAGCCCAGAAAATTTCATTCCTGAAAGATTGGGATAAAGCCTGGCAAACATAAAATACATGGAATATTTGCAATGTTGATATACATACCAAAAATTTCTTTTGCCCTTGCTGACCCTTCCTGCACAAAAAGAACATTGCAACAAAGTAGGATATCAAATCATTGAAGGTAACTTCACCAGAGCAAGGAAAAAAAGAATTAGAAAATAGTTTTAAGAAATTAAGCTTGAAACTATGAGCACCAATGTGCCAATAACATAGGGGACATTAGCAGCATTTAAAGTGAAGCAACTTCAATATCCATCAATATCTAAATCGAGTTAAAGCAAGCCAACAAACCACTAACTACAAGCAGAAGTACAATATGTAAAGGCTAATTTGCTTTTATTGAGATCCACCTTCCTACATCCTCAACTGCCCCACCCCCCAAAAGCACGGGAGGATCAGGGACCACCCCAAAAAAAAAAACCAGAGAGAAAGAGAGTCGGATTAATATAAAACAAGAGAAAATGGGATGCACAGAAGACACTTACATTATTACCTTGGAAAACTGCTTGTGCCACTGTCAACATATCTGCAGTTAAAAAAAAATTAAAACACCAGAGAATGTAGAATGACTAATAATTTTATTAAGCTAGTCAAATAATATGATATATATGGCATTTACCACTATCTCCACTATCATCGACAATACAGAAATTGAATTCACTCAAATGATGATGTAGACTACAATGCAAAAAATAATAACCCAAAAAAATGGGAAAAGCATTCATTTTCTCCTGATAGATGACATCAAGACAATGCCTTTTTTTATCTAAAGGATCATATTGACCTACCCTCACCAATTTTTAAAATGTGCATAATAACTTCAGAGATCAGAACATAAGGAGCAAAATGTTTGCGAGGCAATGCATTTAAAAATATCAGGATAGATTGCATGCCAATAGACACCAAGGAACAGGCAAGGCACAGTGTGAATAGCAAATTTGAAGTGTTCGGTGAACCATGAGGGTAAAGGCTTAAAGAGGGGGTTTCTTTGTGAATCCTTAGTTTGGCCTTTCTTTATTTATTGATTTATTTTTATTTTTTTTTAATTCTTATTTTTTAGGACTGCTTGTCCTCTTTTATGTTGCAATCCCATTTTTCTCTCTTTATCATAGTAGTTGAAGGAGCATACCGAGGCGCAAAGGGTACTTGGAGCCTAAGAGCGAGGCTTGAAGGCACTCACCACATGAAGGTGACACACACGGAGGTGAGGCACGCAGCCTTACCCCTGCTTTAGGTAAATTCCTTTGGCATCTTCTAAAATTATTGTGAAGTGTCTAATGTTATTTAGATAAATAATGATATAAATTATGAAGAATAAATTTAATAAATTCTAGAAATAAAACTATAAGCATAAAACTACCCCCCCCCCCAAAAAAAAACAAAAAATAAAGTTGTTTGAAATTTTATAAACTCATTAACTAATCAATGAGTGAACAAAAAAATAATAATTATAAAGATTTAGATGACAAATCACAATATTAAAATTGCAATAAATTCATTATAATTTTCATTAGAAGAAGTCATAGATTGAGATTTTTTAAAAAAATAAAAATAATAATAAATGTAATGTATACATTTAAGTTATTTTGATCTATAATGGTATATACACTTTTTTGATAGAAAAAAAATTCATTAGATAAAGAATCCTTAACGAAATTTGACAATCCCCAGTAACAAAACAAAAAAAGAAAACACAAAAAAAAAAAACAGCAAGCTCAAATCAGCACGCCCTTAGAAGTGACTTGCAATCCCGCTGAACATCTGTCAAACATATCCCCTTAAAAGTTCCATTTCCCACACACCACAAAGAAGCCATAAAAGGCACTTTCTCCCACACCAACCAATATGGGATCTTCTTCCCTGAAAAAATACGTAAATTATGTTCCTTCCACAAGCTCCATAACACTGCAAATAAAACCCAATTCCATTAGGCAATACCTTCCTTCCTCCTACCAAACCCCACAAAAGATATTGCCAAGAACTCCTCCACTGTTCTTAGACAAATCCAACTTTCTCCAAAATAATTAAATAACTTATTCTAAACCTTCCATGCAAAATCACAATGCAATAAAATATGATAAATAGATTCTAAACAATCCAAACAAAACATACAAATATCAGGTGATAAAGCCTTTAAAGGTCTCTTCATCTTCAGCAAGTCATTAGCTATTCTATTAAGCACAACCAACCAAAGAAATGTTTTAATTTTATAGGGGATTTTGACCTTCCGGATTACTTTGTAAAGTGGAAAGGAATGATTAGTAGTTTAGTACCAACCAAGAAATCAAGGAAAGATTTACACGAAAACTCCCAAAATCTCCAACAACCAAGAACAACTATCATCCTCTAAATACATCCTACAATTGTTCAACATAACCAACAAAGAAGATAATTCAATAGTTACCCTATCATTCAAGGCTCTCCTAAAACGAAAAATCCCAAGAAGGTAGAGGACCTCCCGAATCTACGATAAAAGAATATATGGGATCATTTTGCCCTGGACTAAAAACAGAATAAGGGAGGGAAAAAGGTTCCCATAACAACATTCCCCAACCATATATCGTTCCAAAAATGAATGTTACAACCCGGCCTTACCCATAGGCATGGGGAATAAAGAAAGGAGAAATTTGGGAAATAGCTTTCCACGGGCTTTCTAAAGAACATCTAGAACCTATATTAGTATTCCACCCACTCCCATCAAGATGAAATTTACTTTTGATAACTTTATGTCACAAGGAGGACACCTCTAGCAAGAACTGCCAAACCATTTAGCTAAAAGAGTCATGTTCTTGGACACCAAATTTCTAAGACCCAAACCACCCTCTTTCTTAGTCCTACACACCACTTCCCGACTCACTAAGTGATCCTTAAAACCCTAACCCTTGACCACAAAAAATATCTCATAATTCTCCCAATCTTAACAGCAACTCCATTGGGATTTTAAAAATAGATAAACAAAAATACAATGGAAGACTAAAAAGACAAACCTGAATTAAAGTAATCCTCCCTCCCATTTAACTGCTTCGACACTCCCTCCACCATCGGATGCCAAAAACTTGCTACTCTAGGATTGCCCCCCACCCCCCCACCCCCCCCGAAGGAACCCCTAAATAGGACATCGGCCAACCCAACTCTGCACACCCCACTTCCAAATCTAGTTCCCCAACACTCTCTCTATAGGCACATTAACAGCTGCGATACCACTCTTTCCCATATTAATCCTCAACCCCAATACCCTTTCAAAAATTTGAAGAAGCCCCACTAAATTTAGAACAGAAGATTTCTGGTCCTCCAGGAAAGCATCATCTGCAAATTGAAGGTGAGAAACCATGATCTCCTCCCCACCCACATAAACACCATTCACTAACCCTCTATCCACCGCCCTATCAACCAACCTACTCAATATTAGAGCATTCTTGTCAAACCATATCTCATATTTTTAATATTTAACCATATCCCATTTTTTTAATATTTTCCTTGTTCCTATATCCACATGGTGTTATGGTAGTATCTCATTTCTAAGTTTGTTTCTTATAGTTTTAAAAGTAAGACAATTTTTCAAAAAAAAAAAATTATATTTACAATTTTTATGTTAAATAGGTTAAGATCTAAAAATCCATTTAATTAAAAATAAATATAATGGTACTATAAATCCAAATAAAAGGTATATCCTAAAATAGAATTGATAAAGTTCATTTGATGTCTTCTAAAATTATTATGAAGCGTCTAACATTATTTAGATAAAAAATAATAAATTTATGAAGAATAAATTTTGAAATAAAAGCAATGACCTAGAATTACCAAAAATTATAAATTTTCAAATTTAATAAAAATATTTAATTGATCATTGAGTAAACAAAAAAAATTATTATTATTATTACAAAGATTTATATAGCAAATCACACTATAGAAATTGCAATAAATTTATTAATATTTTCATTGGAATAAGTCATATGTGAGATTTTTACAAAATAAAAAATAATAATAAATGTATACGTACACATTAAAGTTTTCTTTATCTATACCAGTACACAAATATTTAAATTTAAGATTTCCATATAATGTTCATTAGAGTTGTTCTCATATCATATCCCATATTTTAAGATTTTCCATGTGGTGTCATAATAATATCTCACGTCTGCAATTTTATAGTTTTAAACAAAATATAAATTTTTATATATAGTTATTCATAATTTAATATTTGTAAATTAAATTATGACAATATTATTAATGTTTTTAAACAACATATTTGAACTTTATTAAGAATTATAAAAATATTTTTCATAATATTATTTATTTGCAATCAATTGCATGTAACACACACATTTAAAAGTATTATCCCGTGACATATTTACTGGTATTATTTATAAAAAAAAAAAAAAAACAGGTAAGTCTGTCTGTGGGATTAGCATCTTGATAACACTCCTGAATCTTGTTAGTATTTATTTTTGAGTTTTTATTCCTTGAATTAAGAAACAAATCGTAATTTATGATTTAAAAGTTAGAGATAATACTGTCTTTTCATGATATCCTGAGAGAACATAGGATTGGAAATAGAGATCAAACATGATGCAATCTGAAATTTATATGTTAATGTCCACAATTACAAGTTGAGTTCTGGATTAACAAAATTCCTTCTAAAGGAGTTAGGACACTAGCTGACTTTTCTACCAAGACATGACAGTGATGACAAAAAGAAAATGAAAAGAAGCAGCCTTAAGTCCCACTATGTGGGATCAGCTATATGAATCCTTTTCCACCAATTCAAGCAATCGAGGGCATTTTCTTTGACTAACTTAAGAGCTATTAAATCCTTCCTCACTACCTCATTCCATGTTATTTTAGGTCTATCCCTTCCCCTTCTACTAGCATTTACAATGACTAGTTCGATCCTCCTCACTGGTGCACTAATTAGCCAGCATTTCAAATGTCCAAACCATCTAAGTCTCCCCTCCCTTATCATCTCTTCTACCGGTGCCATGCCTAACTTATTTCGAATATGTTCATTCCTTACTTTATCCTTCAATATTATATCACTCATCCACCTAGTGAAGGATAAAGTTAGGAATGAACATATTCAAATTAGCATGCACATTTCAGCCACTTATACTTTTTGAATGTGTTGTTTCTTAGCTGCCCATCTTTCTAATCCATAAAGCATGGCTGGTCTTATAGTCATCCTATAGAGATTTCCTTTTAATTTTCATGATACTCTACTATTGCACAACACCCCTAACATACTACTCCATTTTACTCATCTTGCTTTGACTCTATGTACTATGCATCCTCTTCAATTTCTCCCTCCACGAGCATAATAGATCCAAGATTTTGAAATCTATTAGTGTTATTGATTTCTTGATTATCAAGTTTAATCTTGTCTTCAATATTATTCCTTATATGGCTGAAATTACATTTCATATATTTTGTCTTATTTCTACTCATCTTGAAACCTCAAGACTCTAAAGTTGTTCTACAAATTTCTAACTTAGATTCCACCCCACTTACTTCCATCAATCAAAACAATATCATCTGCAAACAGCATACACCATGGTATCTCGTTTTGGATATTCCTATTACGTACATCAATCTCAAAAGCAAACAAATGCTTAAAGTAGAACCTTAATGTACACATATTATTATTAGAAACTCTTTAAACCCAATTCCTGCAGTCCTAACGCTAGTCGTTACTTTATCATACATACCCTTAATAGCATTAGTATATCTTCCGCATACTCCCTTTTTTAACTAAAACCCACCACGGGACTTCCCAAGGTACTCTATCATAAGCTTTCTCTAAATGAATAAAAACCAAACGCAAGTCCCTCGTCTTTTCTCTAAACTTTTCCATTAATCTTCTTAGTAGGTAACTAGCTTCTATTGTTGATCTTCCAAACATAAAACCAAATTGATTCTCCGAGACCCTTGTTTCTATTCTTATTCTTTGTCCAATTACCCTTTTCCCATTGTTTCATCATATGACTCATAAGTTCAATTCCATGCTATTTATTACAATTTTGAATATCACCTTTGTTTTTGTAAATAGGTATTAACATATTTTTCCATCATTTGACATCATCTTAGTTTTAAATTTTTATAATAGTGTTGAATAGATTAGTTAACCATATGCTTACTTTATCCCCTAAAGATTTCCAAATTTCAATTGGGATGTTATTTGGACCTATATAAATTGGAACTATAATAGTTGTGATTGATCTAGAAGGTCTCTAGACTCTTTACAATCTATTCAAGGAAGAACTAATGAAAACAGCTTGCAAAAGGCTTGAATGGAGTTTTTGTACGAAGGCTGCAAAACCCTCAATCCTAGCCCTTGCTTACACTCTTTAACTTCTAATCCTAGCCATTCAAGTTCATTTGAAGGTCATATGACAAACGACCTCATTGTACCAATTAAATTGTGTTTGGGAGAATGGATTTTAGGCCTTAGATTTGGATTTGGGTGAATTTGGACAAAATTCAATACAATTTTGTATTACATTTAGCCAAATTATCTAAATCCAAAGCCTCTCCCAAAAATATGGTTGGAGGAAATAGAATATATAGAATCTTGCATATGAAAGCTTCCAAAGTAAAATTAAATGATTGAATCAAAAAAACAGAAATTCTAGGAAAATCATGGGCCACTATGAAAGCATCTAGTTTGCCCATTTGGCCTTGGGATGCTCCTCCATCGAAAAGAAACGGCATCTTCCCATGATTATCTCACTTCATTGATGATAATGATGCTTACATTTTTCATAAGTTTATTGTAATTTGTTCCATTTATTTTGGTTGTTTTTATAGGGATCTTATCTTTTATTTAAGAAATAGCATTTTAGTTCACCTAGGATTCTAAAATTAGTTTTCTTGATTTCCAAGGATTGTAGGGCTCCTAAAGGTATCGACATATTGTGTTTGATTTGAACTGAAATTGGAATTTTTGTTGAACACAGCATCCTACTTTGCCTTGAAAACCCTAATTGTTGACACCAAGCAAGACAGCTCCATAATCATTTGAAAATAGATAGCAAATTGGCATAGACCTATTTTCTCTACCTCTAGTGGCTTGACTTCTATTTTTAGAGATTATGACCAACAATCATTGTTTATTAGCAGGTAAATTTCATGAATGGTTACTGGCAGTAGCAGTTTCAAATTTGTCACTGAAATTCAATTTGCAACATTTTATGCACTGAACATTGCACATAGTTTCAATATTATTCAATGTGCAATAGTTGTCACCTATAACTAACGAATGCTCTCCTAACAAGTCAGCCGTCCTAGTCAGCCCTTGCAGCTGTAAAAGGCGATAAAATTCATCAAATGCTATATTTTACTTAACAAAACCCTAATCTATAACCCCTAAATGAAGTGGTAAATAGGTGTGGGTGGGACTTGAGCTGACTTGTATGCCAAGATAGCATTTAGTTAGTAACACGAGAATATCATTGCACATTGGATGACATTGATACAATGAAAAGTTCAGAGCATAAACTGTTGCAAATTGAAGTTTGGAGATTAATTTGAAACTGCTACTTAGTCTGGTGACTATTAATGAATTTTACCTTGCTACTTGTGGAACCTAAACAAGACATGCATCTATCTTCATGCAAAGCACATCTTCCATGCTAAAGCAAGCACAAGGGGGTCATCTTTGATGATCATATTCTTCTAAAATGATTGGAAGTGATTAGCACCTTCTAAGGACAAGCAAAAATAAAACTCGTAAGGCAATTAGATGCTCATTGGTAAATATCTTGATATACCATATTGGCCCGCAACCTAAAAACTTAAACTTCTAGGTGGTATCAGAGCTTTGATTGCAAAAGGTCATGGATTCAAGTCTTTATTCTTGTGTTTACTCCCATTATGTCTATTATAGTACATTATGTGTGTTTGTGCACATGTTCAAGTTCATTTGTTTGTCTCTCACTTGTGAAACAAGATCCCATGTGAAGGGGAGTATTGGACAGCTTGATACACATCAACTAACTCCTGATGTGGATAAGTTGGATCCTCGTGCTATAAAATGTGTCTTTCTGGGCTACTCATATACTCAAAAGGGATATCATTGTTATAGTCCTGTGCTATATCACTTCTTTGTTTCTGCCGATATTACCTTCTTTGATTCTATATCTTACTACACCCAGTCACTGAGTGCTTCTAAGCTGAAAGAGCCTAATCTTCTAGATTCTATGTTGCTGTCCTTTTCCAACCAACCATCAGAGTCTCCATGTAGTTCAACTCCTTCCCATCGTCTTGACCATCCTAATTTGCAGGTGTATTCACGACGGCAGCTCCAAGGATGAGTCTTGGAATACTTCTTGGTATAGTAGTATCTAGATCTCATATCAAAACTGTTTTGTCATAGAGGAATAATGTTCTTGATTTGTTGGATGAAACTGGATTGTTAAGATCAAAACTGGTTGATACACCCATAGATTCTAACAAGTTAGTGTCGGATATGGGTGATTTGCTACCTAATCCTGGACAATACCTGAGACTTGTTGGAAAGTTGAATTATCTCATGGTCACTCGGCCGAATATATCTTTTGCAACAAGTGTTGTGAGTCAATTTTTAGATTCTCCAAGGATAAGTCATTCAGACGCAGTAATTCGCATCTTGAGATATCTCAAAGGTGCACTCAGGAGAGGTCTTTTATATCATGATCAGGGTCATACTTATATACATGGATATACAAATGCAAATTGGTCTAGATCGCCTTCCGACCGAATAACCACAATCGGGTACTATATCTTGGTTGGTGGTAATTTGGTTTCTTGGAAAAATAAGAAAAAAACTATGGTGACAAGGTCAAGTGCTGAATCAGAATATAGAGCTATGGCTCACACTACTTTGTGAACTTATCTAGTTGAAGAACATGTCGGAAGAATTGGGTATTTCTCATGCTCAGCCTATGAAGTTGATGTGTGACAATCAAGCTATTCTTTATATTGCCTCCAACCCAGTCTTTCATGAGCAGACGAAGCACATTGAAGTTGATTGCCACTTTGTTCGGGAAAAAAATGTGCAAAAGCTCATTACTACCGCTTTATGTGAAGTAAGATATGTAGCTTGCTGATTTGTTTACCAAAGCGTTGGGGGGTACTCATGTTAAATTAATTGTAACAAGCTAGGAGCATATGACATTTATACTCCAGCTTGAGGAGGAGTGTTAGAGCTTAGAGGTTAATTATGTCTTTTTAGTATTATTATTATTGAGTGTGTTAGTATGTTAATTAGTGAGAGTTAGCAAGGGTATTATTATCACTAAAATGTAATTAATTTGTATTATAAATAGAGGGAGAGACCTATCTTCAAGTTTGGTAATTCATTTTAATCAAATCTTAACATTTGGTTTGACAAAAACACTCCAAAATGAAGTCCTAAATTGATGCGGATCAACAAACTAAGTAGGTTTCATAATTCCATTTTATCTCTCCTTTTTCTCCATTAAAATGTCACACTGTCCCTCAATGGTCATTAAATTAAATATAAAAAATTTGGTCTTTTAACTTCATGCCAAACCAAAATCAAATCCAACACAAAAGTACTAAGTTTTTTATATTACATTACCAATACAACAAACCACATATATATCCTATGATAACAGTAGTACTAATAATAATAATAATAATAATAATAAAAAATACGGATAACAATAACAATACCTTAAGAGACTTATCCCCACGGTATAATAATATGAGTTGTTACTTACACTAATGCTAGGGTAGAATGTGGCACTAGTTGTTTTCTTTGCTCTATGTTCCTTTGAGCTTAATACATCATCTTTCTTCAAAATAATAACTCCTCAGTAAAAAATTCTATGAAATCCTTCAAGACTTTATTTGTGAATAATCTAATAATCACTTCAAAAACAAGACATGAAATTATTAAACTTTGAATTATGTGTATTTTTGACATTTGTATCATATAGTATGTGATTCCACATGGACTTAGATCACGCTAATGGGGAAAAAAAACAAACAAACAACAACAACAACAACAAAGCAGAAGTGGATTAAGTCATGGTCAACAGAATTACATTTTTGTAGAACTTACTAGGGACATTGTGTCCAGGTAGAACCAGGAAATAATCGAAACCAACCTTGGTGGGTAGGTCCAGGTGCAGTTCCAAGGCCTAACTGGTGTACTTATTGGTTCCAATTTTTTTTTCAAGAAGGGGCCTTTACAGGTTCTGTTTGAGGCTCTGGAGTTCAACAGACTCAGAGCTGACAGTCTGACCCTACAAAAAACCACCATGACAGGTCTAGAACTGACCTTGTAATTAACTTCTAATTCAAGTTCTTGACAGGTTCTAATAGAAGTTCTAGACAGTTTTAACCAATTTTTATCAGCATATTTTGGGTACATGTAATCAAAATGCATATACAGGTCCCAGGTAGAGCCCTAGAACTGACAGGTTTGATTTGGTTCAAAGTTCCATCTTTTGCAGGATAGCTTCCAGGTTCCAAAATTTTCAGATCTGGTCTTTGCAAGGTAGGTATTAGGTCCTAGCTGGGAAACTTACTGATCCAGAGGCAGCATCAAGGTTCTGCAGCCATGAATAAATTAGAAGAGAAGGAAAAAGAGGAAGGGAGGAGAGAAGAGATGCCAAGGGAAACTCACGTTCACTTCAATTCACATTCATCAACAACTGCCTACATCATGGCTTTCACACACTACTTATAAAAGCCTCTAAACATATTAAATTACACACATACCCCTAAAACTACATTACATTTCAAACATACCCCTAGAGTAGCTACAAACAAGCCCTCAACATTAATAATCCTAATACAAGTAACTACATACATATACTCGAACAACTAAATAACTAAGCATATTTGGGTTTCGGACCCAATAAACCATTCACCCTATTTTTTGACGTAGGCCTCCTAATTGGGTCAAAATGATCCATCCAAATAGCCGCTTCTCGTCCTACATCAATTCCCTCCTCCCAGAAAGAACTAGACTCCATCAAGTTGGGGAAAGGACCAAGGAATCCATCACCATGAATAGAGTCATCTCATTTCATAAGAAAGTAACCATAAGTACGCTTCAACTTGGTGAGTGAAAGAATTCGTGATGGCATCAACTTATACTTCTTTTTGTCAATGGAGAGCGAATAAGAATTCTCATATCCATCATGCTTCACCTTCCTATCAAATAACCTTGGTCGGCCCAAAAGAATGTGACAAATTTTGAGACGAAGGATATCACATTGCACTGTCTCCATAATGGAACCAATCTTGAGGATAAGTAAGCAGCAATCATGGACCTTCAAGTTGGTACTATTCGCCCAAGCAATTTTGTATGGCTCAGGATGAGGCTCAACTTCCAAATTTAACTTCACAGCTTCTTTAGAAACTGCATTTGTGCAACTACAAGGATCAATAACCAAAGTACAAAGTTGTTTTTGGCATATCACTTGAGTTTGAAAGAGACTGGTCGGCCTCCAAACCTCTGTATATTTAACGTTGCGGGAAGAGAGCATATGTCGAAGCACTAAACAAGTTCTCAAATTGCCATCATCATCTACGTCACTTGGAATTTCTGTTTCAGCTTCAACCACTTGAGTATCATCATCATCTTCTTCGTCCTTTTCTGCAACAACCATGAATTGGTTAGGACATTGTGCAGCTTAATGTCCAAAACCTTGACATTTAAAGCATTTGAGTGATGGTTAGCTCTTACAAGTTGTTCCAGAATGCTCAGGAGTCTTCCAAGAGGTATTAGTCTGAATACCTTTACCCAATTGCTCAATTGTCTTCTCTCATACCACTCCGCTAGTACTCTTCTCAAACTGAAGGGCCAATGTAGCACTAGGAGGATTGTGTTGCATGTCCTCAATCTGACTGGCAACCTGTGCTGCAACCCCAACTGTGATGAGACAACATGCAGCAAGCTTGGAGGCAATAGCCGACTTCAACCCTTTTCTGTACAAAGCTGTCATAACGTCCTCTTTCCATTCTATATCAGCACGAGTAGCGAAATGATAGAATCTACTAGTGTACTCCATCACTATCTTTTCTTCTTGCTCCAAATCAAAGAGTTGGATATGAACACGCTACAGATAATTGGGAGGCACAAATTGCTCCGGCATGACTCACTTCATCGCATCCCATGTTGTAATCTCACCAAATTTCCTTCTTCTAAAGATTTCTATTTGTTTAATCCACCAAATTCGAGCAGTTCCCTTCAAATTTGATTCAGTAAAGTACAACTTTCCAACCTCATTCATGTCATGCTATCGGAAATAGTACTCCAAAGAATACACCTAATCATCAAATTCATCAGGAGAACCATCACCATTAAAATCTGAGACTTCTAGTTTAATTCCCTTACTCAAATGATTATTTCGGCCTTCACACAACTCAAAAGCATGAGGGACAGCAGCTATTCCACCATCTTGTTTGGCAAGAAATTCCATGGGCCTTTTACGTAAGGCTGCAACTTCAGTTGTTAGCCCATTCAAAGCACCAGTAATAGTCTCCAAAGCGTTTTCCATATTTTGTACCCTACCGGATAACAACTCCACCTTTGCAGACAATTCAACATTGGTAACCACGATGCACTTATATGAAGCAAATCACAAACTTCACTTTCAATTATTTAAGAATAATCTTCAAATCACCTTTAATCTTGAGTATCACGCAAAAATGAAACAAAATCACTAGAAAAAATGACAATAGCAGCAATAAAACCCGACCTTTGATTCTGGCAGCAACAATTTCTAGGGCTTCACGCCAAATTATCATGCTAGCTTACACAACTTCGAGTTAGGAACCAAAATATCATGCTGCAAATCAAAATATCATGAGAAAACATCAATTTCTCGTGGCTGGAAACCAATTTCTCACG
This sequence comes from Malania oleifera, assembly GCF_029873635.1. Lineage (NCBI taxonomy): Eukaryota > Viridiplantae > Streptophyta > Magnoliopsida > Santalales > Ximeniaceae > Malania > Malania oleifera. The sequence continues at coordinate 37,799,211 of NC_080425.1, forward strand.
ATTCTGGCAGCAGGAGGGAAGTCCGGCAGAATCCCACTCACAGTCGCCAGCGCATGGAACGCAGGAGTCTCTGGCGGCAACTTTCCGGCAATGATTTCCTAGTGAGTGGTAGATCGAAGGGTGGTGAGTCAAATGGTAGTGATGGTGTGTCAATAAAAACTCCAGCAATAGCGGATTTTGAAGGTGGGGAGCGGCTGTAGAACTTCGGGTGGCGCATGGGACTTCACAGCTGATTGGTTGGTAATGAAATTTTGAAGTGAAAGGTTTCGGGGGGTTCTGTTTTTGGTGGTATGGGTGGTGTTGCAGGATGGTGGCTGGAAGTGGTGTTTAAAGGAATGGGGACATGGCTGGAATTTTCTCAAAAGTTCCGAAACTGCAGAACTGCTGGCGGTTTTTTTTTAAAACTGAAATTTCGGAAAGGAAATGATGAGATGAGAGAGTAAAAGAGAAAAAGAGATTAATGGAGAGATTGGAAGATGAAGAAGAAGAAGAAGAAGATGGAAGAAACAGAGAGATTAATTGCTGGGCAGAGAGACTGCTGCAAGTAGAGGAGACAGCAACAGAATTTAGAAATCAGAGAGTTGAGAGAATTATTGGAGAGAGTTAAGAGAAGAAGAAGAAAAGGAGAAGAGAAACAGACAAGAGGAACTGAAGAAGAGGGCAGACTGCTGCTGGGCAGCAGGGAATTATGGACAGAACAGGAGATCAGAAACAGAGAAGAAAGAAGAAGAAGAAGAGAAGGAAGGAGAGAAAGAGAAGAGGTGAAGAGTGAGGAGAATGGGTGGACTGAAATGGAAGAATGGAGATTGTGGCTGGGCTCTGATACCAAATGATGCAGGGGCAGCATCAAGGTTCTGCAGCCATGGAGAAATTAGAAGAGAAGGAAGAAGGGAGGAGGGAGGTGATACCAGGGGGGAACTCACATTCACTTCAATTCACATTCATCAACAACTACCTACATCATGGCTTTCAAACACTATTATAACTTATAAGAAAGCCTCTAAACATATGAAATTCCCAAAAACTACATTACATTACAAACAAACCCCTCGAATACACAATTACTAGAAACAAGCCCCCAACATAAATAATCCTAATACAAGTAACTACAGAGACCTACCTACAACAACAACAACAACAAAACCAAGCCTTAAGTCTCACCAGGTGGGGTCAGCTATATGAATCCTTTGCCGCCAATTTACGCGATCATGGACCATTTCTTTTGGCAGATTCGGGGATATTAAATCCTTACTATCTTCTCCCAAGTTATTTTAGGTCTACACCTACCCCTTCTACTACCCCCACAATAATTAACTCACTTTTCCTTATTGGCGCACTATGTAGCCTATGTTGCAAGTGTTCATATCATTTAAGTCATCCCTCCCTTATCTTATCTTCTATAGAAGCTACACCTTAAGTTACCGCGAATATGTTCATTCCTTAATTTATCTTTCAATGTTATACCACTCATCCATTTAAGCATTCTCATCTGGATAACTTTTACCTTTTGGATATTCTATTTCTTCATCACCCAACATTCTGATCCATACAGCATAGCTAGTCTTATAGCTGTCCTATAAAACTTCCCTTTTAATTTTAAGGGTATTTTAAGATCACAGAACACACTTGAAGCACTTCTCAATTTTATCCAACCTGCTTTAACTCTATGCATTACTTCATCTTCAATTTCTCATTTAGCTTGCATAATAGATCCAAGGTATCGAAATCTACAAGTACGATTTATTTCTTCATCATCAAGTTTATCTTTGCCTCCAATATTCCTCCTACCATTACTAAGATTACATTTCATATATTTTGTCTTATTTCTACTTATCCTAAAGCCTCTAGATTCCAAAACTTCACTCTATAATTCTAACTCAGCCTCTACTCCGTCCCTAGTTTCATCAATTAATACAATATCATCTGCAAACAACATACACCATGAAACATCCTTTTGAATACTCCTAGTCAGTTGGTCCATCACTAAAGTAAAAAGATAAGAACTCAAAGCATATCCTTGATGTACACCTATGATGATTGGAAATTCTTTAGTTTCTCCATCTATAGTCCTTACACTGGTCATGACTCCATCGTACATATCCTTAATGACATTAGTATATCTACTACATACACCTTTTTTTCTAAAACTGAGCATAGAACTTCCCTAGGTATCTTATCATACGTTTTCTCTAGGTCCATAAATATCATACGCAAGTCCCTCTTCTTTCACCTAAACTTTTTCATTAATCTTATTAAAAGATATATAGCTTTTGTGGTAGATCTCCCAAGCATAAAACCAAATTGATTTTTTAAGACCCTCGTTTCTAACCTTAATCTTTGTTCAACTACCCTTTCCTATAGTTTCATCGTATGACTCATAAGTTTAATTCCACGATAGTTATAACAATTTTAAATCTCTCCTTTATTTATGTATATAGGTATTAAAGTGTTTTTCCTTCATTCATCTGGCATTTTCTTAATTTTTATAATTGTATTAAATAAATTAGTTAACCATATAATTCCGTCATCACCTAAGCATTTCCAAACTTCAATTGGGATGTTATCTGTTCCTATAGCCTTCCCATTTTTCATTTTTTTAGTGCAAACTTAACTTCGTTAACTCTAATTTTGCCAATAAATCTTTTATTTTTAGTCTTTTTCCTCATTTGACAATTCTAAGTTTAAGCATTCTACTTGGTTTTCATTAAACAACTTACTAAAGTAACTTCGTCATCTTTCTTTAATATCTTCGTCCTTAACCAAGACAATATCATCCTCACTTTTTATACATTTTACATTTCCTAAGTCTTTACTCTTCCTTTCTCTAACTTTAGCAAGTTTAAATATATCTCTTTCCCCTTCTTTCGTATCTAATATATTATACAAACTATTAAATGATCTGTATTTAGCTTCACTAACAGCCTTTTTTGCATTTTTTTCTCACCTCCTTATACTTTCCAAAGTTATTCTTGTTTCTACATTTTTGCCACGTTTTATACCAAATTCTTTTTATCATTACAGCTTTTTGTACATCTTTATCCCACCACCAACTTTCTTTGCTATTCGCGAATCTTCCCCTTGATTCACCTAAAATCTCTTTTGCTATTTTTTAATAGAGCAACTAATATACTCCAAAGAGTATTTGTATTTATCTCATCCTCTATAGTCCAACCACCATATTTGATCATTTTATCTTTAAATTTTATTATATTTTCTCCCTTTAGGTTCCACCAACTAGTCCTCTTACACTGGTTTATTTTATCATTTTTCTTCCATTTTTTAATACATATATCTAACACTAAGACTTTATGTTGTGTGGTTAGGCTTTCACCTGAAATAACTTTACAATCCTTACATGATAAACAATCTACCCTCCTAGTTAAAAAAAAAAACTATTTGACTTCTATTTTGTCCACTTTTAAAGGTTATTAAGTGTTCTTCTCTCTTCTTAAAGCAAGTATTCATTACACTAAAATCATATGACATAGCGAAGTCTAAGATCATCTCCCCAGACTCATTTTTGTCTCCATATCCATAACCTCTATGTATCCTCTCATAATTTTTATTATCCCTTCCAACGTGCCCATTCAGATCTCCTCCTATAAATTTTTTCTCAGTTCCTAGTATGTCTTGTATAATACTATCCATATCTTCCTAAAATTGTCTCTTAAGATTTTCTACTAAGCCGACTTGAGGAGCATAAACACTAATGATATTTATTATTTCTTGTCCTAATACCATCTTGATTTTTATAATTCTATCCCCTACTCTATTTACATCAACAACGCTATCTTTTAAGTTTGCCTATAATAATCCTACTTCATTCTTATGTTTTTCTTTTCCAGTGTACCAAAGTTTAAATCCTGATTTATTAATTTCTCTAGCTTTCTCCCCACACACACTTAGTTTCTTTAAGGCAAATTATATTAATTCTTCTTCTGATCATTGTGTCCACAATTTCCATGCTTTTATCCATCAGTGTGCTTATATTCCAAGTTGCTAATCAAATCCTAGTTTCCTAAACTAACATCTTTACCTACCCACGTCCAGAATGATGCAGTAAAGAACAAATAGAGAAACACAAAAACTTGTCTCAAAGATCAATTATTTGAAGATCAATACTCCAGCAGCAATGATTAATGAAGCACATTTTTTGCTTATTTAGAGATGATCATAATATTGTGCTGATTAAATGTTGTAAATTAATTCTGAAGTAGATCAATGGATTTTATAGGAACAAATGAGCAGTCAGATTTTATCTTGCATGAATAATGAATAGCTCAACAGAGAGAGAGAGAGAGAGAGAGAGAGAGGCCAATATAAGTAAGATGATAGTTGTGCAGGATAAATAGTATAAAAGAATTATGCCACAAGTAGATGACTGCTACTCACGTTTCAGAGCAATAATTGCCTGAAGCCGAACATCTTCATGAAAATATCCCGAATGCCTTACCAAAATTCTCAATGACTCCTCCAAATAGCTTTTATAAGGTAAAAATAAATTTAAAAAATTTAAGGAACAATAAAAAACTGTTGAATTTTTCCCAATCAGTGAGATGGAAGAGAAGAGATAGAACAAAGAGAATAAAAGGACATGACAATCAAAAAAAAGAGATTGAGAGAGAGAGAATAAAAGGATACAGTGCATAAGAGCCCCTCGTATGCAGCGCAAATAAGCCAAGTGCTTGGGTTGCAGCAGCCTTTTCATCCAAAACTCCTGTTCTTATACTGATATTTCGAACTCTTGGCTCATCATGAGCTTCATCATCAGATGATACACCAGCAAACCCATTGATATTTTCATCATCAGAGTCATCAACATCCACTGCAGAGCCATCATCAAGATTGCAAGACGAAAATGCCAAGGGTACAACATGTGGAAGGTACTGCTCACCAAAAAGCATATAAACCAATTATATTGGTGAAAAAGAAATCAGCATGCAAATTTAAATCAAAACAAGGCCTTGTATACCTGCGTAAAACCGTCATCCAGAATTTCTACAACATTGCTGAAGAACCCATGGGTATACTCTCGAAGCTCACTGTACTCTAAACCAAAACCCTGATGGAATAACAACATAAATCAGTTTCTTCAATGCATACATCACGTTTACCAGTAAATGAAAAGAGCCATTATTGATTACTGAAATTGCAGCTTCGATGAAAGGGGGTAAAATTGGTTCCATCCTTGTTCTCCCAACAGACATTGCAACTATACCAACAAGTTCGGTAGCCCTTGCCCGTGAGCGGAGGTCCTCATCCTTTGTAAGCACCATGAATATTTTCATCAATTCCAAAACCCTTTCTGCATATGGAACGAAGGCTTGCTCTGCAGCAGCTGCAACTGAACCGATTGCAGACTGCAAACAAAAAATAAGAAATAAAGTAGCACCATAAGCAAGCAATGAAATAAAACTTGACAATTACTATAACAATTATACAGAAAAGGAAGTCTCCATACCATGCATGTTTCCTGCAAATTACGGGGACTATTTTGGAGGGCTGCAAGTAGCTTTCCCATCAAAGAATCAAGAAAAGGAAGGATTTCCTCGCCCATGTTCTCACAAAATGCTGCCAATGCATAGTATGATTTTTCCTATACAAGAGTAAACAGCATTCAAAAGACATACAAAGAAAAAAGTAACAATTTATCCTAGAACAGATCCCTTTCTCCTTAAGTTACCTTTACTTCATCAGATGCATCCTCAAGTGCATTTAAAATGCAAGGAAGAACACTCTCATAGTGAGCCACAATCTCAGGCTGCAAATGCTCAGCAAATTGACCCAATGCAAATGATGCAGCCCCTCTTACCATTTGTTCTGGATCCCTCAATGCCCCTAAGACAACATGAAGAACAGGTTCCAACTTGTCTTTCATCAACTCCAAACAACCCTCTGAAATGACACCTAAGCATGTTACAGAAGCTTCACGATCCTTTGGATTTATGCTCTGACTGCGCAAGGAAGAGAATTCAAAAACAGGTGGGAACACATGCTTTGAAAGGTTCATAGCCATGGTATCAATAACTTCTGCAGCAGCTCGATCAGGTGCAAGATCATCATCTTCATCTCCATTAGTTGATTCCGCAAGCAATGGACACATAACTTGCAATATGGGGATAACCAGCTTATGTTTTTTTAGGGAATTGGACTTGTACTTGGCAAGCCATGAAATTATCTGGATAGCCTGATCCATTAAACAGAGAGTGATTAGAGAAAATTATAACACCAAGAACAGAACTAAGAATAAAACAAGGCATGGACTAGACAGGGCCTTATCCCAACAAGTAAGGCTGGCAATAACAAGAGATATGCCAACTATATTTCATGTTCCTTCCTAACCTGATGACGCGTGTTGGATTCCAAATTTTGACTTGAGCAAACTTCAAGAGAGAAATGCACAATGGATCTCACAGATTCTCCAAGAAGAGGTGCGGGAGATTCAATCAGTTCATCAAATATTTCAAAAGCAATTACAGCAACATCCTCTTCACCAGAAGCAAGGCATTGTCTCGATACATTTAAAATGCTGGGAATAAACTCTCTAAACTTAACCTGCATCAGCATGATAAGGATTAACAATGCAATATACAGAACATTTGATTGATGAATAGAGAAAAGAAATAAATAAAATCTTCTAAATGCCCTCAGTGACAGACAATGAGTAAGCCCATGATGGATGATATTTTAGCACCCAAATGACCATCAAAACAATTTCAAATATGAAACAAATTAGGATTTTGATAAGCATCTATGGCATGTTTCAATAGCCCAATGACATTCAAACCAATCCCAAATGTAACTATGTGATACACAATTATCAAACAATATTTGTCCGCACTTAAGAATTAACAAATATCAGTTTTCCAGAAACAATCAACAGCATGATATATGTATTATAAACTACATCAAGGGTGCATGATAGGCACAGAGAAAATTTATGGTAAGAGTTGAAAACACATAACAAATATCAGTTTTTCCAGAAACAATCAACAGCTTGATATATGTATTATAAACTACATCAAGGGTGCATAATAGGCACAGAGAAAATTAACGGTACGAGTTGAAAGCACATATTTCAGCTTCAACTCCGTAAATATGTAAACAAGCAATGGTTTTTCCACAATGTCATTCAAAAGCTTCAGGTCAAGAACCAAATATCACTCTTTTCAATGGAATCAAGCATTGCGCATGTGCTACTTTTTGCTGGTAGGAATGTAAGGTAGTCAAACAGAATGTGCTGTCAAATCACTTCAAGTTGCAAATGGATGTAGTGTATATGAGGTTAGAATACAATCTCACCACTTCAGCACCATCATGAGTGAACTCTAGAAAAGACCCAACTGCCCTGGTAACAGAATAGTCATTTAAGACACAAAGGCATAGTAAGTAATCATATGAGAATAATTAGTTTAAAAAAAAAAAAAATGTAAACATGCCAAACACAGCAAGATTAATATATTACTTGAGAGCAGCAACTCTGACCCCATTGCTAGTCTCATCCTGCAAGCACCTAAGTAGAAGGGTCTGTAAATCTGAAAAATGCGGTCGAAATGTGTTCCCAATTGTTTCAGTCAAAGAGCTGAAAAGGATCAATGCCACCTTAGATCACCAAACAGCAAAACTATATAAGTTAGTCCATTTTGAATTGTACATGAGTACTGTCATTCATATATGTGCCATGTGCGTGTACTTTTTTTTTTTGCCTTTTTTTTGTTTTGTGGGGGGAGGGGGGGCGGGGTGGGAGTCAGGTACTAGCAGCATGACAAAGGACATCACAAGTATATCACATGTATGAAATGGAAGATCTGCATTAAAAACGAGCAGACAAGACCGTGGCTCCCTTAGATAAATTCATTGTGTATAAACATGGAAGAAATTTTTGAACTTGGTAATGATAAATTTTTTCCATTCGCAACACAAGAAAATATATAAAAAAGAAGCCATGGATTGCCATGCATTAATCAAAATCCATTTACTTCCATACATTCCAAAAGCTGCAGATTCATCCCCAGCAATATCACCAAAAGAAAAATATACATTTAAAAACATTTTTTTATCGTTGGCCAAAATACAACAGACGCAAAGAAAATTCAGTGATTTCTCATCGAAGCTAGTCCACATATGCCAAATTAAATACTCTTAAAGGAAGAAACTTGTGAACTCAAAAGTTCAATTTTGAATTTGAAGCCACAGTACAGTTACTGAGAAATAGAAAGGTCCTGAAACTGAACATGTTTTTTCATCAGAAAGAAATATCATGGTGACTAACGCAATATGGATTCAGTCATATTTTATTTGGAAAAAAAATAGAACAAGCCAATTACAAGACAGGAAAAATGAACAAAATATTAGAATCAGCAATTTGGTGAAAACAAACTCTAAGAAAAACAAATGGTACTAGGTGTTGAGAACGGGCACTAAAAAGGGTATTCAAAATGAATAATTTTTATTAGTTATTATATTCATTTATATTTTAAGAGGCCTACTTGTCCCCAATTAGTTTTGTATCTCTTTCTTAGGCAAATTTTCTTGAGCTAAATGTGTTTTAAGTCCCCAGAGTTTGCCCCATTTTACAATTTAGTTCCTGCAAATTTTTTTCTAAAAAGATCATTAGTTTTGAACACCCATAATACAGGACAATCAGTCACTTGGGTCATAAAAATTTCATGTGTTTTACAAGCTTTCTAAGCCACATAGATGCCACGTTAAACTGGATTTCCTTTCCAAGCTCATATTGGACTTAGTTAAGAAAAATCTTGCATAGCATAGGATTTAAAAGCTCATTTGGGTCAAGTGATGCAGACAAGGTGGTGCCACATAATACATCTGTCTACATCACTTATTGTTTGCTATGTATGTCAATTTGTCATCCCAAATGATACCATCCAGCATTGTAACTATTTAGTAACTAAAAGGATCTTATTGAAAATTTATGAAACCAAAACTAAAACATAGGAACTAATCATGAACAAGGGGACCAAAAGTAGTCAATCCTCTTTTTTTTTTCTGCTACCAAAGAAGAAGAATATGATAAGAAGAAGAAACAGAAAGCACAATGAGAAGGTCGTCATGTGCCACGAACTCACTTCTCTATGATCTTCTTGCAAGCTCTGGCTGCATTGAAATAGAAAGGGCAACAATTCAGGCCACTCTCCTGATGGAACAGCATACTTTGCAATGATACTAACCACATTCGCACTTGCTCGCCTCACTGGGGGGCTGCAGAAACATCATAAAAATCAATTTCAGAAGCCCCATAACATCCCATTACAACATTACCTTTTAAAAACTTACCCTTAGAACAAAATTAGTATGCACTAAGATGGTAAATAAAGCCGAAATGAGCAAATTGGGCAAATTCACATGTACAAAGACAGTCCATTATGCAGTAAAGGACCAGCAAATTTTTAATTTAGAACATGAAAGTCAAACACAAACGCTCAAAATGAGAACACCAAAGCAATTTTTTAATGATCTAGGAGTAATGTTTGTCAGCATATTTATATTACCCATGGAAAAGGGAGGAAAAATGGGGAACTAAAATGTGAACTTACCAGTGTTCCAAGCTAGGCCTAAAATTTAACACAAATCCATTACAACTCAAATTCATCTCAGTGACAGCAAATACTTTGCACAATCTCGCCACTAAATCACATCAAAATAATCAAATAAACTATAAACCCATAATCAGGAAAAAAAAATACAATGAGAATTGAACTCGGGATCTCAGTATGTTCCAAAGCATCGATATTTAAAGGGTATTAAATCCAACGAAATCACAGTTAATCCTTGATTATATGATCAATCAAGCCGGAATTGCAAGTCAACAAATTAACCAAGAACCAAACAAACAAACAACTACACATAATAAGGACACGACATGTACCGAAATTATTACAAGCAATAGTGCATTTGTTTCCGTTTGTCTACGTGCGTGTATAATTTCAGTAAAAATCACATAATCAACAATAATTGAAATTCAGTACGCACAAGAACTACCAGCAACTAAATCGGTTGCGTGAAAGGGTAATTAATTCACTCACTGCACGGCAATGGAGGTTACTGTAGTATAGTTTTTCAAGTAACGGAACTAAATTCACAGCACACAGACCTGTGCTCCATGGTGATGCTTTCAATTAGGGACTGCTTGACGAGCTGGCGGAGCTGAGGGGAGAGCTTGGCCCAATGGCCAGTGATCTTCTTGCGGAGGAGGACGGCGGAGAGCTGCCGGACGTTGGGGGTTTTCGCGGTGCGGAGGTGGTGGATGAGCGCCGGCACAACTTGGGGATCCTTAGACAGTCGCCTTATCTGCTCCTCAGCCTGCCGCCGCGCGTCGTTGTCCGGCATCAAGAACTGGATCAGCAGCAGCTCCAGCGACTGCGCCATTTTCTCTCTCTAATCTCTATGAGTGATCCCTCCCTCTCCCTCTCCCTCTCCCTCTACCTCTGACAATGAAAGCAAACCCTACGGAAGGGGTTTTACAGGTTTGCTCTCGTTCGTATTTAAGCCACGGCGCGTCCAATTTGTGACGAGCGGTTAATTGCAAATTCGGTCCCTCGCAACTTTATTTTAAGATGCTCACTCATGGAACCATAATTTTAATGCAATTAATGCATGAAGCTGTGAAATTGATTTAATTCCATAGAAAAGTTGACACTAACTATTAAAGCAGGACGAGAAGTTGCGATGGCATCTTTCTCTAAATTTCATTTTAGAGAATCTGGGACCGTTAACCCCCATTTAATTTGTAAAATAAAATTCAAATAGAAAATAAATTAAATAAAAAAAAATCAGAGCAGTTATAGAATCAATATTGGAATATTATTATTATGTTTGGTTAGTCATACAGAACCATAGTTGGAATGCAGTTTTTTTTTTTGTTTTTTTTTTTTTTTGGATAACGCCGGGTGTCCGGGCATAGCCCGACTAATCCGACGCCAAGAGCAGCTAGCCCATCACATTCCTGGAGGTAAACGCGCCAGGAATTGATCCGTGCCCATGCATCGCCAATGCCAACACCAAGACCGCCCTTTGCCATTGCATCATATGCCCAGGACGGAATGCAGTTTTTATTCCTTTCCGTGTTTGGTATTCCTGAAATAAGGATTTTAATAGAATAAAAAAAATAACCAATTTTCAAAAATGTCAGTATTATAGAATGGTTTATTTTAGTAATTTTTAATTATATAATTTTAATTTAGTTGTAATTTAAAATTCTGTCATACAATAAGTATCTGATGAAATGTTTAAAGGAGCTATGTTCCAAAAAAAAAAACTTTTATCACATAATTTATATAGAATTGTCATATTACATATACATTGCATATTAGTTTTATATAATTTTAATTTTACTTTTTGCAATGTACATGTAAATTGCACCATGTTTTTTGTTAATAAAAAAAATAGGCAACACCTCCTTTTAAATTTTAAGAGCTAAAAATTGATATTCCATCTGTAACTTACAAATTACCATCTTGTCAATCAAACAATTTTTTATCTAAACACATAGCAAACATCAATTATAAAACATCACTTACCATCAAAATCTATCTTTCAAAATTTCAACTACAAATTAACATAAGCTATTGTAATAGAAAATGTTGGAATTTGTGTATTCCCAAGAGGAGGGGTAAATTGGGTATTAAAAATTTTCTTTTAGGTTTGGTCCAAATCTCAATTCAGTATTTCACAACCTAAGATCCGTCTAAACAATTGCAAAACCCAACATGAGTTCACTGAACAAATATTTAAAGTAGATATTGCAGGCTCAGTATTTCTCAATCATTCACAGTATTTAATTCATGCACACATTCAAAATAATTTTAAATATGAGCATACATGTGCAAGAATTTAAGTGCGGAAAATAAAGAGTATAAGGAAGAGAGAGTGCAACACAATTTTTGTTATCAGGGTTCGGTCAATACTGCCTACGTCCCCACCTCAAGCTAACAAGTAAGAGGATTCACCGCTAATATCCACTTACAGGTGGAGCGACACTGATTACAATCACTTCTCCTTACTGAACGAGGAATACCCCAGGTCATATTCACAAGGGTGAACCCAACCTTTACAAATACACCTTATGGTGCAACAGGTCCTCTTAACCAGGTATGAACTATCCAGTGCACATTATAGGCCAGTGCAATCCTTTTTTGACGATCACACGTCAGGAATACAACCAATATAAATGTAACGACCTCAGATTTTTACCAATTTTTTTGAGTAATGTTATATTGTTGCATAATATATACATATATATATATATATGTGTGTGTGTGTGTATATATTATGCAACAATATAACATTACTCTGATACCCATAATACTATTCACTATAATGTCTCGAACTCAAAGTGGTACAAAGAATACCTGTTCACAAAACATACCACCTATGCAACAGAAAACATAAAAATAAATTGACCTTATTTACAATATCAGAGTTTTAGTATTTCCCAAAACATACATATACATCTCCCAAAAATCCACAAAACTCTTAGGGACTACTCAAAATACATCTCATAATATAACACTTATCCTTCAGCGAGGGTAGTACTAAAATCCCCTCTATCTCGAAGCTCGCTCTGCACGCCTATCTAGATCACCTGAAATATTTGGAATTATGGGGTGAGACACCTCTCAGTAAGACCAAATAAGTTACTATCAGTGTGTGGCAAATGAGTTTTACATACATAACATAACTCAACTATTATTTAAGTTGTAATTTAGATCTCGGTTGAATGTAAATACCTACCATAACACACACCTAATCCAATTAAAATAAGTTTTCTATTTGAACATACTTTTAACTGTAACGGACAATTCATGTCCTCTATAAAACTATATACATATATACATATAACTGTGAAAGATTTCCTAGATGGATAACTGTAATCATGAATTAACCCCGCATGATTCGATTGTGCGGCCCGTGGGCTAGACTTAAACCATGACTGGCCTACCAGGTTAAGTTAAACTGTAATGTTGTTGGAATTAGTGTGTTCCCAAGAGGGGGGTGAATTAGGTTTTAAAAATATTTTGGTTAAATTAAACATTTACGTCAATTCACCACATATCATATCTCATTCAATATAATAACGTGTATGAAAAATGATTAAGTTATAAGTGTGTACACGTGCGACATATCTCATTTAAAATAGAGGTGTGCATGCAAATAATTATAACAATAAATGAAAGCATACACATACGAAAATTTAAGTGCAGTAAAATAAATGAGATAGAGAGAGCGACACACAATATTATTATCGAGGTTCGGCCAAATTAGCTATGTCCCCACCTTGGGCATACCCCCCAAGGATTACACTATCCCTGCTCACTTAAACAGACGGAGTAGAAGCTGTTACAACATTTCCTTACAGGACCCGAGGTATTACAAGACTGGTCCCAACTTGTCTCACTTACAGGGTTGAGACTCCCCAATTCAATTTCCTAACTAAACCGAACCGGTTTCACTTATAGGGCTGAGACTCCCCAATTCAATTCCAGGTCGAACCCAACCGATACAATAAAAACCATTTTTTGTACATAATATAATGCTTCTAAATACAAGCAGAAATGTATACATTAAATGTAACACCCTGAACCCTAAAATGGGGTTCAGAGTGTTATTGTAAATAAAATCATGCTCTATGACGCCCTGAACCCGCCTGGTGGGGCCCGAATGCCACGTTAACCATTTACTTATATCTAATACCCTATTATCTCAATAATGCAACGAAAATAATAATAATTTCACAATGATGTACCAGAGTATCTACATGTATATATATATCTCAAATCATCTTCCAACAACCAGTACTCAGAATTATACATCTCAGAAAACATAAACAAACCCAAAAATATACACATCCAAAAGTCTATACCCTCTCTCTAAAAACCATTACAACAGCCCCGAGCTCTCTAAGCTCGATCACGCGAAGGTCCTGAAAAAGATAAAATTCAACTATCAAGCAAGACACATCTTAGTAAGTTGGAATAGATTAACACTACTGTGTGACTATCATAAGGTTTGTGTACAAAATATAATCATTATTTCAAATTAATCACAATTATGAAACCATTCTCTGTCCCTACTCACACACATGTAGCGTATTTTACTAACGAGAGTTCCCAAGGATTAGGGTGATTACCTGTTCATACAAGTAGCACTCTTCTGCTCTAATACCTTATGCAACCTATGGCTACAAATGAAGCATATTAGGACACTTACCTTACTCAGTAAGCCCTTAGGTGGATAGTTTATCTTATATTCATAACGTTCACACAAATGTTTAACAGCGAAGGCTCCCGAGAATAAGAAAGTTTACCCACTTATACAAGTAGCTTCCCTCTGCCCAAATACGTTATGTAACCCACAACTACATCTGATACCTATCAGGGTACTCGCCTTTCTCAGCAAGCCCTCGGGCGGAGAGTATACCTCGGCTCAAATACTTATAATATTATTATATTTAATACTGATAATACTTTACAATATTACTCTGTATGTCGCTATCTTTGTATTATTCATCTTTTCATGTTCTCAACTTTCACATCTCTCTATTTTTATATCATTCTCGTCTGCTATTCTTATATTTGTTGTTCTCATATCTGCTATTCTCATATTATCATTAGTTAAATTAACAATTATGTATTTAAAAATCTTTATACTAATGGAGAAATCGCTATCATGCTTCCGCCCCATGACGAGTTGTGCAACCCATAGGTTGGACTTAACCCTGGTCGACCCTCCAGAGTTAAATCAACCACATTCTACAGTCTATAGGTTCGATTGGTTGTTCCCATACTAGTCAAGACTCTAGGGGGACCCTACCCTTCCCAACACAATCGACCATCCCGTCTCCACACTCTCTCTAAGACGTGTGGGTGCACTAGCGCTACCAAAAATACCCGCAACAGTACTATGCCTATTCTGGTCCACTGGAGTTCTCAAACCATACATTATAATTCAACATTCTCAAACACGTTCAGAATAAATCATATCATATTTTAATTTTCAATACACTTCTAGTATTTCCTGCATCTCATACATATATCATAGTTCAACATAGAAATTGCATTTTACTTATGCCACACAACATATTTCATACGTTTACTGTAAAATAAGCCAACCCACATTCATCATTAATATACTAAAAATATACATTTAATTTCTTACACAATTATCCAGAAAATTTGTCATTTTAACTTTTCATTTTCGCAAATAATATATAGCAGCACAGCCCTAGGCTCAGAAATTTACAATTTAAACGGTCGGCTTTTCATAACTCACATGAAAATCATACACATATACACATAAAATTTCCATTTTTGACCAGTTATTTCCTCAAAAATTCTGGTTTAATATATTCCCTTTACCTACTTTTTTGAACTAAGCCAGTAGGGACCCCAAAACGATGCCTGCGACGCTCACCCGAACCTTGATTCAATAACCCTAATTAAAATACTATTTTAACATTTCCTAAGCCCATAAATTTCAAATAAATAATTAAACTCCATAAAAACCAAATTTCTTAATTCCCTAAATCTCACTTTTGCTTTGGAGTGGTGCATAGGGCCCCAAAATTGAAAATTTGCTCCTGCCAAAATGACTTCGATCGAAACTAGAACTCCGTAGTGATGCCCGATCATCGATTTCGCTGAAAATTTAAGGAGAAATTGAGGAAAGAGAGA
The DNA here is from genome assembly GCF_029873635.1 of Malania oleifera. Taxonomy (NCBI): domain Eukaryota; kingdom Viridiplantae; phylum Streptophyta; class Magnoliopsida; order Santalales; family Ximeniaceae; genus Malania; species Malania oleifera. Next base: position 37,814,903 of record NC_080425.1, read on the forward strand.
GTATATACTTTTCCCTAGGAGTGGTGCCTACGTCGTTCCTACGACAAATCCACTTGGTAGGAATGTCGGTGGCGGAGATAGGAACCCAATGGTATCTTCCGTTTTCCGATCGGCCAAATATTTGCCGAGAAAATGAGGAGAGAGAGAAGGAATACAGAGAGAGACGATGAAGTAGAGGGAGAGAGAGCGCAGGAAGGTGTCTGTAGTTTTTTTTTCCTATTCAATCCTTACAAGTGAAGCTTCTTTAGGAAGCTTAACTAATAATTATTATTTAATTAATTATTTAATTCAATTTAATTTAATTTTTTTTAATCATTACATTAAAGCTCAAAACATGCACTCTCTAATTATATGAAATATGCTCAGTAGAAAAAAGGTGTAAACCAAATATTCCAATCTTTGATGAAAGACTGCATCAAAGATTTGAACCCTAATAAAATATTTCTTTAAAAAAAATATTTTCAATACTAAGTAGGAGGACCTAGGGTTTGGTTTTCAAATAGTTTTTGCACAAATAAAATATATATGAAAAATGAGTATTATGTTCTCCAACAAAGATTTTTACAAACGAAAAATATTTGGAAAATCTAGGAGTTAAGTTTAAAGATATTTGTGCAATGAATGCCAAAAAAAATGTCCAAACAAAATACTCTCTTTAAAAAATATTTCAAAGAATGTAACAAAGAGAGTTTGAGAGTATAAAAAATTTAACCCCAAAATGATTTTTGGAATAAAAGAGTATGTGGGGGAACTTTGATTAAGTAAAAAAATTTGAGAGAAAAGGTTTGCTAATCCAAGTTACTAATCTGGAGTAATAAGGGGATATTTATAGATTTTCTAAAAATTATGACCATTGGGGACACGCTCGGTATTTTGAAAAAGTTTAATTAAAAATTAATGATGTTTTAGCTCTTAAAAAAATTTCCAACTTGAGAGGTTTGGTCGACCATATTAAAGGTTCAGTCGACCATATTACTGAGTTCTATCGACCGTGGATAATTTGAACTGCAAGTCCGGTCGACCATATTAGGGTGATTTTGAACCCTTCGTAGGTTCGGTTGACCATTCTTCTGGGATCGATCAATAGTGGCAAAAATGAACTACAAGTTTCGGTCGATCAAGTAGTTGGGTGTCAAACACATGTTGGTTTGGTCGATCGAGGGCTGTGTGTTCAAACTGGAACAGTTGACCGAGCGAAGTCAAATGTTTACTTTTGACCGTTCGGTCGACCGTGGCTTTTATACTGCCACAAGTTTGGTCGACCGAGCAAGTCAAACTTTGATTTCTGGGCAAATAGTGGTTCAATCGACCAAGCTAGTTATTACTGGTTTGGTTCGGTCAACTGAGGGCATTAACAATGAATATTTTACCCAAAAAAACTAGCGTTGGTCGACCATTCTTGCCCCAATTTTGACTCTAAATTCTTTTTGAAACCCTTGTGAATAAGTTATAGTACGTTAGATTAAAAGTATTGTGTCTTAAGGTCAGTCTATGGCCTTTGTTCGATTCCCTATGGTCAATCTATGGTTATCTGAGCTTATCATTCACATTATGCATGTCATGCATTATTACAAACCAAATATAAAACAAAATGCATTACAAATTAAAAGCATAAGTCTTCTTCTTCATCTCTGCTCTACTACCTTCTTGGAATATGCCAGATGATGTGAGCTTTTAAGTTCTATTCTAGAATTCGAAATCTCCGCCTTCTCTATAGAAATTGGCTTCAATTCTCCCTGATTCAACGATCAGAAGCTACCACGGTGATCCTGGGGAGATTCTCCACAACATAGCCGAAGTGGAAATTCGATTTGAAAATTTTGAGAATCATCCCAAAATTTGGGTAAGTTGATTATTTTAATATTTATTAAGGTATTTGGTATTTCTGGGTTGAGGAAAGGTATTAGATGGGTTTATACTGAAATTTTGTTGGGGAAAATGTTACTTTCAAGGTGTTGTGCTGGGAACACTGCAGGTGTAAGATTGGGGTGTTTTATGGGTCTCCTAGTAAACCAGGTAAGGGGATAAACTAAGTCAGTCTTCTTATGAAAATTTATTTATTATTTTACAGCATTTAATTTCAAGTAAATACATATATTGTAGAATTATGTTTAGGAATACTGATGTTAATCAGAGACATGATTTTAATGTATTTTACCATAAATATGATTTTAGAACAAATTTTATGTTTTGAATATTACCCTTTTTGTGTGGCATGAGTAACATTTACCATGGAAATTAAGTTAATGGAATATTATGTTTTCCTAGAAAAATTATGTATTTCCAATTTTTAGGAAAAACCATAAAACAGGGCAGGAACTATGTTCTAAAGTATTATGTTAAACAGTTCAAAGATTTCATGATTCAGTATATTATGATATGTCGGCGCAGATGTCGTGATTCATGTTGGCACAAATGTCATAGTCATGTATGATAAGACAAAATTCATGAAATATTATCATGTTAGATATTATTATGAAATATGAAACAATTATGTTCAGTATATGAAACTTATTATATATGATATCAAAACCTGAATGGTATGGTTTAGTTCAGTTTTAGGAGCATAGTACCGTAGTTATATGTTTAGAATTATGATAGTGCTACCATACAACCAGTAGTGTGGGAGATGACAGTCGATGTGGCTTCAGTGTAGAGTGGAGTTGTTCCCCTAGAAGTTTGGGACTAGGTGGGATAGACCCATCGTACTTATAGACTTATGATTGATCTAGTATGGTCGGTTAGTCATTGTTAGGTCCCGCCTTCGGGCTGCACAACCTAGTCATGTGGGGGTAAGACATAATATCAACTAGTTATCCATCTTGAGTGTTATTTCAGTATTATACAATTATATAAGGTGATTTTCATGTAGAAAAATCTAGTATGCTTTATTATGATATGACAAATCATGTTTTACTCAATTCTGCTACAGACATGTTTTACCAAATATGCTTATTATACTGTTTATTTATATAACACGAAAATGCTTATAACACCACACACTGATGTTAGTTTATTTCCCTTACTGAGAGGTATCTCACCCCAGCTATATAAACATTTCAGGAAATCCAGATAGAGGAGTAGATAGAGCTCCGCGATGGTAGAGTCTGACTGAGCTACCCTATCAAAAGGGTGAGTTATTGAGCTAGGGTTAGATTTATTTTTGGGAAGTGACCCTAGGTTACTTTTTGATCTTTTGATGGATGATTGTATATATAACAGTTTAGTAGGACTCTGGTATGGTGGTTGGTTGTATGATATGTTTGTAAATTACGTTTCCTGCTACTTAGGTATCAGAGTTGCATTTTCGATATATCCCTAGTACCCATGGGACCAGGTTGATTATGCTTTATCAGTTGAACAGGATATCATGATTATTATATTAAATGTTAAAATGGAAAAAGAAAAAAAATTATTATTTGCGATAAAATAGGCTGGTCGTTACAATTTGGTATCAGAGCCTAAATTGTTAGGTTCTGTAGACTCTAGAGTGCAGCGGAAACAATACCAGAGTTTAGGAAAATGATTTGAGGTTTTGTTCTACAGGTTAAAGATAGGACTTCCGTGGTGGTTTCTATGTTTTTCCTGGGGTGACGATTTCAGGAAAGTCATAGTAAACTACTATCGGGTTGTGTTTCTAAAGTGTGGTACTGAATTTTGAAATAAGACAAGGATGTCTAGATAGGGGATTTTGGTTGGATGTGTAAGTTATAAGCATAGGGCCCCTAAGTCATGTTTATTATCGTTTTAGGATGGACCCTAGAGGAGGTAGTGCCCATGCGAGCGGTAGTGACGGTGCAGGGCCCTCGAGTGCAAGCAGGGCTGATTCTAATGCGATATTATGCAGTGTGGCTCAGCAAGTTATGGTTGAGATTGCTAGGAGCTCCAAAGAGCAGGGAGGTCCATCTACAAGCCATGGGTGCACGATAGATAAATTTACCAAGATGAATCCTTTGGCATTTTCAGGAGGAGTTGATCTTGCAGCTGCCGAGAATTGGAAGCAGGAGATCGAGAAAGTTTTGGAATTATTGTAGTGTACGGAGGAGCAAAGGGTCCTCTTCGCCACCTATAAACTGATAGGGGAGGTCGAAAGGTGGTGGACTATGGTGAAACTTCTAGAGCAGCAAAGGATGATGTCGATAGTTATGACATGGGACCGATTTAAAGAATTATTCTTTGACAGATATTTCCCAACCACTGTCAGTGAAGCTAAAGTGGAAGAGTTTCTGAATTTGAAGTAGGGACAGCAGTCGGTCTAGCAGTACGCGGCGAGGTTTATCGAGTTGTCCCGCTTCGCCCCGTTTATCATACCCGACAAAGCAAAGAAAGCAAGACAGTTTGAAAGGGGTTTGAGATGTGAGATATACAGGCAAGTTATGGTGTTGAAAATACAAGACTTTGCTGAGTTAGTTGATAGAGCAACTTTGGCTGAGGCTGGTGAGAGGTTCGGTGCAGAGGAGTAGGGACAAAAGAAAAGGTCCACACCTCCAAGCTTTCAGCAGGGCTTTGGTCGAGGTTAGTAGAGGAGAGGAAACTACGGCTTAGAGGCAGGATACTAGGGGTCGTGAGGTTCAGGGTGCTCAGACCTACCATGTATGTCAGATATATGGAAAGAGGCATTTGGGGGAGTGCCAAGCAGGAAAAGGTGTATGTTATCGTTGCAGAGGATCAGGGCATCTGGCACAAGATTGTCCTACACCTATTGGTACTGCTCCTGCTCCTAGACAGTTTAAGGGAGGTTACCAAGCGCCATATGGAGGTCAACAAAGGAATGTAGCCCTAGCGAGGGTTTTTGCTCTGACCCCAGGAGACGCCGAGACTGCTGTAGACATCGTAATACGTACCCTTACTATTTTGTCATGCCATGCTATTATTTTATTTGATTTAGGTGCTACTCATTCTTTTGTGTTTGCGAATTTCATTAAATTGTCTAGAGGCGAGACCCAGTTATTAGATGTAGAAATGTCAGAAATGTCAATAGCTTCACCGGCTAGTTCAGTGGTAAAGTGTCGTAGGGTGCTTAGAGGTTATCCCGTAGAAATTCAGAGGAGAGTATTACTTGCTGATCTAATTGTACTTGAAATGCATGGGTTCGATGTAATACTAGGTATGGATTGGCTGGTAGCTAACTATGCTAATATTGACTGTCATTTGAAAGAGGTGATCTTCAAACCATCACGTAAGCAAGAATTCAAGTTTATGGGGTCACAGGCGTGTTCCCCACCTTAGTTAGTGTCAACCATGCAAGTGAGAAGGCTACTCCTAGATGGTTATCAGGGGTTTATGGCTTTTGTGAAGGAGGTGTCAGGAAATGAATTGAATCTTGGCAATACACCAGTGGTTAAAGAGTTTCTAGATGTTTTCCCAGAAGAATTTCCAGGATTGCCTCCTGACCGTGAGGTGGATTTCCCTATCAATCTATTTCCTGGGACGGCACCGATCTCTAAAGCTCCTTATCAGCTGGCTCCAGTAGAATTGGGGGAATTAAAGGACCAGCTGCAAGATTTATTGAATAAAGGATTTATTCAGCCTAGTGTATCACCGTGGGGAGCTACAGTGTTATTTGTAAAGAAGAAAGACGGGTCTATGAGGATGTATATTGATTACAAGGAAATTGATAAGGTTATAATCAAGAACAGGTATCCTCTACCCCATATAGATGATCTATTTGACCAGTTTCAGGGTATGCGGGTCTATTCCAAGATTGACCTCATATCAGGCTACCACCAGGTGAAAGTAAAAGAAAAAGACATCTCGGAGACAACCTTTAGGACTAGATATGGGCATTATGAATTCCTTGTTATGCCTTTTGGTCTGACAAATGCTCATGTTGTATTGAATTTGATTAATATAATCTTTCATCAGTATTTATACCGGTTTGTTGTGGTTTTCATTGATGATATACTGGTCTATTCGAGGAGCATGAGGCACACTTACGGCTGGTACTTCAGATGCTTAGGGAAAAGAAATTGTATGCCAAGTTTAGTACATGTGAATTTTGGTTGGAGAAAGTGGCATTTCTGGGGCATGTTATATCAGGGGATGGAATTTCTGTGGATCTTGGCAAGATTGAAGTTGTAATGAATTGGGCAAGCCCAAAGAACGTTCAGGAAATCAGGAGTTTCTTGGGGATGGCAGGTTATTATTGTCGGTTTGTTGAAAGATTCTCAACATTATCAGGGCCTCTAACACGTCTGACCAGGAAGAATGTCAATTTTGAATGAGATGATAGTTGTAACAGAGCTTTCAGGAACTAAAATAGAGGCTTGTCACTGCACCAGTGTTGATCATTCAATCAGGGGGTGATGGTTATGTAATTTACAGTGACGCGTCTTTGAAAAGGCTCGACTGTGTATTGATGCAGCATGGTAGGGTTGTAGCTTATGCCTCCCGGCAGTTGAAAGAGTATGAAAAGAACTACCCAACCCATGATCTGGAATTGGCTGCAGTGGTACACGCGTTAAAGATTTGGAGACATTACTTGTATGAGGAGAGATACAAGATATTCTCTGATCACAAAAGTTTGAAGTACTTTTTCACTCAAAATGAGTTGAACATGAGGCAGAGGAGGTGGTTGGAACTTATTAAAGACTATGACTGCATTATCGGTTACCACCCAAGGAAAGCAAACATGGTAACTGATGCTCTGAGCAGGAAATTAGTGGGACCAGCACTGGCAGCTATGGAGGTTCAGCATCCGATCTAGATGGATCTGGAGAGACTCGGTGTAGAATTGGTAAAAAGTGATCCTCAGGCATTTATTGCCAACCTGGTGGTACAGCCTACTCTACAGGAAAGGATTAAGACTACTCAAAGGGATGACGCATAATTAGCGGAGCTGATAGCTAAGGTGTAGGACAGACAGGAGGAGGAGTTTAGTATTTCAGATGATGAAACTTTGCGATTTTGTACCAGATTATGTGTTCCTATAGATGCTGATATCAGAAGGACAATTTTAGAGGAGGCTCACAGGTCCTTGTACACGGTTCATCCAGGTAGTACTAAAATGTATAGGGATCTACAGGAGTCTTACTGGTGGAGCGCATGAAGAGGAAAATTGCTGAGTTTATGTAGTAGTGTCTGACGTGCCAGCAAGTAAAGGCTGAACACCACAGGCCAGTGGGCCAGTTGCATCCTCTTTACATCCCAGAGTGGAAGTGGGATCATGCATCTAAGGATTTTGTGACAGGTTTATTGTCAGCACCGCATAGTCAGAATGCTATTTGGGTGGTCGTTGATAGATCGACAAAGACTGCTGACTTCATTCCTGTTAAAGTCAACTACTCCATGGATAGACTGACGAAATTATATACTTAGAAGATAGTACAAACACATGGTATGCCAGTGTCTATAATATCAAACGGAGACCCACGTTTCATGTCACGGTTTTGGAGGAGCTTTCAGGAGGCTCTAGGGCCTTAGTTATCTTTCAACGCGGCGTTTCATCCTCAAATGGACGGCCAGACTGAGAGGGTGATTTAGATATTAGAGGATATACTACGGGCGTGCGTGCTAGATTTTGAGGGTAGTTGGACCCAGTATATGTCGCTGGTAGAATTTGCATACAATAACAATTATTAAGCTAGCATCGGTATGACACCTTATGAGGCGCTCTATGGTAAAAGATATCGTTCTCCTTTATACTACGATGAGATGGGTGAGAGGCGAATGCTGGGACCAGAAATTGTGCAGTAGGCATATGATAAAGTTCGACTCATTAAAGAAAGAATCAGTGCAGCTCAAAGTCGGTAGAAAAGCTACACCGATATGCACCGCCCAGAGTTGGAATTTGAAGTTGGGAACCATAGCGCCATTGAGTTAAGAGATTTGGGAGGAAGGGTAAGTTGAGTCATAGGCTCATTGGCCCTTTTGAGATTCTTGAAAGAGTAGAGTTAGTTGGCTACCAGCTGACTTTACCACCAACTTTATTTAGAATTCACGACGTATTTCAATTTCCATGTTGAGGAAATAAGTCTCAGATTCCTCCCATGTCATCAGTTATGCCAAGTTAGAACTCAGTGATACTTTGTCTTATGAAGAATCTCTAGTGCAGATTCTGGATAGGAAGGAACATGAATTACGCAATAGGAAGATTCCTCTAGTGAAAGTCCTATGGAGAAATCATGCGGTAGAGGAAACCTCATGGGAGCTCGAGGAATAGATACGACAGAAATACCTGCACTTATTTGGTGGAGATCAGCACTAGGTATACAAGTAAGGTAAATGTAGTATGGTTTAAAGCTATAAAGCAAGATGATATATATGTGTGAGGAGTATTGTAGATTATAAAATAGGTAGTATTTTGGTTCTGAGAGAATTTTATTTATGTATTTGTAATCTTCCAGGACCCTGAATGTAACCACGGTATTCCTCCGCCACAAGTGAGGGTAAGTAGTAAAATAAGTAGCCCATTTTCTTTAAAGGATGAAATCTATACAGACAATAAATTTCGAGGACAAAATTTTTATGAGGAGGGGAGAATGTAGAGACCCGAAGAATTATAGTAATTAAATAATGAAAGAAAGGAGAGAAAAAGATTTTTCAAAAAGAGATTTCAGCAGGGTCTCGTTGACGAGTGTAGAAGTGCTCGTTGACGAGTAGGGCTCTTGGGCTCATTGACAAGGACGTATGTCTCATCGACGAGAAGTTACCAAAAGGGCCATTTTCAAGGCCTGCATCTCATCGATGAGGAGTAGGCATCTGTCGATGAGACTATTGCTTGGACTCGTTGACGAGAAGTTATGGCTCATCTACGAGTGCCACGTGGACAACACTCTATATATAGTCCCAAACTCAATTCCTGCACAAAATTTCCTGCATGCACAGTCTCTCTCTCTCTCTAGAATCCGAAATCTCTACCTTCTTTATAGAAATTCAACTCCGATTCTCCCCAGTTCGACGATCAAAAGCTACCACGATGGTCCTGGGGAGATTCTCCACAACATAGCCGGAGCGGAAATTCGATTTGGGAATTTTGGGAATCATCCCAAAATTTGGGTAAGTTGATTATTTTAATATTTATTAAGGTGTTTGGTAATTTTGGGTTGAGGAAAGGTATTAGATGAGTTTATACTGAAGTTTTGTTCGGGAAAATGTTACTTTCAAGGTGTTGTACTAGGAACACTGCAGGTGTAAGATTGGGGTGTTTTGTGGGCTTGTCAGTAAGTCAGGTAAGGGGATAAATTAAGTCAGCCTTCTTATGAAAATATATTTATTATTTTACAATATTTAACTTCAAGTAAATATGTATATTGTAGAATTATGTTTGGGAATATTGCTGTTGATTAGGGACATGATTTTAATGTATTTTACCAAAAATATGATTTTAGAACATATTTTATGTTTTAAATATTACCTTTTTTGTGTGGCATGAGTAACATTTACCATGGAAATTAAGTTAAAGGAATATTATGTTTTCCCAGAAAAATCATGTATTTCCAGTTTTCAGGAAAAACCATAAAACAGGGCAGGAACTATGTTCTAAAGTATTATGTTAAATAGTATAGAGATTTCATGATTCAGTATATTATGATATGCCAGCGCAGATGCCGTGATTCATGTTATGTTATGCCAGTGCAGATGTCATGATTCATACCGGCGCAGATGTCATGATTCATGTTGGCACAGATGCCATAGTCATGTATGATAAGACATAATTCATAAAATATTATCATGTCAGATATTATTATGAAATATGAAACAACTATGTTCAATATATGAAACTTATTATATACGATATCAGAATCCTGATGGTATGATTTAGTTCAATTTCAAGAGCACAGTACCGTAACTATATGTTTAGAATTATGATAGTGCTATCACATGACTAGTAGTGTGGGAGATGGCAGTTGATGTGGTTTCAGTGTAGAGTGGAGATGTTCCCCTGGCAGTCTGGGACCAGGTGGGATAGGTCCATCGTACTTACAGACTTATGATTGATCTAGCATGGTTAGCCACCAATGGCTAGGTCCCGCCTTCGGGCTGCACAACCTAGTCATGTGGGAGTAAGGCATGACATCAGCTAACTATCCATCCTAGGTGTTATTTCAGTATTGTACAGTTATATAAGGTGATTTTCATGTATAAAAAATATAGTATGCTTTATTATGATATGACGAATCATGTTTTACTCAGTTTTGCTACAGACATGTTTTACCAAATATGCTTGTTATACTATTTGTATGTATAGCATGAAAATGCTCATAACGCCACACACTGATGTTAGTTTATTTCCCCTACTGAGAGGTGTCTCACCCCAGCTATATAAACATTTTAGGAAATCTAGGTAGAGGAACAGATAGGGCTCCGCGATGGTAGAGTCCGACTGAGCTACCCTGTCAGAAGGGTAAGTTATTGAGCTATGATTAGATTTATTTTTGGGAAGTGACCCTAGGTTACTTTTTGATCTTTTAAGGGATGATTTTATATATATAACAGTTTAGTAGGACTCTGGTATTGTGGTTGGTTGTATGATATGTTTGTAAATTGCGTTTCCTACTGCTTAAGTATTAGAGTTGCATTTTCGGTATATCCCTGGTACCCATGGGACCAGGTTGATTATGTTTTATCAGTTGAACAAGATATATATCAAGATTATTATATTAAATGTTATTAAGGAAAAAGAAAAAAAAATTATTATTTACGATAAAATAGGCAGATCGTTTCAACTATTGTATGGGAAAATCATATTCTCTGCTGTATAATAATATATCATCTATAGGGTAATTTTGAAACCCAATTTCTGAACTTCCACAAATATGTAACACATGACAAATCATAATTTATACTCTAAATTTTATATTCTGTAATATCTAGAAAATCATAGGCTAAATCCCATCAACACATGTTATACTTTAATTAATAATATTTTTGAAATTTACTAGCTTAACTTATTCCCCTTACTTGATTATTGAGAGGCTTACTAAAAATCTCTATACTCACACCTGCGTAGTTAGAACTCAAAAACCCTGAAATCATGTATCCCCCAGAATAATCACATTCACATTTTCCTGGACCCACATACTCTATTTTATCAATAAAACTCCAAATAATTAAATATTTATCACCTTTACCTCATTCCTTGAGGAAATGCTTGCAGGAACCCTAAACACATGCCTGCGGCGTTTATACCAAAACCCTGTACTTCACAAATCCCAATTTTATCAATTCAACCCCAAATAATGTTCATACTCACATTTCTAAACATATACATCCATTAAATAAGTTAAACCACAAATCAACACCTTAATCACTTCCTTACCTTAGTTTTGGGATGGTGTCTGGGATCCTCCAAACACAATTCTGCTCCGGTCAAATTGACGACGATCACCGTTAGACCTTAGATACAAAGTTTGATCGTCGATGGGGCAAGTTTAGAGTAAGAAAATGAAGAGAGAGAGAGAGAGAGAGAGAGAGAGAGAGAGAGAGAGAGAGAGAGAGAGAGAAAGAGAGAGAATTCACAGCTGAAAGAGGAGAGAGAGAGAGAGCCTTTTGAAATTTACAAAGAAAATTTACATGCAGGCCTTATATACTGTTCTTTCCTAGAGAAAAAATCGTTGATGGTTTTTTTAGGTTCTTAGAAAATCATCAACGGTTTGATCTTAAACCAGACCAGTTTTCACTATTTACCCTTAACTTGGTCACCGTAAAAATATAATCATCGACGGTTTCCTTGGGCTCTCCCAAAACCGTCGACGGTTTGGCCCTCACCAAACCATTTTCCTTGTTTTTCTTATTATTTCTATTTTTCGGGTCTTTACATTCTCCCCTCCGTATAAAATTTTGTCCTTGAAATTTGTTTTCTATCACATTTTCCAATCTTAAGGAAAAACATCACAATTCTATTAATTACCCTCACTTATGGCGGAGGAATACCATGGTTACATATATGGTTCTGGGAGATTATAACCATTCACATAAAAAGAAACTCTCTCAAAACCATTTATAACCTAAGACCAAAAACTCTAACTATCCTACCTTACACTATACAAGTCAAAATACACACACTTTTAGTTATTCTACTCTTAATATCTCATCTCTGATATCCACTAAACAGGTGTGGATAACGCCGTCGCATTTGTTGCTCTAATTCCCACGAAGCCTCCTCGACTGCATGGTTGCGCCATAAAACTTTTATCAGTGGAATTCTCTTTGTGCGTAGCTCCTGTTCCTTTCGATCTAGAATCTACACAGGCACTTCTTCATAAGATAAGACATCACTAAGCTTCAGTGCTGCATACACTACAAAAAAATTGATTTTTAGTGACGAAACTATTAGTGACGGATTTAAATTCGTCACTAAAACCCGAAAAAAATCGTGGGAAAACACTTTTCGCGCAGAAATTATCTCAGGAAAATATTTGCGACGATTTCTATGGTATTAGTGATGAATTAAATCCATCACTAAAAAATAAGCATTACTGACGATTAAATAACCGTCACTACTATTATTTTAAAAAAATAATAAAAAAATTTAGTTCAGAATATTAGTGACGAATTTACAAATTTGTCACTATTGGACCATTATTAGTGACGGATTTGAGAATCGTCACTACTACTTCCTTTTTTTAAAAAAAAAAAATACTTTAGAGTATTAGGGACGAATTTGTAAATTCGTCACTATTGGTCCATTTTTAGTGACGAATTTAAGAACCGTCACTAATACTTCCCTTTAAAAAAAAATAAAAAAAATTTCACTTCAGAGTATTAGTGACGAAGTTCTAAATTCGTCACTATTGGTCCATTATTAGTGATGGATTTGAGAACCGTCACTAATACTTCCCTTTTTAAAAAAAATCAAAAATTTTTAGTTCAGAGTATTAGTAACGAAGTTCTAAATTCGTCACTATTGGTCCATTATTAATGATGGATTTGAGAACCATCACTAATACTTCCCTTTTTAAAAAAAATCAAAAATTTTTAGTTCAGAGTATTAGTGACGAATTTCTAAATTCGTCACTACTGGCCCTTTATTAGTGACGGATTTGGGAACCGTCACTAATACTTCCCTTTTAAAAAAAAAAAAAAAAAAATTAGTTTAGAGTATTAGTGACGAATTTCTAAATTCATTATTATTAGCTCATTATTAATGACAGATTTGAGAACTGTCATTAATACTTCTTTTTTTAAAATAAAAAATAAAAACATTTTACTTTAGAGTATTAGTGACGAATTTGTAAATTCGTCATTATTGGCCCCTTATTAGTGATGGATTTGGTAACCGTCACTAATACTTCCATTTTTTAAAAAAAATAAAACATTTTTATCTGAAACTATTAGTGACAAATTTACAAATTCGTCACTATTGGCCCCTTCCCCCCAATCTCTATTTCACTATTTCCCCCTCCCCCCCCCCCCAATTTCTTTCATTCCCTCCTTTTTGTCGCACCCCCTCCCTCCCTCTTGATCCTCCTCTCTCCTGATCCTCCTTTCTTTGTCATTGTTTGCCGTTCCCTCGCCTATCACCATTGCTCATCGCTGTCGCCCGTCACTGTTGGCTCGCCGTCGTCCGTCTCTCTCTCTCTCTCTCTCTCTCAATCTCTCCGGTCTCTCTCTCTCTCTCTCTCTCTCTCTCTCTCTCTCTCACTCAGTATCTCCATTTGAAACAGGGGTTGCCGACGCTCCGATCCGTTCCCGTCGCCTTCACCGAGGAGATCACCCGCCATAGGCCTTCGAGGTAGTCTTAATCTCTCTTGTCTGTCTCTCTTAGTCTCTCCATATCTCTCAATCTCTTTGGTATCTCTCTCTCTGTCTCTCAATCTGATCAAGGGTAACCACCGCCGCTGACATTCAGGTCCATTCCTGTCGCCTTCACCGAGGAGATCAACCATCGGAGTAAGGCATTCTGGTTTTTCCTTGCTTTTAAGAGCTTAAGATCAGTTTGTTAGTTGATATTTTTTTTTTCTGAAAAATATAATTTGTATTAGCAAATATATACTTGAATTTTTTGTTTACAATATACAAGCAAATATTATATATATATATATATATATATTTGTGTAATGATGTTTATATTTAATACAAAATAACGGTGATTCACACGTATGCACTTGGAAACATTTGTAGAAATCATTAGAGGCACTTCCAAAATTGTGAGAGAGATGCTAAAATGAAAATAAAATAAAATAAAATAGCAAAACAATAAACATTAATTAATGTAGGACTCATTTGTCACATATTTAACATATAAAATATAGGCATACAGGTATGTGTAAGGACAAGTTACTTGTATAACTTTTTCATAATAAATTAACAATGGAGACGTAAGTATGCTTAAGGCATGGGTGTAAAATTTTAAAATGTCAATAGTGGTCTATCTTTTTATCAATGTTTGATTTAACAAGAGAATCCACATTTCAAAATGTTCATTATATCTTTGACATATGTATAAATAATATATAAAAAATAATAATTATATTTTCAAAATAAAAAAACTAATAAGAATTTGTAGTTAATTAAAATTCATATCCTAAAACTTTCAAGAATCATAAATCTAAAAAATAAAATAAAAAATTAGCATTTAATAATTCTATTAACCAAAATAATTGGGAGCAATATGGTCTCCAAATTTTAAACATCATTATAAAAAAATAAAAATAATAGTACTTTTAATTTATTAATATTTTATTATTTAGATATAATAGTAAGGTGTAATAATGCCATATGAAAGAGGCATTGATGCCCAACCGACTAACACAATGAGGGTAATTTGGTTCCCAAAGTTAAATTTTCATTGCGTGTGCATGTGTGCATACGATTGTGTGTGTGTGTGTGTGTGTGTGTGTGTGTGACAGTGTGCGTGCGTGCGTGTCTGTGTGTGTGTGAAAGCATGTGTGTGTGACTATGTGTCTGTGTGTGTGTGTGTATGCGGCAGTGCGCGCGCGCGCGTGTGTGTGACAGTGTTCGTGTGTGTGTGTGTGTGGCAGTGTGCGTGTGTGTATGTGTGGCAGTGTGTGTGTGTGTGTGTGCAAAAAAATATTTGTGCATATGATTCGTATATATGCAATATCCATTCATCCATATGAATTCTCTGGTCTGTCAATTGAGGAGATGAAATGATTTTTGTCCTGAACTAAGGTGGGATATTAGAGTTGTAATAAAGTGTTAAATGCGTATGGTTTGTGTCTCAATTCCTGGCATGATGTCTAGGATTAATGTCCTTCAAATGACGTTTTTGCCTCTTTAATAATGATTTGAGGGTGGGTTTTACAAGCTTGTTATAATCATTAGGGCTAAAACTAAAATCCCTTGACGTACCACTGCCTGCCTCTTTCGAATTGATGGAGATAACTTCTTTTTCTTGTTTAACATAACAAAAAGTATGGCACAAGTACACTCATACAAATTAGTATGAAGTGTTATATATTATTTTTGTGATGTTGGAGTAGTGTTTGTATTTATTGAGAATATATTGTCATCTTAACAAATCCTTTTTTCCATTGAAAATAAAGATTATTGTGAGAAGTATATGGATGATAGCTTTTAAACTTTTGAAATTTTAAGTAAAATTGAAATTTGAGATGTTAGACATAACATTTTATTGGACATCTTATGTATAAATTAATTGTAATTGTATAATGACTAATGCTTAACTGATTTATGAATTTCATTGATATTAATTGAATATGAATATTTAATATGAGTAGTATATTATAGTAAAACCTTGGTTTTGTAAAAAATCATGAAGCCATATTAAATTGTCAACATTCAAACTTGAGCACACACCAAAGATTGTATAGACTCAAAGATAATATTAAACACTAGAGAAATTCTAGAGTAAATGGGTGAATATTTTCTCGTAATGTTATTGTTAAGTATGCCCCTTTGAAAAAAAATTTGTTTTCAACATAAATCTTAGGGTTTCATCTTTCCTAGACAGTTTGAGAATACAAACTTATTTATATTGTGAATTGTCCCTAGAATTTACTTTCTTTAGAATGCCCAATCTGTATGGCCATGATTCCAAACTCATGTTCCTACATCATAAAAAATGCCCAAAAATACACAATTAAGAAATAAAACTAGTACTAAACTTTAAATTTTGAACTTTGAATTCGGATATGTTGTTTTTGGTTAAATTATATTGAATTACAACATTTTTTACCCATCCATTTAATGACTAGGAAGCAAATGTAAGTTTTATTTATAACTGTGGGAACTTGAAATCTTTTGAAAATTTAAATTGAAATGTCGAATGACTAAATCTTTTTAATGGATGGTATTATGTTATATGAATGGTAAATTGAACTATTGAAATACATGCTTGTGTTAAACGCCAACTGCATGGCTGATGTAGTACATTGTGAATTGCATGCTGGTAGTGAATTTAGGTTCTTGCATGCTCAAACTCACTGGTATCTGCATGATGCATATTATTGTGATTTGTTTGCTTGAATCTATCAAGTTTTAATACAGGAATTTTTTGAGAAATATCTAATTTACAGACGGCATGCTTTCGAAATTTCGTTAAAGTTTTTCCAAAATAAAACCATGTACCACTACAAAAATACTGGTTTTTTTGGGACAGGGGAGGGGGAGCCTAGTATTCTTTTACTTTATAGTTTAATTTCAACCATAATAAAATCCATGAACAAGCACTTAACAAAAATCAAAAGGTTAAACTTTGTTAATCTATCATAATTTAAATTTTAAGAAAATAATAAAACTTTAGCGACATGTTGAATAATTTATCTTTTTTTTTTTTTGGTTTATTGTGAAAATTATTGGGCTATACTAATCAGAATTTTCTACACTGTTGAATTACACCTCATATTTACTGAGATTATTACAATCTTATGCAAAACCTCATTGGCGAATGTCAAATGCAGCAATTGCTCTTCGTAAATGTGAGTTTATTGAAGTCGTTTTAAAAATATTTGGTCTCCTTGTGAAAAAGGAGCTACTAGAAAGAAAAAGTTAGATTTGAGTATTTGATGAAAAAAGTTGTAAGGTGTTTAAAAGTATATAATAACTAGAAAGAATATGGTCTTTTTAGAAAATATAATTAATACATTGACCGTGTTATAGTGTTAGAAAAAATTAAGGACAACAATAGAAAAAATAATTTGTTCGTGAAAAAAAATTAGCTTCTAGCTTTTCAATTTTTAATTTTGTAACTTCTAAAAAAGTAAAAGTTGATTTTTAGAAACTAAAAAGTTATATCAAAAGTTAGACCTACCTTTATCTTTTAAAAAGTATAAGACAAAAGAGGGGCATCAAACTCACCCTAAACAGTTTAAATGTTTACCTTATTATTTATGAATTAATTTATTATAATCATATATATATATATATATATACTTAAAATGAAGCGCTCACCTCAGCCATCTGTAATGATTTTATTTGGTTTAGTAAATGAGTTTTAGTATTATATTTATGTTGAACTTTTCTAATCAGTAGGTGTGAATATTTTCTTATAATGTTATTGTTAATTATGCCCCTTTGAATTTTTTTTTTTTATTTTCAACATAAATCATAGGGTTTTGTCTTTATTAGCCAATGAATCCGTGAACGAAGCCTCTGGCTTCCTCAAAGCACGGCCACTCACCACGATGCGCTGCCAAGCAGCAGAGGGTTCAGGACCCGCTGAGGGGAGAGTCTTCTTCTAGGGGTTGAGTTGTATTGAGTGAGCACGAAAGGGTTTCGGATGAGACGAGAGCACCAAGGGTGACTTTTGAGGATGTGTAGTTGCCTCCGGCACATTCTGCTGCGCCATCCATTGGAAAGCAATCCTCGAATGTTACCCCAAGGCTTACAAAGGACATGCCTGCTCATCTAGTGTTGTTCCATACGATTAAGCTGACCATGTCGTATGATTGTGAGGCTCCGTCTTCGGCGGATATTCCTGCTAAGTTGCTACCTTGGGTCCTCAGGCCACACAAACCATCACCCTCCCCTCTTACCCCTAAATTGCGTCGTCTTCTAGAGGAAATGGCATGGGACCGAGATGCCGCTAAAGCAACAGCCGCCTCGCCTTGCTCGTGTAGTTCCGATTCTAATTATGACTTTGATTAGGATAGATTAGATACTTGGGATCTTCTTTGTGCTTTCTCTTTCGCTTATATGTTGTGCTCATGCACCCTTTGTTTTTATTTTATTTTTTTTATTTTATTTATTTTTTCTTGTATTCTATTTTACCATACTTTTGAATGTCTGTATGCATGCTTCGATGTGTCTATCTACATTGTATTACCTCTGGAATTAATGAAAATACATGGTGCTTTTGGTTTCTACCTCTATTTTGTGCTTCACTATATCATTACGTTTTTTTAGCTATTTCTGGAATTTTTGTGGATGTTACTTACACAGATAAGGTAGGCAGATAAGTATTCACTTTTTTTTTTATCCTTATTGTGCATTCATTTGAGATTGTGCACTGTTAGAAAATCTTTAGAACAACAAAATATAAAATACGACGCTTAGGAAAAGTTAACTAAATACCATATGAAGTAAACTGTCAAATTAATTACTGTCATTTATTGTGTTCATTAAAGCTCAAACCCATTCAAGAATGGTTACTACACATTTATGCCTCATCGTACATGTGAGACAAAACAATTATTGAAATTCAATTGATTATTAGTCATACTATGTTGACTAATAATCAATTGAACATGTTAATTATTTGTTTCACTTTCGATTAGTAATGTTTGTATTTCAACCATTCTTGGATTGTCCAATGTGGACAGTTCAGGAAGTTGTATTTACATTGTTGTCATCGTTCATGCTTTGTCAATTTTCATTACATATTTTGAGCATGTCTCTACTTGTGTTCTCTGGGTGCACAGTGGTGTGTCGTGATAATTTGATAGTGATGAAAAACTAGCAACATGTTCACTTCCCCCATCTCGTGTACTTGGAGAGCCATGGGGAGATGCTGTCGAAATTTATAATGACTACTACAAAGGAACTTGAGTAATTGATTGCAGCATAAATGCAACATTCCTAAATGGGATAGGATCCGTACCCTTTAGGCTGAAGGTGGTCAATTATAGGTTTCACGATGCATGCGTCATAAACATTATGAAAATGTAATCAACATCATTTACTTCCACATGTTATAGGGTAATTAATGAACATGGATAAGAGTTGGTTGAACGCTTGGGGTAGGTTTTTGCTGGAATTCGTGAAAGGGGTACATGATTTTATAGAGTTCACGCGTCCTCGTGCAGACAAAGCCAGTAGAATAAGGTGTCCTTGCAAGAAATGCCAAAACATAACATTCAAACACATTGATTTGGTTCATACACATTTATTAGACTTTGGAATGGAGAAAAGTTACATAACATGGGTGTTTCACGGTGAAGATTATGTAATTCAGAGCGATGATAATGACGATGCAGATGAGGGGGCAAATATAGTAGGTGGTGATACATGTTCGAAAGGGTTATGTGACATGTTAGGTGACTTGCATAGGGGGATTGCAGTGGATATGGACGATGTTAGTGTATCGCGTACTGGTGATGAATCTACTTCAGCAGGTACCATACCTTGCAATCCTAGTACGTTGAATCGACTCGGTAAACCGTTTGCTAATCTCATGAGGGATGCGTGGGTGCCCCTATATCCAAACTGTAAGAAGTTCTCAAAATTAGAGTTTCTGATAAAGTTGCTTCATGCAAGGACAATGCATGGGTTATCTCAGAGTGTATTCAATATGCATTTAAGACTTATTAAGGTGGCACTGCCTAATGGTGAAACACTTTCGAAGTCCTTTAATGAGGCGAAAACATACATGCGTGAATTAGGTCGCGGTTACACTCTAATACATGCATGCAAGTATGATTGTGCATTCTTTTATGGTGAACATGAAAATGCGAACGAGTGCCCAAAATGTGGTGAACCAAGGTATACAACTAATCAGAAGAAGGGTAAAAAGGTCCCTTAAAAAGTTCTACGATATTGTCCATTAATGTCACGACTGCAATGATTGTACATATGCAGAAAGATTGTTGCTGATATGAGATGGCATCAAGATAAACGTCTTCAGGATGGAAACACGCTTAGCCATCTAGCGGACTCCGAGGCTTGGGCTGATTTTGATAAAATGCATAAGTGGTTTGCTTGTGATCCTTACAACATTAGACTTGGCCTTGCTTCAGATGAGTTTAATCCTTTCAATAACATGAACAACCCTATAGCATGTGGCTAGTTATGATTATGCCATACAATACGCCACCATGACGATGTATGAAAGAACCTTTCATTTATATGTCTCTGCTTATTCCCAGACAAATGGCACCTAGTAATGATATTGATGTGTACCTGCGTCCGTTAATTGATGAGTTGAAAGAACTACGAGAAAAAGGAGTGGAGACATTCGATGTGGAAATCGGGACAACATTTCGGATGCATGCTGCAATGTTGTAGACAATTAACGATTTCCCTACTTACGACAACCTGTCGAGTTGAAGCACAAAAGGTTACTTAGCATGCCCAATCTGTAATAAGGATGCTAGGTCCTTATCCTTGAAGCATGGACGCAAGTTATGCATTATGTGTCATCATCGTTTTGTATGACCTGGACATCCTTGGAGGACTTGTGGCATTAAAAGCTTTAAAGGAAAACCTGAACGAAGGTTGCAGCCAAAGCGACTAAGAAGCATTTTCTTCAAGTTGCCATACTGGAAAGATCTTCCACTACGCCACAACTTGGATTTCAAGCACATCGAAAAGAACATTTGTGAGAATGTCATTTGTACATTGTTGGATATGAATGGAAAGACAAAAGACACCGCAAATGCTCGTCGAGATATGGAAGACATGGGAATACAACCTAAGTTGCACCTGTTTCGTGATGGGGACAAACTTCTCATGCCATCTGCTTGTTACACATTTTTGAAGGATGAGAAGAATAAATTCTTTGAATGGTTGAAATCAGTTAAGTTCCCTGATGGATATGCATCGAACATAGCTCGATGCATAAACACGAGGGAAGGGAAGATGTTAGGAATGAAAATTCATGACTGTCACATCCTTCTTCAACGGGTTCTACCCGTTTTCCTTTGTGGACACTTGACCGAAGATGTTCGCTCGGTGTTGATGGAGCTAGGGATCTATTTTTGACATTTGTGCTCCAAAAAATTGAGCGTAAACGTACTTGAATGGTTAGAGGATGACATCGTGATCATACTATGCAAGTTAGAGAAAATATTTTTGCCAACATTCTTTGATGTGATGGTCCACCTAACCGTTCATTTACCAAGGGAGGCCATAATTAGAGGACCGGTTCAATATTGTTGGATGTATCCTATTAAGAGGTAAATTATAAAGTCCTTTTATAATGGTCACGTGATTTCCTTGTTCGTTTTTTTTTTTTCCTTCTTGTGTCTACAAGTCAATAATGCTATGTAAAATGCACAGGTTCTTATCTACTTTGAAGCGGTATATGCGCAATAAGGCACGGCCGAAAGGTTCAATCATTGAGGCATACATTGACAGTGAATGTCTTGTATTTTGCTCAATGTATCTACATGATATTGACACAACGTTCACTCGCGAGGAGTGAAATGCAGACGTTCATGCTATTAATGTCGAATATAAAGAACCGAGGAGCTCTATATTTCAAGAAAATGTTCAGCCGTTCGGTGCACGGGTTTACGATTTCATGAATATGGCCTACCTACAAAAGGCCCATTTTTACGTCCTCAATAATTGTGATGAAACTGTTTCATATATCAAGTACATGGTGGTTAACTCTTTACTATTATCGCATTGTATTTACATATGCATATTTATATACTTACTTGACATTAACATGCACTATTGTTACATATAGCGAACATAAAACTGAACTTCTGGCCCAAAATGAAAGGAATGTCGACGAAAGACATAAGAAAGAATTTGTCAATTGGTTTGGGAGCTGTGTAAGTAACAAATACTGCTCGAGTACGAAGCAATGTACAAAGTCAATGTTGACAGTTTACTCATCTAAACTCCTATTTATTTAATAGATGAAAGTCATGTATTACAATAAAGAACCAACGACAAGTAAAGATTTATATGCTTTGGCATGTGGCCCCCATCAACGAGTTAACCTCTATAGTGGTTGCATTGTCAACGGGTTACGATTTCATACAAAGTCCCTCAAACTGAATAGACGAACCCAAAATTGTGGGATTACGATGCTAGGCATAGAAGGATATGAAGAAATTGACTACTTTGGTGTATTGAATGACATTATAAAGCTTAACTATGGAGCCAACAGACTCGTCCACCTGTTCAAGTGTACCTGGTGGGACATTGGCAAAAAGAAGACTGGGATAAACACAGATGCCCACTTTACCAGTGTCACAACCTGCTCATTTTTAAACTGTCACGACCTGCTCATTTTTGACATATTTTTTTTTCTTTTCCTTTATATATATATAAATCATCATCATACATTCCAGCTCAGCAGGTCACCATCCACCTGGACCCGTAGGTACCAGGGATATAACAGAGTATATATAGCAGAAGCCTAAATAGCAGAAAACATACAATCATGTGCATTTAAATACCATATATCACAATATACCAGAGTCACTATACCCACTATATTTCCATATATACATTTCAAAAATAAAATCTAGGGACATACCCCACAAAATCTAACTATCCCTACCAAAAACTTACCCTTCAAAAAGGGCAGATAAACAATAATAATTTTGCGGGGCTTTTCTCGCTCTCCTATCTGGGACTCCTAAAAAGTTAATAAGATTTAGGGGTGAGACACCTCTTAGTAAGGGAAATAAACTAATACCAATGTGTGGCAACATGAGTATTCAGTGTTCTACATATATCATACATAACATATTTAGTACTGTATATCAAATCTGGGAAAACATACATATATCATCAAAACATGGCAGAACATACTGCATTTTCATAATCATATTTCATCTCATATAATAATAGTAGCATAAAAACATTCCTAGTAGGTTAGTTGGCTGTTGTCATGTATTACCCCCACATGACTGGGTTGTGTGGCTCGAAGGCGGGACCTGACAATGGTTGGCCGACCACTGCCAAGTCAAATATCCAGTCTGTAAGTCCGATGGGTCTACCAGACTTGGTCCGTACACTAGGGGCAATCACAACACACTTCTTTAATAACCATATCGACCATCCAATCTCACACCACTCCGTACGGCACCGTTAACACAAATATCATGATCACGAAGACCATGGACACATAGCAATGGTACCGTGCAAGTGCTAGCCTAGACCAAGCCAACCAGGTTCTAATATCATATAACATATACAAAAATCATGATACATGAATATCTCATATCATTAATTATCAAATCAATCATATCATTTTGCATATATACGTGTATCATAAAAATCATCGGCCCGTACGCCGGTATTACACATTTTTCATAGCTCGGCCCGTACGCTGGCAAATCACATAGCACAGTCCGTACGCTGGCAAATCACATAACTCAGCCCGTATGCCGACAAATCACATAGCACAGCCCATACACTGGCAAATCTCATAGCACAGCCCGTACGCTGGCAAATCTCATCCACATAACATGACCTGAACGGCAGCAACTATATCCACATAGCACAACCTATACGCTGGAAAATCACATATATATAAATATATCTCGCCTCGTACGCCGATTTTCCATCATAAAAATCTGTATTATAATCACATTCCCAGAAAACAGTTTCTCATACATTTTATACTCATGCCACACTAACAGATTTTCATATATTCAACATACGGTCATTTTTACAATATTTTCCAAACATGAATCATTTATATATGTATATTTATCTTTCCTGAAACCAGATACTATATATATATATGTACATGCATTTTCTCAAAACAAAACTAGCTTAATTTATCCCCTTACCTAATTCCTAAAAAGCCCCTAAGAAAATCTTCCCCGCACCCGTAGGGTTCTCAACTCAACACCCCTGAAAATGAAAACTCCCAGTATTAAACTTTAGTATTTCTAAGTGTATAACACTTTCCACAACTGTCACAACTCCAAATTTGGCTTAAAAAGTCTTACCTCAACTTAGGGATGATTTCTAACTCGCTTTTACCAACGATCCGCTCCAGCAGATTTGGAGAGAACTTCCCTAGGAGTGTCATGGTGACTTCATATTGTCAATCTAGCGTAAATCTGGCACGAAATCGACGAAAGAAAGAGAGAAAACTGAAGAGGAGAGAGAGAAAAGAGAGTTAGCTTCTTTGGGAAGCTTAAAATCCAGATTTTCATATTTATAGAACAGGGGATTTCGTCGACGTGCCTGTCCTTCGTCGATGAATTCTTTATTAATTTCGTCGACGAATTCTTTATTAATTTCATCGATGAATTCTTTATTAATTTCGTCGACGAAATTCAGTCCTTCGTCGACAAAATTCAGTCGGCTCAAACCCCCTCTCGGCATTTCTTCATCGACGAGTCCCCTGTATTCGTCGACGAATTTTCTTAAGCCTTCGTCAACGAGTCCCCTGTATTTGTCGACGAAGCCCTGCTGATCACCTTTTCGTTAGTCCTTCCAAAGTTCAATGTCGTCGACTGCTTCCTTCTGTTTCCGGCTTCCATTTCCCCTTACTTTTATTATTTAAATACCATTTTTATTCGGGTCTTTGCAACCAGTGTCAATTTTAGCAAGACATGGTATCAAAATAACCCTTTTGTGCTAGCGACGCAAACAAAACAAGTGTTTTACCTTAAAGACACAAAATTGAAGGGTGAATGGCATGTGACCCAAAAGATTCCTCCCCGAAATTTGTATGCTATTACAGAAGTTGCAGATGGGGAGACGAGTGCCAGTGACGCTGCATTCCAAGAAGATGAGCCATCTGTTAGTGCAGCAGCGCAATCTGCTTTCAATGTTGTCGAAGAAGGAGCCGATCTTATACCGTTGAATAGGGTTAGTGCCACGGTAGAACATGTAGGGACTTCTGACATTACAATTGAACCTTATGTAAATGTTCACTTCATCAACGATGAGGAAACTGATGGAGAAGATGAAATAGGGGTCAAGTACTGTAGTGAAGAGGAAGACACTTTAGAAAGTGAGGATGATACCGATATTGAGGACGTATAGGGGTAAGCATGTTATGTTTATCACTATGTATATGACATGTGTAAATAACTAAAAATATATTTATTATGCATCCATCTAATATTCGTACTTCTTATATTTACTTGTCTAATATTTTGCAGAGATGGCACTAGGAGGTCAATGTGGCCGACTTCCTTCCAAACACTCGACTACATCGTATGAGGATGATCCGACATCCTCGAGACCGACGGAGCCCATCGGCCTTGATGCGGTGGCACCATTGTCCGAGCCATTGGCACCCCGGCCAGATGTGGATACCTCGGCTTGGGATGACACGCATGGTGAGTTGCCCACCATGATCAACAATGTTGGTAAGGTTTTCTTTTATTTATTTTGATGTAAACTAATGATTTTTATTCACGTGTATGATTAAAATATTGTTCTTAATTTAACTCTTCTTTTAGCATCGACATCCACGACCAGGTCAGGCCGTGGTGTCGCGAAGAACACGGCGCTGAAGAAGCACTTGCAGAGGACGGGGAAGTGCATTAGGATTGACATTCCTCTAGGCTTCACCGCCTTGTGTGATTATTGGTGTCTAGCATGGACGCAAGAGCTCAGCATTATATGCCGAAAGTATGCTCTAGTCACTGCCTTCAGTTGGTCACAGGTGATTGAGGCGCAGCACATGGTTCTTTACATGTGCATCTTGATAAGTAATCCCAAACTTTTTTTTTTTTAACTTTTAATATACTAGCCAAACAACTGTCCAACATTCTAAATGTATTACCTATGCAGGAGGAGTTTGATATGGACATTCTCCACGCGAACCATGTGAAGAGGGCGGTGGATGTCCAACTTGGCAATAAATTTAAGTCCTATCATGCCAAAATGTGCGAACATTTTTGTGCGATGGGAGATGAAGCAGAAACTCACCCATACGATAAGATATCCCAAGAGGATTGGCAGGTGGTGTATCGCCATTTCCGCGACCCACACTATTAGATGATGTGTTTGCATTATAATATCTACTTTAAGCTTTGTTGTGGCTAATAAGAAGTCATTACATGTTTTTTGTAGGCTATATGTGTAAAAAATGCCGCGAACTGCAGCAAACTCCCTACGCCGCATTACGGTGGGTCGAGGTTATTCGTAAAACATTAATGGGTAATTGCTATATATAACACTATCTGAAGATTACCTGAATTAATATTAATGATGTTTTATATGATAATGCAATGTGATCCTGCGATTGGCGCTAAGGAGCCGCTGCCAGATCTTTATCAGAGAACCCACCAAAGGCGATCGGGGGAGCGGTGCAACGGTGCGCATAGCAAACATGTAAGTCAAATTAAATATGTAGTTTATAATTTGATTCAAAACATCGAAGTTGTATTATTATTTCTTCTTTTTGATCATTGTCATAACTGAAAATAGGCTTGGATGGTCGAGCTGAGAGATGCACCTGTTAAAGAGGGGAGCCAACAAATGACGGATTACCAGATAACCGCTCAGGTGCTTAGGGAACGAGTAGGGGGCTGGATGAAAGGGCTTGGAAGTGGATACATTGCCCTAACAGCATTGTCTTCGATGGGTGCGGTGGCTCATGCTGAGAAAGAACAAGTGTGTCGAGAGGCTAAGGCTCGGGCGGACGAGATGGTTCAGCGGGTGCATACGGTGGAGCTGGAGAACCAGGAATTGAGACACATGATGTCTAACGTCACAGTGGAGAACCAGAGTTTGAAAAAAAAGGTGTCCACCGTTGAAGCCACGCTCGCAGAAGTTTTGAACAGGCAAGTACAGTTCGAAGAAATGATGCGCAAATGTCAATCAAATTATGTAGGTGGCTTCTCTCATTAGAAGGTATGTCATTGTTCTATTCTTGTGCATTGAAAATTCAGCATCTATACCTCATAGAGTTGGAATTTTTAGAGAATTCTGTAAAATATGGATGTTTGAACTGATAGGTAAATCCGTCCAGAAGCATGTTTTGCTTTTATT
This sequence comes from Malania oleifera, assembly GCF_029873635.1. Lineage (NCBI taxonomy): Eukaryota > Viridiplantae > Streptophyta > Magnoliopsida > Santalales > Ximeniaceae > Malania > Malania oleifera. The sequence goes on from NC_080425.1 coordinate 37,841,912, forward strand.
TTTTTATTTTAACCAAAGTTTTAAAAAGTGAAGGCCAAAGGTGAGATGTTTTAAGAGGCAAAGTGTAAGCCTTAAGGCATTGGGACATAAGTCTTTTGAGAATTTTGTTTTAGATAAAAATATGTAAGTAAATTACATATTTTTACAGGAAAATAAAATTTTAAAAAACACGAATATATAAAAAAAAATAAAATATAATTTCCAAACTACTTGTTGCAACTAAAAAATTGCTAACTTGAATTCTTTGCATACATCATGATGAGATAGCTACAACATTACAAAGTTCAAATTATTTTCAAGATCTAAGATATAACTTTCAATTATTTTGAAAAAGTTGAGGAACAAAAGTTATACAATTCAACTCATGGACATTTCTTTTATATAATCATGGAGTTAAAATTTCTAGCGAAATCTAACTTGAGAGTCACACACCCAAAAAGCATATGCCTCAATTAAAGACACACAAAAGTTGTGCCTTCTGTATAAACGCATAAGCCTTATCTTGTAATGCATTAGTATTGGGAGTTGGGATTTGGTATTTTAGGTTGAATCTCAAGGTGTTGTACACATGCCTTGCCATCAGGTAATATACATTCTAAAAATATGCACGTGTGTGCTTGTTTGGTTCTATTCATATAAATGCTGAATTTTGTTAAAACTTTCTCAAAAATGAAATCAAAAATGATTTTACTAAAACTGTTTTTGAAAGGATGAGTGAAAATCCTTTATAGAATGTTGCATGCTTGAAAGGGAATACTTACTTGTTTGATTCTCTTCATATATATGTTGAATTGTGTCGGGTTATGAATATACTAGATTGACTTGACAATGGTAGTATAAATGCCATTTGCATGGCTAATGCAAATTTGTGTATTGCATGCTGGTAGTGAATATAGGATTCTCGCATGCACTTATATATATATATATAAACTCCTTTTCAGGTCAAATTTTTTTGGGAAATTGTTCAAATTACTGTCGGCATGCTACCGAAATTTTGTTAAAATTTTCTCAAAAATAAAATCATAAATGATTTTGCTAAAATTGTTTTTGAAAGGATGAGTGAAAATCCTTTATAGAATGTTGCATACTTGAAAGGGAATACTTGCTTGTTTGATTATGTTCATATATATGCTGAATTGTGTCGGGTTGTAAATATACTAGATTGACTTGACACTAGTAGTTCTGTTACTTGTTTAATTGTGCTACTTAATTGCATGCGTAGTCTAGAATGCCTCCTGCATGGCAGATGCAATGGATGTGAATTGCATGCTGGTAGTATATATAGGTTCTTGTGTGCCTTAAACTGAATCATAAATTGCTTATTTGAACCTATCAGGTACAAGTTTTATGGGAAAACGTCCAATTTGCAAACGACATGCTGCCAAAATTTTGGTAGATTTTTTACCCAAATTAAAACCTTTTACAAATTGATTATGTTAAAATAAATGATAAAATATTTTTGAAATGATGAGTGAAAACTAATTGAATATTAAATTTCATCATAACATAATCATTGAATCATTAGAGGAGCTCAGCTCCATCTAGTGTAGCTAGGTCTATAAACCTTAGAGATAATTTCTTGGAGTTCATTTTGGTTTTCCTTTTGGAAGCTATTCTTATTTGTTTGGAGATATTGGAGCTGTATTGATTGTATTATTACGATTTGATTCATCTTATCTGCAATATCATATATGCGTAGACAGACCCTAGGTTGTGTACTACTGTTGTTGGCTCAGCTAAACGTAGGAAGGACTTTTGTGATTTGCAGGTCTGAGAAATATTCTATTTACAGACGGCACGCTGCCGAAAATTTGTTAAATTCCAAACGCTTTCTTAACCTCCTCCCAAATAAATCTTTCGAACATGATAACTTAGCCACTTATGAACATTAAAACCGATTAAAGAATCACAACTCGAAACCTCCTATATATTGAAAACTTTTTTAGTCAAATTCAAGTTAGCAAATTAAATCCTAAAGACCAAAGACAAGCTCAAAAATCTCCAATAAACTACAAAAGGCAATCTTAAAACCTTCTAAAAATCATCAGCAAAGTGTACATGAGAAACATACTTCATTCCTGCCAAGCAACAAACCTTCCACAAGACCACATGCCTCACACCTAATTAGCACTCTAATTAAGACATTTACCGCCAAAATAAACAAAAAATTAAATAACATACTACCATGAAGAAAACGGAAGATGTAAACCATGATTCCACCACTATCATTGAATAGAAGAAAAACAAATCATAATCCATTTCCTCAATCTATAACCAAAACTTTTTATGTCCATAACTGAATCCAAGAAACCCCAACTCAATCTATCACAAGCCTTCTCACAATCTAAGTTATAACTTCAAGCACAACCCAAGCTGCATCAAGAATGCTTGAGAAGCAATCTTCTGGACAAAACTAGAAAACCTTAGTCAAAATCTTGTCAACAATAGTCACAAAACTAGTAGGTCTGAAATTCCTTTATATATCCATCCTTCTTAGGAACTTATAAAAGTAGGACTTTTGGCTACATCATCATTAGCATGAAACTCTGGTAGGAGGGACAAAACCTTCGTTTAACATCGTTGACACTTTCCCAACTTAGGATAAAGTCCATCACAAACCCATTAGGTCCAGGAGCTTCATCTCTCCAACTCAAAGATACACTCCCATACCTTTGCAACTACAAAAGTGCTCTCTAACCACCACTTAGCTTCTCAAAAAAAAATTCCATTCCAAACCTTTTATTCATAGGCCTAAAGCAATTTTCCTTAAAATCCAACCTTAAAAAAAATATTACTGACCTCCTTTACAATAATTACAAATTGGACAAACTCACTATTCAAAATCTCCAACTTTGAAATCATATTCATATGCTTCCTCAGACCAGCCACATGATGAAGGAGTCGCAAAAGGCTACAATCCCATAGGCAGGACAATCTCACCATTCTCAATCTCCAAATCCTAATCTATATATTCCTGGAAAAACAAATGACACCAACTTTGGATACTTTGTGAGGCATCTTTAATCATAAAGATAGTAAAGGAGTGCATTCTTCAACTGTTAAAGCCATGTCAACTTGGTTGAAGGTGGAACAACGGTAGTAAGGGTCCCATTTATCAATTACTATGATGTTGATCGGCTCTGTGGATTTATATTAAAATGTTCTTGTAATGGTTGAGTTCTAATCCTAACTTTGAAAGTTTCGCTCGTAACCCATACTTAAGCTAGTAGGGTCGTTAGTCATCACCCATCACATGTTATCGACGGGAAAACATTCAATCTTAATCTGTGTATATGTATATATATTTATGTGTGTGTGTATATATATGTGCATGTGTGTGTGTGTGTGTGTGTGTGTATGTATATATGTATGTATGTATGTATGTATGTATCTATGGATGTATGTATGTGTGTGTATATATATTTAAAGAGATCATAGTGTTTCAATGTAATAACCCGAAATTTTTTTTTTAAAAAAATTAATTAATTAAATTTATTAATCAATTAATTAGTTAAACATTATTAAATTAATGTATTAAATAAGCAAATAAAAAGAAATAGTATGAAAAAAAAATATTAATTAAGAGTAATTAGTAATTAATTAATTAAACATTATTAAATAAATAAATAAATAAATATTTTTTTTAAATTATTATGAATTAATTAATTAATTAAGTATTATTAAATCTAATGTATTAAATAAATAATATGATATATATATATATATATATTATAATATTATTATATTGTATGTAAAGTATGTAAAGGAGAAAAAAGCAAATAAGGAAGCTAGAGGCTTTCTGCGTCTCAGTTAGCCTCTCTCCGTCACCTCTCCGTCTCCACCTCTCTCTCTTCCTTCATTTCTCAACGGATATTCAATCAATCGGGAAACAGAAGGTGCCGTTGGATTCCTAACTACGCCACCGACATTTCTACCAGAGCGGATTTGTCGTGGGAGCGGCATAAGCACCATTTCTAAGGTAAGACAGTTTTTTCCTAATTTCTCAATTTTTTATTAAATCTGCTATTAAATCAACGATCAGGCACCACCATGGTGTTCTAGTCGTGTTCGTCATTATTTTGACATAAGTAAAGTTCCGATTGGGGTTTTCTAAACTCCACTCCAAAGCGAGAGTGGGATTTGGAAAATTTGGTAATCTGGCTATATTTAAGGATATAATTATTTATTTGGTATTTAAGGGCCTATAAAATATTAAAATAATATTTATTTAGGGTTAATTTAATGGAATTAGGATTTTTTATTCAGGGTCCGGGTGAGCGCCGCATGCATCTTTTCGGGGTCCCTATTGGTGTAGTTCAAGAAATCAGGTAAGGGGAAAAATATATATTAAATCATAATTTTTAGAATTTAATGAAAAATAAATTGTGTTATATATATGTGTATATGTTTCGGTATGGGTTTAAAATGCCAACCATTTAAATTATGATTTTTTGAGTTTAGGGCTGTTTATTAGATATGTATATGCGAAAATGAACTGATGAAAGTGGAAAATATTTTCAGGATAGTTATGTAAGAAATGAAAGGTATTTTCGGTATATAAACATTAAATGTTGGTTGACTTATTTTACAAGCAATGTATGAATTTTATTGCTAAACTGTGTGGCATGAGATTCTGTGCAAATATATATTAAATATATGGGAATGCAGGTGATGGATGATTTATTATGGATTATAGTTAGAATTAGTAAACTCTGGTATTATGTTATATGGAGATTATGTTTATGTTTTCTGCCGCGTATATATTGATTATAGATTATCAGGGATTTTATCAGGTATAACGCACTGGACTCGAGATTAAGGGTTTGGGGCGTTACATTCAAAGCTTACTTATATCTTCTTTTTGTTTGTTTTTTGCCACTTATATCTTTCAGACATAAATTGAATTAGTCGATTGGGCCTTTTGTTCGACTGCCTAGTCCCTTCACCAAAAAGGGTTTAAACAAATCACCGACTCGCCACTTAAAAAAATCACCCTAGCCTCTAATTACACAAACAACTTCTTCCGAGCCTTAACCCTCGCCTCGGCTCTCGTCAGCCTTCTCACCTTCACGAGAACTCCTCAAAGGCCGCAATAACCTCTCGCATTCCTCCTTCCTCCTCTTTTCCCTATAGCTCGTTACTCTGTTATCCTCTTGCAAACAAATGATTGTCTCTTTAGCGTCTTTGTACTTTTTCTCCAAGCCTTCCAATTGATCTTCAAGCAAGGGTTTACTGAGCGTCAGCTCTCCATTCTACCCTCCGATTGTATATTCTCTTCTGGTGAAGTTCACTCATGAATGGAGAGCAGAATGGAGAGCTGGAGCTCAGTAAACCCTTGCTTGAAGATCAATTGGAAGACTTGAAGAAAAAGTACAAAGATGCTAAAGAGACGATAATTCGTTTGCAAGAGGATAACAAAGTAACGAGTTATAGGGAAAAGAGGAGGAAAGAGGGATGCAAGATGTTATTGGGGCCTTCGAGGAGTTCTCATGAAGGTGAGAAGGAGGCTGTTGCTTATGTGAAGAATAAGCTGAATGATTCCAAGTTCTCATGAAGGCGATAGCCGAGGCGAGGGTTGAGGCTTGGAAGAAGCAATTTGTGGAATTAGAGGCTAGGGTGATTTCTTCCTGGAAGAGGATACGACTTTGTTGATGAGGTTCAAAGTTAGTTGAATTGTGCTTTAACTTTTTCTTGGTAATATTTTCTTGATGGATGGTATTATATTATATGAATTGTATATTGAACTACTGAAATACATGCTTGTGTTGAACACCAACTGCATGACTGATGCAGTATATTGTGAATTGCATGCTGGTAGTGGACTTAGGTTGTTGCATGCTTAAAATGTTTTATTTTGTGAAAACAACCATGTTTCAGGTACAGGTTTTATGGGAAAATGTCCAATTTACAGACGGCATGCTGCTAAAATTTCGTTAAAATTTTTCCAAAAAAAAAAATCATGTATGAAGATAATTATGATAAAATGAATGTTAAAATATTTTTGAAAGGATGAGTGAAAGTTAAATGAAAAGTTATTTCATTAAACCCTAAATTTGCATCTATTAACATACATGACATATCATTTGCTTTTAATTATGGATAAGCATGATCATTTGTCCACCATCAGGGATATTCTGTTTTGAGAATGAGTTAAAGTGTTTACGTGCATGGTTTGATGCATGCAACTGTATATATTCATACGTACGCCATTCACATTCATTTCAGTTATACGTTTAGGGTTGAAAATTATTGTATGATGCACTCCTTATATTTTTCTTCTATATTATATAGAGCACCAACTCTCCATTATGCTCTCCATTTGCATACTAATTTTTTTTTTATGATTCTTAATTTGTAGGGTTTGCAGCTGTCATAACATCAGCACGATGCCATACATGCACTACAGTGGTCGGATACAACTTTTGATAATTTCTTTGTAATTTTTATTATTATTTTAACAAATGGAATTTCTGTATTTTAATTTGAGTTTGTATAATATATTTGTATTTGAATTTTGAATTTTTTGAATTTTTTTTCTTATCTGAATAGATGTTATTTCTTCATTTTAATTGAATTTGTATTTAAATTTGAAATCTTGAATAATTTATAAATTTCGTAGTAATTATGGTTTCAAGTTATGTATGCGAAAATGTAATTACAGATTTTTACAGGAATTGATGATTAAAAAAAATAGTATTAAAATTTTTAAAAAAATTTTAAAAAGTTTTAAATTATTAGTGAACGATTAAAATTCATCACTAATAGCAGGGTGTTAGTGATGAATTTAAATCCTTCACTAATACTGCACTATTAGTGACGAATTACAAATTTGTCACTAATACCCTACTATTAGTGACGAATTTTAATCCTTCACTAATACTGCACTATTAATGACGAATTTGTAATTTGTCACTAATACCCTACTATTAGTGACGGATTTGAGTACTTCACTAATACCCTACTATTAGTTACGAATTTGAGTAAAGTCGATGTAGAATTTATAGTGACGGTATTAAGGTTTTAGTGATGGCTAAAATCCGTCACTAAAACTATATTATTAGTGACGAATTTAAAATTCGTCACTAATAGTTAGTAGTAATGGCAGTATAACAACTAATTTAAAACTGTCACTAATACTTATAAATTCGTCACTAATAGTATTTGTGACGAATTCATAAGTATTAGTGATAGATTTGATCATTCACTAATACCTTAATTTTTTGTAGTGATATCTAATCACATAGGGATACAGGACGTATTTCTTCAACATAGATACATGGAATAAGTCATGAATTCTGGATAGAACTGGTGCTAAGGCTAACCTGTAGGCAACCGAACTTACTCTCTCAAGTATCTCGAATGGTCCAATGTACCCAGGGCTCACCTTACCTTTCCTCCCGAACCTTATCATCCCTTTCGTCGGTGCAACTTTCAAAAATACATGATCTCTTGTACCAAATTCCAACTCTCACTAGCGAGTATCTGCATAACTTTTCTATCGACTCTAAGCTGCTCGGATTCGATCTTTGAAGAGTTTGATTTTTTTGAAGTTTGTTGAATCATCTCTAGCCCCAAAACCTGTCTCTCACCAATTTCATCCCAATATAACAGGAATCAGTAGTTCCTACCATATAATGCCTCATATGGTGTCATTCCAATACTAGTCTGGTAGCTATTATTATAAGTAAATTCAACTAGTGGCATGTACTGGATCCACCTACCACCAAAAACTAATACACAGGCTCGCAACATATCCTCCAGTATCTAAATCGTCCTCTCCGTCTACCTATCGGTCTGAGGATGAAAGGTTGTACTAAATGTCAGCTATGTACCCATGAATCTTTGCAAACTTTTCCAAAACTGCGATGTGAACCGTGAGTCTTTATCCAATACAATGGACATTGGCACATTATGCAGTCTAACTATATCCTGTGAAACAACTCTGCCAGTCTGCTCAAGAAGTAGTTAACTCTGATGGGAAGGAAGTGGGTAGTTTTCATTAATTGGTCCACGACCACCCAGATGGCGTCCTGTCCATGCAATGTCGGCGATAACCCTGTAACAAAATCCATAAAAATATATTCCCACTTCCACTCAGAAATGTGGAGTGACTGCAATTATTCCGCCGGTCTTTGGTGCTTAACCTTTTCCTACTGGCATGTAAAACACTGCTCTACATATTCAGCTATCTCTTTCTTCATACTACTCCACTAAAAGGACTCTTGAAGATCCCAGTACATTTTAGTACTTCCAGAATGCACAATATAAAGGTGTGCGCTTCTTCCAAGATGGTTCTTTAATTTTAGCATCTGCAGGTACGCATAGTTTGGTACAATACCTTAGAGCATCATCCTCTGAAATATTAAAATCAACCCCCTGTCCACTCTGTACTTTATATCTAATCTTTACTAATTCTGTATCTTGCATTTGAGCGATCTTAATTTTCTCCAGCAAAGTTGGCTACTAGACTAGCAATAAATGCTTGGTGATCTCCCTCTACTAGCTCTACCCCAAGCCTTTCCAAATTCATTCTGATCTAATGTTGCATCACCACTGCCGACATCGAGGCATTCCCTAATTTCTAATTTAAGGCATCAGCTACCACATTTGCTTTCCCTAGGCGGTAACTGATGGTACAGTCGTAATCTTTAATTAACTCCAACCATCTCCTCTACTTTTTATTCAACTTTTTCTATGTGAAGAAATATTTCAAGCTTTTATGATCTGTAAAGATCTCACATTTCCAACCATACAGATAATGCCTCAAGATCTTTAAGGTGTACACCACTACAGCCAACTCTAAATCATGCGTCGGATAGTTCTTTTCATATTCCTTGAGTTGCCGAGAAGCGTATGCCACAGCTTTTCCTTGCTACATCAATACATGCCCAAGTCCTCTCAGAGGCACGTCGCTGTAAATCATATAATCTCTATCCCCTGATGGGATGGTCAAAACTGGTGCGGTGATGAGTCGCTGCTTCAACTCCTAAAAGCTCTGCTCACATTCGTTGGTCCACTCAAACTTCACATTTTTCCTCGTGATCTATATCAGAGGACCTGATAATCTGGAAAAACCCTCTACAAACTGCCGGTAGTATCCCACTAGACCTAAGAAACTTCGGATCTCCTAAACATTCCTCGGTCTCATCCAATTCACCACCATTTCTACCTTGCTCCGATCAAACAAAATACCATCCCCGGAGATCACATGTCCAAGGAACGTAACTTCCCTCAGCCAGAATTCACATTTCTTAAACTTAGTGTACAACTTCTTTTCTCTCAACACCTGTAGCACCATCCTCAGATGATCTTTGTGCTCCTCAAAACTTTTCGAATAGACCAAAATATCATCAATGAAAACCACAACAAACTGGTCCAAGTATCGATGAAATACCCTCTTCATTAGTTCCATAAACACTGCTGGTGCATTGGTTAATCTGAAGGGCATAGCCAAAAACTCGTAGTGGCCATACCTGGTTAGGAAAGATGTCTTCGGAACATCCTCTACTTTAACTTTTACCTGATGATATCCTGACCCAAGATCAGTCTTAGATTAGACCTAAGTTCCATGGAGCTGATTGAACAGGTCATTTATACAGGGAAGAGGATACTTGTTTTTAACTGTCACTTTATTTACTTCTCTATAGTCGATACACATCCTCATCGTCCCGTATTTCTTCTTCTCAAATAAAACCGGCGCTCCCCAGGGCGACACACTAGGCCTAATAAACCCTTTGTCTAACAATTCTTACAACTGGTCTTTCAGTTCTTTCAATTCGGCTGGAGCCATTCTATAGGGTGCTTTAGAAATCGGTGCCAACCCTTGAAGTAATTCAATAGTAAACTCAATTTCACAATCCAGTGGTAAATCAAGTAACTCCTCTAGAAAAACATCTAAAAATTCCATGACTACTGGAATATTAGCAAGTTTCAATTCTTCGTCTGACATTTCCTTTCTACAAACTATGTACCCTTGGCAACCATCTTGGAGTAGTCTCCTTGCTTGAGTAGCTGACACCAACTATGGTGGGGTGTGCACACAAGACCCCACAAATCTGAACTCCTGCTCTCCAGGAGGCATAAATATCACCTCTTCCTGATGACAATCAATACTGGCGTAATTAGCTGTTAGCCAGTCCATACCCAAAATCATATCAAACCCCTTCATATCCAATACCGTGAGATCAATTGGTAATACTCTTCCCGAAATGCCCACTAGATAACCTTTAAGCACCCTTTTACACCTCACTGCTGATCTCGTCGGTGTGGCTACTGATAGTTCAGTATCTAGAAATTGTACTTCTACCCCACATAACTTGGTATACCCCAACGATACAAAAGAGTGTGTGGCCCTTGAGTCAAATAAAATAACAACTTTATATGATAAAATAGTAATAGTACCTGTCATGACATTGTTCGCAGCCTTGGCGTCTCTCGGTGTCAACGCAAAGACCCTCGTCGGGGTTGTGTTCCTCTACTGGCCGCCTCGAGATGCCTGATTATTTCCACGGAATGGTCTAGGAGCTAGTAAATTAGCTGGCTGTGCTTGGCAGTTTCTCACAATATTTCCAGGTTGTCCACACCGATAGTACACATTCTCTCCCACACAACATTCTCCCATATGCCTCCTGCAACATCTAGGCCAAATAGGACAAGTTTGCTTGCCCTGATATCCACAGTTTCCCATCAATTTCCTTTGACCTCTGCCATATCAGTCTCCCCTCCATAGGCCCCGGCTAGTACCTACTTGAAACCCAGGAGGTGTGGACCTCTTTCTCTGGCTCTATATCCCAGTACCATTTTGCCAGCTTGTCTATGCTACAGCGGCTCTGTCGACCAATCATGAGAAGTCCTACTCCTTCAAAATTGCCACCTGTTCATAGATTTCTTACCTCAAGCCTCTCTCAAACTTTCTCGCCTTCTTAGCCTCGTCTAGGACAATGTATGGGGCAAAATGTGACAACTCAATAAACTTCGCCGCGTATTGCTGGATCATCAGATGCCCTGCATCAAATTCAAGAATTCCTCTACCTTAACTTCTCTAACAGTGACAGGGAAATATTGGTCAAAGAACACCTCCTTGAACCGGTTCCCGGTCATGGCTACTTAAGCAGGTCTCTGTTCCTCCAATAGTCTCATGGTTGTCCACCACATCTCGGCCTCACCCATCAACTTGTACGTGGCATAGAGGACCCTCTGATCATCATTACAGTGCAACACCATCAATATTTTATCAATTTCCTACATCCAGTTTTTGGCAACCGTAGGGTCGGCTCCCCTTGAGAATGCCGAAGGGATTCATGTTGGTGAACCGCTGGATCATAAAACCATGATTAGCTAGTGGGCAGCCCTATTCTCTAGTATTTCGGGTGATTTCTGCCATAACTTACTGTGCTACACTGCGCAGCACCTAATCAGAGTCACTGTCACCCATACTGGAAGGCCCTACACCACTACCCCCACCGATGTGTGCATTGCTATTTTCAGGGTCCATCCTGCAATAACACGAGAATAATCTAAGAATCCAAACTTTATAGTACAACTATTACATTAATCTAACTAAGATAGCCTCATACCACCTATCAACTAGTTTAAGGTTCAGTCCTACCATTTAGAAACAGAAACCGACAATAGTTTACCATGGTTTTTCTAAAATCGTCACCCCAGGAAAATCACAAAAACCACCCCAAAGTTCCTGCTTCCAAACTGCGAGACAAAACCCTAAATTCTCATCTTAATCTCCCACACTGACTTGTCAAAATCTTAGTCTACCCATTTCTACCCTCATCAAAATTCATTCCTATACTCTGGTATTATTTTTCGCTGTACACTAAAGTTTACAGGGCCTAGCAACCTATGCTCTGATACCAAACTTGTAACGACCACAGATTTTTACCAATTATATATATATATATATATATATATATATATATTCTGCAACAATATAACATTACTCTGATACCCATAATACTATTCACTATAACGTCTCGGAACCAAAGTGGTACCGAGGATACCTGTTCACAAAACATACCATCTATGCAATGGAAAACATTAAAATACATTAACCTTATTTATAACACTAGAGTTTTAGCATTTCCCAAAACATACATATACATCTCCCAGAAAATCCACAAAAACTCCTAAGGACTACTCAAAATACATCTCCTAATACAACACTTACCCTTCAGCAAGGGTACTAAAATCCCCTCTATCTCGGAGCTTGCTTCGCACGACTATCTAGATCACCTGAAATGTTTGGAATTCTGGGGTGAGACACCTCTCAGTAATACAGAATAAGTTACTACCAGTGTGTGGCAAATGAGATTTACATACATAACATAACTCAACTATTATTTAAGTTGTAATTTAGATCTCAGTTGAATGTAAATACCTACCATAACACACACCTAGTCCATTTAAAATAAGCATTCTATTTGAACATACTTTTAGCTATAATAGATAGTTCCTATTCTCTATAAAACTATATACATATACATATACAAATAATTGTGAAAGCATTCCTGTATCGATAACTGTAATCATGAATTAACCCCGCATAATCGGGTTGTGCGGCTTGTGGGCTGAACTTAAACCATGGTTGGCCTACCTGGTTAAGTCACACTGTAATATGTCCGTAGTACGATTGGCCAGCTCATCTTGGTCTGGACTGCCAGGGAGCTACTATACTCTTCACTAAGATACAATCGACTGTCTTTATACTATGTTAGCTACGGTACCGTGCTCTATAATTTGCTCTGGTCCATTAGGGTTATAATACTGTATAATGTTATTACTGTGTATTACTATTTTACCATGATTCTGTAGAAACTGTATACCATGATTCTGTAATAACTGTATATCATGATTCTGTAACAACTGTATAACATCATGGTTTTATAAAAGCTGTTTATAATCATGGTTATGTAAAAAGTTGTATGTAATCATGGTTCTGTAAAAGCTCATATAATCATGGTTCTGTAAAAGATGTATAAAATTCTGAATTAAAATTTTATGCTAAAACTTGTATTTCTCATGCCACACATTTTAGTGTAAAACTGAGAATACTATATTTGTATGAGAAAATTGTATTTTACTATTGTATGGGAAAATCATATTCTCTGTTGTATAATAATAATATATCATCTATAGGGTATTTTTGAAACCCAATTTCTGAACTTTCACAAATATATAACACATGAAAAATCATAATCTATACTCTAAATTTTATATTATGTAATATCCAGAAAATCATAGGTTAAATCCCATTAACACATGTTATACTTTAATTAATAACATTTCTGAAATTTATTGGCTTAACTTATTCCCCTTACCTGATTATCGAGAGGTCTGCTAAAAATCTTTATACTCACACCTGCGGTGTTCAGAACTCAAAAACCCTGAAATCATGTATCCATGAGAATAATATCACATTCACATTTTCCTGGACCCACATACTTTATTTTATCAATGAAACTCCAAACAATTAAATATTTATCACCCTTACCTTATTCCCTAAGGAAACGCCCACGGGAACCCTAAACCCGTTCCTGCGGTGTTCATACCAAAACCCTGTATTCCAAAAATTCCAATTTTATCAGTTCAACCCCAAATAATGTTCGTATTCACATTCCTAAACATATACACCCATTAAATCAATTAAACTACCAATCAACACCTTAATCACTTCCTTACCTCAGTTTTAGGGTGGTGCCTGGGATCCTCCAAACATAATTCTTCTTCGGTCAAATTGACAAGGATCGTTGCTAGGCCTTATATACAGAGTTTGATTGTCAATGTGGCAAGTTTAGAGTGAGAAAATGAGGAGAGAAAGAGAGATAATTCATAGCTGAAAGAGGAGAGAGAGAGCCTTTAGAAATTTACAAAGAAAATTTACATGCAAGCCTTGTATACTGTTCTGTCCCAGAGAAAAAACCATCGAAGGTTTTTTTAGGTTCATAGAAAATTGTTGATGGTTTGGTCTTTAATCAAACCAGTTTTCACTGTTTACCCTTAACCTGGCCGCGGTAAAAATATAACCGTTGATGATTTTCTTGGGTTCTCCCAAAACCTTCGACAGTTTGGCCCTTACCAAACCATTTTCCTTTTTTTTTTTTTTTTTTGTTTTTCTTATTATTTCTATTTTTCGTGTCTCTATAATAAATTTCGTGTGCAATACAATGCTTCTTACAATAAGCAGATAAGTATACTAATAAGCACAATACACTCACAAATGATAAAGATTTATGCTCAAGTGAGACCGTGTAGTTTATGTGACAACTCTCTAAAATGTACACATATATATGTGTGAGAGTGAGATCTTTGATTAAGATATGGAAAGTTCACTAAGTGTATTTCAAAGTTCTAAAGCTCATACAAAATGATATCTCCACAAGTATTTTTCAATAATGAAGAATAGGAGATGATGATGATTAGCCTTCCAAAAATATTTTCAAATAAGCACAATAATATCTCAAAAAATATTTGCAAGATGAAGTATAGGAGATATTTGATATCAGCTCAACAAAAAGATTTTAAGCAATAAGCGCAAGATGAGCTTCTTGAGTCTTGCAATGAAAATGCAAAAAAACTCACAAGCAATGAAGAGTTTTCCCAATTAGATATTTATCAATAAAAATATTGTGGGAAGAACTCAAAGCTAGCACTCAAAAGATATTTTAAAATCAAATGAATGAGAGAGTATTAGCTTTAGAGAGATGTAATGAAAAGATCACAAGAATAAAACACATTCATTCTTCAAGTTGCAATGGATTTGCAAATGAAGAGAATGGACAATTAAAGCTCTCTCCTTAAAATCTTTTTGCAAAGAATAATGTAAAAGAGAGACAAAATATACTTTATTTTGAAATGTATAAATAATAATAGCTCAAGAAAACTTTAGAGAAAATTTTGCTAATCAAGTGCTAATCATCTTACTAATCTAGACAAATGAAGGGGTATAGATAGAATTCCCACAAAATATAACCATTTAGGACATATTGAGAATTTTAAAAAAGTTTAATTAAATTTTAACCCCGTATTAGTGCAGTAAAAAATCCAGAACCCGAGAGGTTCAGTCGACCAAGGATAGAGCTAGTTGCCTGACCACTCACAGAATTTTGAATTAAAATGATGGTTCAATTTTCCATAGGAAGTACCGGTCGACCGAGCCAAGGCAATTTTCCAACCCTTCGTGGGTTTAGTCGGCTAAGCAGTAGGCCGGTTTGTCGAGTGGTTAAGTTTGGTCGATCAAAGTATTTTTGAATTGAAAGTTCGGTCGGTCACGGTAGCTAGAAAAAGTCATTTTTTAGATTCGGTCGACCGTGGAAACTTAGTTCAAAAAGAGCTCAGTCGACTGATCCTAGTCAAACTTTTGATTTTTTGACCTACGAAGTGTTCGATCGACTGGGCGAATTATAACTATAAGGGTTCGGTCAACTACGGCTTTTTAATTAAGCCTAAAAATCAAACGTCGGTTGACTTGTAAGATTCATTTTAGTTCTAATCTTTGACCCTAACCAATTAGTTATTAAGAAAAAGTTTTTATATGAAAAGTGTTGGTCCCTAGGGTCTGTTTATGGCCTTTGATAATTAAATCCTTAACATGCATGCGATGCAATTATTGCAGATCAAAAAACCAAATGCAATTACAATAAAATTAACTGTCTTCTTATTTCTTCTTTTGCTCATCTGTCATCCATGGAATACGCCACATGATATAAGCTTTAAGATCCATCTTGGCTTCCATTATTCTGTGCCATATGTGTGACCTGAAATATGACCTTGTTCACA
The DNA here is from genome assembly GCF_029873635.1 of Malania oleifera. Taxonomy (NCBI): domain Eukaryota; kingdom Viridiplantae; phylum Streptophyta; class Magnoliopsida; order Santalales; family Ximeniaceae; genus Malania; species Malania oleifera. The sequence continues at coordinate 37,857,701 of NC_080425.1, forward strand.
TGCTAAATACACACATAAGTAGCTTGTGCTTTGTCAGCATCAAAACTGAGATTAGACGCAAAAATTCAACATAAAATATATTCAATTGAAAAAAAAAATAGTATCTAAAAAAAACAATTCAAGATAACAAGTTTTAAACTTCAAGCATCTACTTAATAAGTTACAACTTCCATCAAAAAGCAACTAAAAATCATCCACCCATAACCCAAGTTTCATATATAAGTTGTTAATAACTTTCACAAAAAGTGACTTCAAAACATTCAAACCATCCATTGGAACATCATATTTGGCCTCCAAGCATCCCTTTTATCTAATCTAACTTGTTATCATTAGCTATGCCAAGGAAGATGTCAATTGACTCTGGGTCACGACCAAGTATCCTCCTAGCTTTCCAACACTCCATTAAAGTCAAGTCTAGCAACTTCGCAAATTCTTCACCCATCTGTTTTCTTTTAGCATATAATTCTTCTTTGTGCTTTTTTAATGCACTGGAAAAAATCACAGTGCTTTATTTTACTTCTATAGCTAGAATTGTTGCAGCTTTAACCAAATCAACTCATCATCTTCTCTTCCAATACTGTTTCACCTCTTCCTCTTCCTTTAATTACTTGCTATTAAGATTATCATTCAAAGTTCCTGATGCAGGCGAGGCATTTACTCCATCCTCAAATACCAAATTAGTATCATTAATTTCATTTTCTCCAATAGTGGTTCTATACTCCTATTCCTTATCCATCTCTTCAAACATATCAATCGTTCCTTGTGCATCTTTTCCAGTTGCATGATCCTTGTCGAATATGATGCATAATTCCTAAAAGAATGAAAATGGATTATTTCCATATGTCCTGCATCCCTATACCCCCTATAAAATAAAAATATAGAATATGAATCTTGACAAGAAAAGAACTAAGCTTAACTAAGTTAGAAAATTTTTAATTGGAAGTAAATTTACTTCTCACCTTTAAATATTCATCCCACACAGGTTTGTCTACAGTCACACATTTTCTCTTAGAATCCCATCCATATCCAATTATACTTCCTCCATAAATCATGTTATACACAATAAGAAAGTGGTGTTTCGGTGTCTTAATCCTAGATTCAGGTAGCTTTCTTAAAATGGCAGAACTTGGTAATTTCTTTTGCAACATTCATTCAAGGGCCCTTAGTACTCCTAATCAAATCCATTATCCACTTGATACTTTCCCATGTTTCGTATCTCAAGCAAACATTAAGTTTGCATCCTCCTTGTAGTCCATTTCCTTTTGCTTCTTTTTGAACCTCATTCTTGTTGTGAATTTTCCATATCCTATGGCAAACAACATTAGCATCATCAATTATGAAACTTGTCGCGACATCCCGGAGCGCGTGTGCCCCGGGCGGCGAAATAAAAATCAATTTTAATTTTCAAGAAAAAATAGGGAATGTCGGAGTCGCTACTAACCTTTTAGTGTGGTTAGAACACATGATTACTACCCCGTTAGGGGTAGAATAGGCCTATGTTACCAGAGCTGGGGTCGGGAGTTCAGTTACACGAGGGGAAGGTACGAGCACTCCCTACGCGCCCGTTCTTACGAATGGTACCTAATTAATTCAAAATTATCCCTAAGTTAATTTAAAAAGTCTTTAAGTTACTCCTTTTATGAGTTTATAAATACACATGAAAAATAAATAAATAGATAAATGGAATATATATATATATATTCCCTCAGAGCTTAAGGATATGTGAAGCCCGAAGGCTCATACCCCAGCATTAAAATCATAGGGATAATAATTAAGAAAAATACACTCCCAAAATTTGAAATTATATATAAAATTTTTATAGGAATATACTAGTATAGGAGGTTTTAATATATATTAATAAGATAATAAACTAAGAAATTAAATTACTATAATACATGTAATAATAATAGGGATACATATATGCTAAAATATTACAAATATCAAAGTAAGTAATGAAATACCATGATACTACATATATTAAGACACTAAAGATACTATAGAAAAAATAATTAATATTGAATATATCGAGATACTAAAAATAATTAATACTAAATATATTAAGATACCAAAAGTAATTAACACAAATATATTAAGATACTAAAAATAATTAATACTAAATATATTAAGATACCGAAAATAACTAATACTAAGTACATTAAGATACCAAAAATAATTAATATTAAATGTATTCAAATATTAAAAAAAATAATTAGTACTAAATATTTTAAGATAAAAAATATATATATATATATATATATGTATATATATATATCACAATAAATAACTATAACACCATAATAATTACATGTAATAAGGGAAACCCTAAAAATACCTAAAACAATGTAAACGGATTAAAATCCTAAAATATATACATCATCAACATGATAATAGTGAAAGCCCAAAATATACAATATTGATATAACCATAATGATTATCTAAAAAAAAAAGCCTATATTACTATGATAATGATGAAAACCATATAACTATATAATAAGATCACCTAAATATTACATGATAACTATAACAATAATATCACTTGAATACATAATAGACAATAATATTACGTAAATATATATACATGAACTTAACATTCAATAGTAAAACATATATTTATATCTATATATATTCGTGCAAAAATAAACCAATATTACAATATCTCCCAATAAGCTAAAATAACCTTGGATATTATCATTTAAACAAATGTTACAGCATTAGAAATACTACAATGCGTATTAAAACACAACGATATCAACAAGGAAAATATTGCATGGATATTAAGTGTTAAAACACATATTACAATAATAAAACCCAACAATAATACTATTATTTAATATGTACAATAAATTTAGACATAAATAAAAAACCCTTAAATATATCACATGCAAAAACACATAGGCAATAAACATACAATAAACCTACAAAAATTAATACCATAAGACAATAACAAACATATATTGAATGATAAAATATGTGCCTAACAAATAAAGAAAACACATAGACTATAATATTACATATCAATATAAAATAATGAAAATAGTAAACAAAGCCACTGTATATATATAGAATAATAGCCCAGATAAATCATAATAAATCTAAATATATATATATAATAACAATTAACATTAATCCTAATAATCACATAAAAAATTTACCTTTATGAAGAAGGTGACCGGAGCGGGGCATGGTGACCGGAGCGGGGCATGGCGACGGCGAACAGCGGCGGGGCAGAGAGTTTGTGGTGGCGACGGAGACAACGGTGGCGATTAAGTTGACGGGGCCGTGGCGCTCTGTCTGTGTACAGTGTGTGTGCAGGGGGAGGCAGGAGACTCACCGTGGTTGCGGGAACTGGAGGTGGCCGTGATCTGTCACTGTCTGGCTGCGGGAACTGGAGGAGCTGGTCGTGAGGACTGGAGCAGCTGGTGCTGGCTCGCTAGCAAGGAAGTCTCACGGTTGGGTCTGGATCGCTGCAGAGCCGAGAGGAGGATCTTGTTGGTTTTCGGTTGCAGAGAGACGGCTGTGGATGCCTGTGCTGGTGTCTTGGCCGGAGCAGGGGATCTGCTACTGCGGATGGAGGCTTGGGAGAGAATAGAGGATAAGAGAGGGAGAGTAAAGGAAAGGAGAGAGCAAGGGTGATTCCCCGGGAAGAAGGAGACGAAGAAGAAGAAGATGGAGCAGGTTTTTTTTTTTTTCTCTCTCTTTTTTGCTTTGGCTTCCTGCGCCCTGTGCTGTGCGCTGCGCCCCACTCAATGTTGCGTATCAAGCATTTTTAAAGGCTTTTCTAAAACCCTAGGTACTAATAATAATAATAATAATGTTAATAATAGTAATATAATGATAATAATATGAAAATACTACTAATAATAGTAATAGTAAATAGTAAAAATAGTAACAATAATTATAGTAAGGTAATACAAATAATAAAAATAGTAAAATAATAATAATAATAATAATAATAATAATAAATAATAATGATAATAAAAATACTAAAAATAATAATGATAAAATAATAATAATAATAATAATAATAATAATAATAATAAAGTGGAAATAATAATAATAGTAAAAATATTGAAAAATAATAATAATAATAAATAATAATAAAAATAATCATAATAAGGTAATAATAAAGATAATAAAAATACCAATAATAATAATAATAATAATGATATTTAAAAATAACAAAGATAATAATAATGAAAATAAAAATAATAATAGTAATATAATAATAACAACAATAGTAAGATAATAAATTGATAATAATAATATTTAAAAATAATAATAATAATAATAATAGGAAATATAATAATAATGCTACTACTACTAATAATAGTAATAATAGTAAAAATAATAATAACAAAGTAACAATAATAGTATATAAAATAATAATAATATTAATAATAATGGTAATAATAGTAAATATAATAATAACATTGGGCCTGGGTAAAAATGGGGTATCTACAAAACTAATAAATGATCATCTAATATCATGATTGTAACACCCCGACCCTCTAAGTATGCCCGGAGTGCTATGTCATTCATTTTCCTGTACCTGTTATTCCATTAATAATTACGCAGTGGAAAACATAATTACAATCCTCTATCAATAATATACCAGAGTTTTCTACTTCTATCTACATTTTATAATAATTTATTCAACCATCTACATCCATATACATATCTCTAAAAATATAACCAACAACTTCCAGTATTCACAACCCAGAAGACTTAAAACATAAAACATAAGTCATAAAATATTTACATCCCAAAAATATAATCAAAATTATACCCTTTCCCTTTTCTATAACCAAAAAATGATGTAATAACCTCGAGCTCTCTAAGCTCGATCTCATGGAGATTCTGAAAAAGATAAATTTGTATTCGGGTGAGACATATCTCAGTAAGGAAAGAAACAATATATTAAATCAGCATGTGGCCAACATTAAATTATAATCAACATAATATTCACATTTGCAGATCTTTAATATAATTTCTGAAATCATTTTCTGAACCTAATCAATCACATGCAAGATATTTTACCCACGAGAAAAACCTAAGGATAGGGGTGATTACCCGTCTATACAAGTAGCACCCCTCTGCTATAATACTTTAGACAACTCGAAGGTTATAACTGAAGCATACTAGGGCACTCCCCTTACTCAGTAAACCCTCAGGTGAAGAAGTAATCTCGTACTCACACATTTCATCCAAAGGTTTACTAGCAAAGGCTCCCGAGAATAGGGAAATCTACCCGCCCATTCAAGTAGTTCCCCTCTGCCCTAGTACGTTTTGCAGCCTACTGCTACACTTGATACTAACCAGGGACTCGCCTTTCTCAGCAAACCCTCGGGTGAAGAGTTTGCCCCACCCAAACGTAACATGTTCTACAAGCATAAATAATGATACTACCATAGTACATTATTCTGTTGGTCATTATTCTGTAATTCTCATCTATTCATGTTTTCAACTTTGACTTTTCATAACATTACTCTTTACGTGACTCTTTCCCATTTCACATCATTCACATTTCACATTTCATTTCCATTTTATTCTCATTTTTATTTCATTTCATAATATACCCAGCATTTTCAGCTGTTTTTGTGTTAGTCCACATAGAAATGCGCTAGTCTGCTACCCAACATCTTTTAGCTATTTTTGTTTCCATTAACACTCACATGCAGCATATTTTATATAACGTTTTCATACTCAGTTCATTTCTAGTATATCCTACATCTCATACATATAACATAATTCCACACAGAGTTCTATTTTACTCATGCCAGCGTAAAATTTGTCAAATCACTATGATATGAATCCTTAGGCAGAAAAGGATTCATATAGCCGACCCCACTTAGTGGGACTAAAGGCTTGGTTTTGTTGTTGTTGTTGTTGTTGAATAAAAATCCACTTCCAAATGGACATGACATATTTGCCTTGTATTTAAACTTCGAATTGCTTAACTCATGCTTAAATATGAATGTCTAACGTTAAGCATACTTTGTCCATTACACAAGTTTGAGTTTTAGAAATGAAGTTAAAAATCGTTTCCTAAATTCATCTTGAAAGCCTAAAATGCCTAATAAAATGTTTAGTCATCATTCTAGGCTTAAAGCATTATTGATCATAAATTCTTAATATTTCTGGTGCTTATTAAAAGATATTCTTCCATAATCAAAATTAGAGGCAATCACTAAGGGATTCTAGTTTCACTAATTAATCAAAATATTCCCTTGTGTGCTTAAAATATAAAAATCTTCTAATTTTGGTTCACCGTATTCTCCATAGGGAATCTTTAGCAACCACGATCACATCAGATAAAGATCCACTCTCTCATTGGTCTGTATCCTTGCTCCAAATTTGTGATCATACCTAAAGGATACTTTCCAATCACCAAAGAGCAATGTTCCAAAATTCAAACTCTTCTATGTTGCTCTTTATCTAAATTGTATGGACATTTCCTCTTCCATGCAAATATCTTGAATCATGTCCATTCATAATAAATACTCTTTGAACAAAACTTAAATTTTAACTTTTCAAGAGTATTAATCTAAAATTTCTTTTATAAGGTCTTAAATATTAAATCAAATCCTTTAGAAACATAACTTAAATTTTAACTTTTCAAGAGTATTAATCTAAAAATTAATATTAAATCAAATCCTTTAGAGCTTCAACTTTGTGAATTAAGTTAAATGGCTAAAATGATTAATATAGGTTTCAATTTAGATGATAGAACAAAACTCAAAGAAACCTATGCACGAACCTTAACATTCAAAGCCATTTGAACCTAGGGTCTCTCACGTAGTGTAAATCATAAGAAAAGAGGCAAATATAGGCTTAGAACTCTTAAAGAAATATCTATTGTGACCTTTTGGTCCTCTAAGCTGAATGCATCTAAAGCCATGATATATGTCATTGAAAATCTTAATACACTTGGCTAAAGAACTTGAAAATTAAGAAAAGGCATAAATTGAATTAGCGCATAACTCAAGGGGAGCATATATTCTTTCACGATTATATACATTAAATGCTCTCAATTTTTATCTATGCTTATATATCTGTGTGCTCTTGTGAGAACAACTCTACAATGATCTCATAACTATCCATTGATAGTTATTGTTTATGTCATATGTTGGATAGTTCATTTCTTTTATGAGTTGTTGATTGAACTACTGGAAAGCATGCTTGTGTTGAATGCCTCCTGCATAGTGGATGTGGTTGGTGTGAATTGCATACTGGTAGTGGATTATAGGTTCTCGTGTGCCTTGAATTGAAATATAAATTGCTTGTTTGAATCTATTAGGTACAATTTTTATGGGAAAATGTCCTATATACAAACGGCATGCTGCCGAAATTTTGCTAGGATCTTCCCATATAAAACCTTGTGTTAAAGATGATTACGATAAAATTAATGTTAAAATATTTTTGAAAGGATGAACGAAAACTAGTTGAAAATTAAATTTCATCCTTGCATAATCATCAAGCACTTAGAGAGTTGAGCAACCTACCCTATAGAAAGAACTTATAGGACTCATATGCGTCACTATCGTTTATTGAAATATTGAGGCTCTTCTGATATCCCTGAACACTATATCCAACATGTAATGACTTGCTATTTAACTGGGTTTTTATTTTTATTTTTTATACTATAACATTTAAAATGTTCTGATACCATATTGGATTAAACTCAACCATCAACCTAAGCGACAAGAAGATGAAATCAAATAAACATAACCACATGTAATTATATACAATACCAGAGTGCTAAATTGTTTCCCAAAATATACATGTATGACTGTTCCCCAAAATACCCTCAACTGGGGTGGGGCTATACAAAAATACTCACTATCTACTAATAGGGCAGTACTGCAGCTCCTCTATCTGCGAGCCTGGTTTGCTCACCTACTTGGGTTACCTGAAAAATGTTAAAATAATTGGGATGAGCCTACGCCTAGTAAGATGAAATATGCTATTGCTAGTGTGTGGCAAATGAGTTACAATACTATGAAAATTTGTTTTCTATATAATCATGTATAACTAGATCTATGAATAATATACAAATAACAGAAACCACTACCAATTCCATATTACTTAACATATCTATAATTTTAGGTTACTAGTCAAAATACTCCTAATGTACATAAGTATATTCTCTGTCTCTACAAATCTGTATATATATAATAATAACTGAAAACTTCCCTGTGGATAACTGTGTGTCATGATTTAACCCCTCATGATAGGGTTGTGCGGCTAGTAGGCGGGATCTACCCTGGCTGGCCGACCAGGCTAAACCATTATACTCCCTCGGTCTGATCTGCCCTCTTTAAACCATATCTGATGGGGAGTCTATCCATGTCAGGGCACTATACGATCGACCTACTACCACGTATTATTTGAATAGGTGGTTGCACTCTGTAAACTATATGTAGCTACGGTACCGTGCTCTACTGTATGGTCCAATAGGACCTGATACTATATAATATATTTCAATATACAACTAGCTGTTTTACCATGATTCCATAATAACTGTATTAACCATGACACTGTAATAAATTGTAACTGTATCATCTGTATTTCTGAACTGAACTGTAATCTGTAAGTCATGGTACTGAAAACTATATAATCATGGTACTGAAAACTATATAATCATGGTACTGTAAACTGTATAATCATGGTATTGAAAACTGTATAATCATGGTATTTCTGTAATTGCTGTAAAATACATTCACTGTCTGTATATTCTATAAAACAAATCTCTGAAAAATACTGTAAAACATGTTTCTATACTATATCTATATTCTCAAGCCATACAGTAATTTTAAAACATATTAATCATACTTGATAAACTGTATAAGTCTCTGCTGTAAATAATACTCTGGTAGAACATTTATACTGAAATCATACTCAAATAACCTAGCATAGCATATTTCCCTTACCCGATTCCTGCTAAAATCCCCTACTAAGACGGGTCCTACACCCGCAGGGTTTATTACTCGACACCTTGAAAATAATTTTCGCCAGAACAAAATGTCACTATTTCTACGTTTACAACATTTTCTACAACTGATAGAAAGCCAAATTTCGAATGAAAGACCTTACCTTAGATTTGGGATGAATTCCAACTTCATTTCACCAGCGATCCACTCTAGCAGACTTGAAGAGAACTCCGCCAGGAACGTCATGGTGGCCTCAGATCGTCGATTTGGCGACTGACGGGGCCAAAATTGAAGAGAAAAGAGGGAGAGGCCATAGGAGAGAGAGAGAGAGAGAGAGAGAGAGAGAGAGAGAGAGAGAGAGAGAGAGAGAGAGAGAGAGAGAGAGAGAGAAGAGAGCGGCGTTGATTTTCTGTGATTAAAATGAGTTTAAGGCTATTTATATTGCGGGCTTCGTCGACGAGCCACGTCATCTCGTCGACGAGGTCCTAAAGAACCCTCATTGACGAAACCCCTGTGTTCGTCGACGAAGTCTACTGCCTCCTTCCGTTTCTATTTCCATTTTTATCCTCTTTATTAGTAAAATAGTATTATTCTTCGGGTCTCTACATTCTCCCCTCCTTATAAAATTTTGTTCCCGAAATTTACTGTTCATATAATTCATCATCCCTTAAAGGAAAATGGTCTACTTATTTTATTACCTACCCTCACTTATGGGGGAGGAATACCGTGGTTACATGGGTAATTTTGGGAGATTACAACTATAAAAGAAAATTCTTCCAAAACCAAAATACTACCTATCCTATACTTTATACTACAGTTACACTGTACCGAACAAAAGAAAATTACTATCCTAATATATACACCATCATTATAACTTCTCAAAACAAGTGGGGATACTTTCGTCTGATCTCATCTTCTAGCTCCACTGAGGTCCATCCTGAAAGAAGAAATAACTTAACTCAAAACCCCTTCACTATACATGTCACTCAACTCATATCGTATATTCTCCTAATTAACTCATCTCTCTTAATCTCAATTCAAGGTTCAATCTTGCGACCTAGATACCCAACTCGAAGATAGTTTACAATGAATTTCCTGAAATCGTCACCCCAGGAAAATCACACAAACCACCACGGAAGTCCTGCATCTAGACTACCAAACTAGACCTCAAGTTCCCTTTTCCCTATACTCTGGTATTATTATTGCTGCACTCTAGAGTCTACAGAACCTAGTATCCTAGGCTCTGATACCAAAATGTAACATTCCTCTATTTCTTAATGTATACTGTAACATAATAAGTAAAATGGTTAACCTGAACTCGTGGGTAGCGGGGACACCTGTCAATCACAGCGGAAACCTAAGCAGCAGTAACATAAAATTTAAATCATTCATCCATAAAACTTAACATCAGAAGCATAACACCAGAGTTTACTACATCTCCAAATATTGTACTTATATACAACCATCAAAATATCAAAATGACCCTAGGATCATACAACAAAAATCTACTGATCCTAGTACAAAACTTACCCTTCTAGTAAGGAAGCTCCACTTACTCAACGGCGGCCTTGACCCGCCGGTTTCTCTGGGTTCCTTGAAAAGTTAATTAAGTTTGGGGGTGAGACACTTCTCAATAAGGGAAAATAAACTAAATACAGCCGTGTGGCAACATGAACATTTAAAGTGCTTATATATATACAGTACATTTCATAACTTTGGAAATAATCATACTATCATATTGGATAATCATGTACTTTTATATTTGTTAATAAATCATAACATACATAAGCATCTGCTATAACTGTAATACTTAAAATATACACAGGATGAATAGCTAGCTAATGTCATGTATTACCCCCCATGACGGGTTATGCAGCCTGAAGGCGGGACCCGACAATGGCTGGCTGACCACTGCCAAGTCAAATATGTCTGTAAGTACGATGGGCTCGCCACACCCTGGTCCAGACTACCAGGTGGACGTCCACACTCTACTGAAAGCCACATCAACTATCCATCTCCCATCCTCTCGTGGGATGGTTAGCACTAATCTGACGTAGATATCTGATCTACACATATAGCTACGGTACCGAGCCCTAAACTGAACTAAACTAACATCCTGGTTGTAATAACATATAATACATGAACATACATAACATCATCATGGCCTCATGCCGAAAACATAGATACGGCCTTGTGCCCAAATCATAAATACATGGCCTCACGCCAAAATCGTAAATACGGCCTTGTTCCGATAATATAAATACATAGCCTCGCGCCAAAACTTGAATACAGCCTCGTGTCGATAACATAAAATACATGGCCTCGTGCCAACATCGTTTCAGGTATATACATTCTGAAAATAATTCATTTATCATACATTCGTCAAAATGATCGTAACATAACATATCTTTTCATAATAGCTGAAATCATACTTTGTTCATAAAATCTTTCATATCATAATATGTTCGCATAACATAATATTCATATCACACGTGCACTGTATAAAATCATACTTCTTATTCTAAAATTTTAATTCTCTGGCATCTCATACATACACATATATTTCATCATAATAACAGTATTTCCCAAACGTACATTTCATCTATAATATACAGGTATAACATTTGCTTTTCTAAAAATAAATTTACTCAAATTAATAATAAATTGTGTGGAAAATAACTGTTTTAGTTTATTCCCTTACCTGACTACTGAGAAAGCCCCTAGAATATCCTAGCCTAACCCCCGTATGACTTCCTGATCAATATCTTGAAACTCAAAACTCCCAGTATTAAACATTAGTATTTTCATGCATACATCAATTTCTATAACTACTATAAAGTCTAATTTGGCTTAAAAAGCCTTACCTCAACCTAGGGATGATTTCCAACTTTGTTTTCCCAACCATCCGCTCCCGCAAACTCGCAGAGAACTTTGCCAGGAGCGTCGTGGTAGCCTTAAATCTTCGATCCGGCGTAGAACTAGCCCAAAATCGAAGAGAGAGAGTGAGAGAACCGAAGGGGAGAGAAAGAGAGTGGAGAGGAAGCTTGGAATGAAATAAAAATCAAATTTTTTCATATTTATAGACGGTGAAATTCATCGACGAGTCCTTCAAAAATTTCATTGACGAAATCCACTCCTCGTCGATGAAATTCAGTCAGCTCAGAAACCCCCTCTTGGCATTTTCTGGTCGACAAAGCCCTATGTTCGTCGACGAAATCTTTAAAGCCTTCGTCGACGAAACCCTGTGTTCGTCAACGAAGCTTGGCAGCTTCCCTTTTTTCCCAACTTCCATTCCCCTTTCTTTTATTATTTAAATTCCACTTTTAAAATTCGGGTCGTTACACCCGGTGTCAGCGCGTAAACTCTCGCCGGGGCTATATTTCTCTGCTGACCTCCACGAGGTGTCTGATATCCTCCTCGATAGGGCATGGGAGCTGGGACCTGATCTGGCTGACCTGGGCATTCACGTACCACGTGACCGGGTCTTCCGCTGCGATAACATACCCCTATGCCTACCTAGCACTCCCCTAAATGACGTCTCCCGCACGTCTGACATACCGGGTAAGTTGGTGTACCCTGATTCGTAAGGGGTCCTGTCGTCAGCCGCTGCCCTCTCCTATCTTGACCTCCTCTCCATGGAGCCCTACTGGAGCAAGCCTGAAAACTCTGAGGTGTAGGCCTCTTCCTATGACTCTGAGCTGCTAAACCCCTCCGAATACCAATCTCAATGATCGCAGCTCTATCTGCAACCTCTGTGAATGTCTGAGCTCTGAACCAATCACCTGCTAAAACAAGTTCTGCCTCAGTCCCTCTTCAAACTTCCTTGGCTTTTTCTCTTCATTAGATGCCAGATGCGGAGCAAAACACGACAACTCGATAAACTGAGCCGCGTACTGGGATACGGTCATCTACCTTTGCACCAGATGCATAAACTCTGCTGCCTTCACGCTTCGAACAATCGCAGGAAAATATCGCTCGAAGAACAGCTCCTTGAATAGGTCCCACATCACTGGTACTGGAATCGACCTCTCCTCCTCTATCAGTTGCGCTGATCTCCACCAACGCTTTGCCTCTCCCGTCAACTTAAATGCTGCAAATACTACCTTCTGCTCATCCGTACATGGAAGCACCGCCAATGTCTCTTCGATATCCTGGACCCAGTTCTCAACTACAATTGGGTCATCTCCTCCAGCAAAGGATGGGGGCTTCATCCGCGTAAACTTCTCGATTGAACAGCTACGCTCCCCAGAGCTCCTGACCATCTCAGCTATCACCTGCTGAGTGACGCTACGCAGTACAACATCTGTATCTCCTCCAAAATATGTTGGAAGGTCCTGGCCTATCCTCCCCAGCATTCATGCCACTGCTTCCTAGGTCTATCCTGAAACCAAGAAACACACTTAAGTACCTCATCTCCTACACTGACCTATCCTATATCAATTCAAAATTAATTACCTTCCCTGACCCTAACTCAATATCCAGTTCTGTAACCTAGACACACAACCCGACAATAGTTTACTATGGTTTTCCTAAAATCGTCACCCCATGAAAAAACATAGAAACCACCACGGTAATCCTGTACCCAGACTCACAGAACAAACCTCAAATTCTTTCCTATACTCTGGTATTACTTCCATTGCACTCTAAAGTCTACAGAACCTAATAACCTAGGCTCTAATACCAAATTGTAATGACCTGCTATTTAACTAAAATGTTATAATATAAAAAAAAAAACCCCAGTTAAATAGCTGGTCGTTACACAACACATAAATTTCTTTGATTTAATATGAAATGTTTTTAGGTCATGAATTGCATGGAATGCCTTAATATCTATTTCCGATGCACTTGTTGTCTATAGGGATGACTATACGGTTTAGAGATAAATATTGTTAATAGATATCAGGTATAGTTGTTGAAAAATGGTTGTGTGCTCACTTATACTTTGGCATATTCAATGAAATCATTCCCTCACAAAGTATAAATAATTTATAGTATCTAAGCAATAATTCAAATTGGTTATACTTTTGTTTGTGCTTCATTGACCAACCAGAAAATTTGTTACTTGCCTGCATCGTATTTAAATTGTTTTTGGCAAGCAATCCTCCAGTACTTTTTGCAAATATCATAAGGGGGATATATATATATATATATATATATATATATATATTTATTGTAATACTTAATGGCAAGAACTATTTTCAAAACTCAAACTTTTTCTCTTGCCTCATTATTACTATTATATACATATATGTTTTTCAAAGTCACATAACTAGTTTTATACCTACACATAAAATTGCATGCGAACTAGTTAGACTGTATTTATGCCCAAACTTCCTTTTTGGTATCATATGTCGTGTGTTCTTTAATTCAAATATTTCACGAGCCTTATGATTTGTGTCAATTGAAATGGCTTGTGCATATTTATGGTCTAACTCAGCTTTTCATGTCATTTAAATCATTTATATGACTAGTTGTGTTGTTTGTGTGCTAAAGTGCTAAAGTTATCTTTTTCATTCATTTTGCATTGAATCGATATTCTGTCTCTTGAATGACTAAAAGTTGTACTTCTATTTCATGTTTTGAGAATACTAGAATGTTTGAGTAAGTAGTTGTGGATATATTATAAATATATTACTCAATCAGGTCATTTTTATACAGGTATTTTTGGGAAATGTTCTATTTTCAAACGACATGCTACCGAATTTTCGAAAAACCTTTTCCCAAACATATCTCATATACAGATGATTATTTGCCTATATGCTTAAATATTTATTTAGGCCCTTTTTGTTGTTGCCAAAAGGGGGAGTAGTAGGCAAGTATTTGTCATCATTAAAAAGGGGAAGATTGTTGACCCTATTGGTAATATCCCGTTTTGATTATGACAAATACTTTGATACTTAATGGTTAATGAGTTTGTGTGCAGGACCAATTGGAAGTATCATATGGTGCACGCACACGGCACATGAAGTGAAGACCTGAAGACCCTGTTTATGTTATATTGTAATTTATTCATTTATTTGGGTCTGTAATAGTAATTAGGGAATATGGTCTGTAATAATTAATGTCTTACCTGCATGGTAGGATGGATAAGCTCAAGACCATAGATGGACCTTAGGGAACACCCTTCGGTCGATCGACACCGGATATTTTCGGTGTCCTTGAACTAAGAAGGACCTAAAAATGACCCTAGGACACTCACACATGCATATATATATATATATGAATGGTCATTTGAATAGGGTATTTGCATGCTTAAACAGAACCAAAATTCTTGAAATAGGCACATTCGGTCGACCGTACTTCACAGTACATATACTTCCGATCAACTGAACCCGGACCAGGTCAACGGTTTTACCACAGTCCGGTCGACCGAACTAATATAGTTCATTTACACTCAGTCAACCGAACTCCCTTTGATTCAACACTTTGACCTCGTGGTCAACCAAGCGCAAAATGAACGCCAACGCTCTGGTCGACTGTGGGTCCTCGGGAGATGCCCCAACGGTCTGGTCAACCGAACTATCTAGTTCATTTCTTCTCGATCAACCGAATCGTGCTGTTTGGAAAAATCACCCTTCCTGGTCGATCGAGACCATAGTTCATTTCCTTCTAGTTGACTGAACCTCGATAATTTTGTCCTCGACACATGTGTCCAGTCGACTGAGTCCCTAGTTCATTTTTGTCCCGGTCGATCGAACCAATGAACTTCGGTTAACCGAAAAGGTTTCTGGTCGACCAGACCTCTCGGGTTGCCCCTAATTTTTTTTACCGTGGTCAAATTTTTTAAATGGGGTTAAAATAATTGAATTGTATTAAAACTTTCCTAATAATTCCATATGTGTCCTTAACAGTTATATTTTAGGGGTTGTCTATATATACCCCCTCATTTGGAATAATTAGTATGATATTAGCAAATATAATTAGTCAATATCCTCTCAATCTCAAAAAGCCTATATTTCATGTTCAAGCTTTAAACTCCCACTCTTACTCATTCATATTGCAAATACCTCTTTGTAAGAGTATTCTTGTGCTTATCTCACCAAGCTTAAACTCCCTCTTGGTTGTTCTATTTGAGATTTATATTTCACAGAGAGTAAGCTGCAAGTTCTCCTAGGGGGCTTCGTAAATAAGCCTTCCGTAGGAAAACTTCTTTGGGCTTCTGAGTTTTGCATTCTCATTGCAATACTCAAGAGTTCATATTGTGTTTTGGTTGCAAAAATATTATACATCATTTTCAAAAATATCTCTTGTGCATATCTTTGAGAAATCTATTTTGAGATATTTTCTTAAGTGCTAAAAGATCTTTGTTGCTATACCTTTTGATTGAGATTATCTTTTTATTACAAAGATCAAATAAATATTTTGCAAACCATTTTTAAATATCTCTTGTGGTTTGTATTGAGAAATATTATTTGTTGAGATATTTGAAGAGTGCTTGTGATCTTTGTTGGTACATTGTGATTGAAATATTATTTTGACACAAAGATCCTATCATTTACACTCTCACGCACTGATTGCTATATTTGCATAAATATTTGAGAGTAAACATTTCGACTACACCGAGCTTATCAAATCCTATCTCTTGGTAGTATATTAATTACATTGTGCTTAGTGGTACATAATCAGCTTAGTGTAAGAAGCATTTCCTTGTACGCAAAATTATATACACATCTGTTGTATTTCCAGGTATGGGCCTGAAGAGGGAGACTAGCTCTGGAATAGTCCCATATTGGCTTAAACCCGGTTAGGAAAGCTAGGTGCACAATTCTAGTAAGGCATGTAGGTTAAGGTCAACCCCACTAATTGACCTGGTTAAGGTTGAGGTCAGCCCTGTGGTAATTGACCTGGTTGTAATTGGTGTCGCTCCACCCTTTAAGTGAGCATTAGTGGAATCCTTGTGCTTGTTAGCCAAGGCAGGGACGTAGGTAGTTTGCTGAACCTCGATAACACTTCTGGGTGTCATCTCCTTTACTGCTTTATTGTGCATGCTTGGTTAATCGTTTATTGTAGTTTAAATTCCATTGTATATTTACATTGATTCATTTTACATACACTAGATTGACCTTAGGCTTGTGTAATACTATTGTTAGAGGATTGACCTAAGGGATAAAATTTTTAAATACCAATTCACCCCCCCTCTTGGGATTGCACAAAGCTAACAATGAGGATAGAACATTCGTTGACGAGGTATGCTAGTCTCCCACTTTTAAATCTTCCTTCTTCCCTTATTCTTAATTTATCTATTACACTTATTATCTTCCTAATTATTTTAATCATTATAATTTTTCGAGTCATTACGATGACATTCATAAAGAATATGATGTTTGCATTTAAAAATCAGTACAAAAGGATAAACCAATAAACATTGTAGAAATGAAGACTACATAATACATTCTAAAGCACAAATACATAGCAATGTCAAGAATTCCACAAAAAATAATACATAACAATATGAAGTTTAAATATATGCCTATTGGCTTATACACATGTCTAATCATCATCTATTTTTCCTACTAGCCTCCATTCATTATACATTTGATTAGCCAAATTAGCTTTAAAAGAAGTCCATTCATTTAAAGTGTTTGTGATTGTTATGCAATCCTCATTAAGTCGTGGGTTAGATTCCTCTATATCTAACATAATGTCTTCATCTTCCATCTCAACTAGCATATTTTTTTCATTAAATTTTGGAGTAAGCAACATGTTGTGATGATGTGATTTTGAGTTCTATGGGGATAGTAGGCCGACCTTCTTAGGATTGCCCATTGTGCCTTAAGTTGACTAAAACATCTCTCGATAGTATTCCTAGCCATTGCATGTTGCATATTGAAACATTCTTCAGGATTATTTGGTGTATATCTTACCCTCCACTTATTGACATGATATTATTGACCACGATATGGTGCAAGAAATCCTTGGCAATTAGTATATCCAACATCAAAATGGTAATAATATCATATTTAATATTTTATTGGTCACAATTAATACATGGTTACTATATAGCTGAAGAAGAATGCTAAAAAAAAATCCAAAGTTGTAATTATAACTTTGTTGTACAACATACCACGATGAACTTTAGTCCATTTTTTAACTTTTTTGTACAACATATCCCAAGGAACTTTAGTCTATTTCTCCTAGACAAAGCATCTTGTAGTACTCTTATGTCAGCTAGTAAACCCTCCCAACTAGGCAACACAAATAAATTTTTCATTTAGAGAGCAAACTACCAAGACGTTGCTTGCAATATGATTCTTTCTTGTTCAATACCTAGCCTTAGTATTTAAGGGTACTCTTACGTTGATACAAGTCCCATCTAAGGCTCTTAAACAATTCTACAATAAAATTTGGGTTATTTGTATAAAATTTTGTAACATTAAAAAATTACATTTAGTTAAACTTATAAGTTTACCTTAAACCATCTACATTTTCAATCCACTAAGTCTTCTGCAACTAGTTCTGAATTTTTTAAGAAGCCATTGTATAATTGAATCACACAATTCAAGACACTATTAAAATGTCTACTAATACTCTCACCCAACCTCCCAAAATTGTGCATAATAGCTTTTTTTTTTTTTTTTGGTGACATACAAGAATGCATAAGAACATAGCTACTTGCTCATCCACAAGCATATGTTTTGTGGGTTTTAGGCCTATACCTTCAACCATTTGACACAAAACCTTGAATGTGTGCTACTTTCATAAACTAAGCCACCGTTTAGGAGCACTTAAAAGAAACATGCTTATAGCACTTATCACTTAAAATAAGCAAAAAAAAAAAAAAAAAAAGATGTTTGATTTGCACTATAATAAACACTTATTGCAATAAATGTTTTTCTAGAACCACTTTTTTTAGAACTATTTAAGTGAATTTTGAGAAGCAATCTAGAATAGCTTTTGACCACTATAGTTCATAGAAGGGGTCAATTATGTACATATAAGAAAATTTAGTGACTATTTTTATAATTTAAAAAATATATTAGAAGATTATCATATATTATTTTACTATGCATTGTAATATATTAATTATTAATGAAACATAATTAAATTTTGGAATGAAGAATAAAAATCATCTATTAATTTAAATTAATATTTAAAATTAAGAATACTAATTTAATTAATAATATTATTTTAACATAAATTAATATGATAACCCTCTATTATAAATATATATTAAGAACAAGATTGCTATTAATCATAAAATAATATTTTATTTTTTTACTTAACAAAAATATTTAAATATTAATTAAAAATAATATTTTAATAATTATTAATAAAATTTTTAATTAAAAATTAATCATCTATTATTTTATTATGCATAACCTATTAATTATTAATAAAATATAATTAAATTATGGAATGAATAAAAACAATTATCTGTAAATTTAAATTAATATTAAATAAATAAATTTATTTTGTTTTAACATAAATTAATGTAATAATCATATGTTATAAATATACATTAATAACAAGATTATTGTGAATTAATAAATAATATTATATTATTTTAGTTAATATAAAATATTTAAATTTTAATTGAAAATAATTATCATTAAAATTTTAATTATAAAACTATTAAAATATATTTAAAAATAGGTATTAGTTATTATAATTCAATTTTGGACTGAACAATAATTATTTATTAATTAAAATTAAAATTAAAATAATTAAAATTTTAAATTTAATTAATAATATTACTTTTATAGTAATATGTTATAAATATACATTAATAACAAGATCATTATAAATTAAAAATAATAATCTTATATTATTCTTAATAGAAACTATTCAAATTTTAATTATAAATAATTAAAATAATTATTAATGAAATTGTTAAATACAAAATATTAATATTTGTAATTTAGAATATGTTTAAAAATAATATTATTGTACCCTATAATAAAATTAAGTGTTCAAATATCACTTATTTTAAATACAATCAAATACCACTTATAATTTTCAGTATTTTTATAATTAACACTTATTATCACCACTTATTAAATTCAGTACTTTTTCTAAAAACGTACACATGGACGACCTCCCGATATCCACTCCTTTGCTGATATGGTGACACGTGGATGACCTCCAGATGTCCACTATCATTAAATTTGTTTTGTAGGAACACATGAGATTAATTGAAGATCATATTTGAAGACCATCTGCCATTTGGATAGAAGACTTTGTTATTGTGTTGAATTTATATTGTATATGTTATTTCAAGGTTATTAGGTACTTGAATACTCAAAGAAAAGTGTTGAAGCAAGAATACCCATGTGGTCCCCACACAGCTTTATGGGCCCCACATGGATTTGACCTCCCTTTGAATTATGTTTTACATTTAAGTTGTAATATTGCAAGACACTTAAGCTTGCTTGCACGTGTGAGTCTAGTAAGTTGTGTGAGTGTCCTTAATATGTTAGTATTTAGTGTAGTGTTTAATACTTTGTGTTTTCCCATGCTATGTCCCCTCATGCTTGTGTAAGAATTTAATGTCTTGTCTCCCCCTTTTCAATGCTAGTCTTTATATCTCCATTGTAAGAACTAAAAATGTAGCTAAGATTTGATATTGAATATTGAAATGAATTTCCTTTGCTAAAGCTTGTTAGCTTTGTCCAATCAATTTGATTGTGTAGTGTGAGGCTATGTGTTCTTTGTGGAGATCAGGTGACGAGATATCACTCTTCTATCTAGCGACTCCATCTTCACCTCCCCACTCTAACCCACATGGCCTCCCCTCCAACACATCCACACGACCACCACAAAATAAACCCCATGACCACCTTCCCTTCATTGCATTGCTGCATTTGACTTGGTGCTTCAACGCTTGTTCAACGGATCTATGGTGCGATCTAACTACGGGTGGAACAACGTCAAAAGTTATCCAAACAAATCTATTGGTAATTTCAACACTTGTGTTTGAATCCTTGCTATATTTTGTGAACCCTTGTTAGTAGATTAAAATCACATCTTCGAATAACCCTTTTGAATCCATAGATTGCAACATTGGTACTTGCTAGCTTAAATCAAATAGATGGATATTAGTTTGCTAACATAGAACTTATATTCTTGAATCTTTGAAATAGTGACTTTTCAGCATATAACTTGATTCCTTTGTGAAAGAACCAATTGAGACTGAATTTCTAGACAAGTCATACACCTTTTTCAAAATCTTTGAACATGTAAAATATTGCATAACTTATGGTATTTATGTTTAGTTAATTGAATTCTTAATATAAAGTGTTAGTGTATGTGTTTGTGTGAGGATTGAACCGTAAGACTAGGTCAATTCATCCTGTCCTACGCAAAGAAGATTCTTTTATCAAATGATTTCATTTGTACTGCTTGCTGTGTAACGACCTGCTGCATATTATTATTATTTTTCCATAATGTATATAAAGCATATAACCAAATTGGCTGTAATGCTACTGAAACATCTCAGACCCGAAAAGCACTGAGGAAACTCTAATCACCATACATTCCTAAACAGCGGTACACAAGAAACTATAAACATCTATATACAATACTAGAAAACTATAAATCCCAAAATACATATACATCACAAAATGGCCAATGACGTCATCAAAACCTGGAATCTACCCTAAACTATTGGCACCAAAGAAACACCTACCCTTCCAATAAGGGCAGCGTAAGCAGTCCTCTACCCGCTCGCCTGATCCGCTCGTCTAACTGGATCTCCTAAAAAATAGTAAGTCACTGGGATGAGACAACGCTCAGTAAAAGGAAATATACTATTACTAGTATGTGGCAGCTGAGTTACACATTTAATATACATATATAACACTGATACTGTAAAAACAAATATGCTGGTATATTGTACAAAACTCTCATAATATAATTTAAAATACAACTGTGTATCTGAGTTTTCTATTCATACATACTTCTAATATTATAATATAACTGCTGCTGTGGGATATATCTGTACATAGGAACTTCTGAGATAATACCCTAGGATCTGTATGTCATGATTTAACCCCTCATGACAGGGTTCTGCGGTCCATAGGCTAGACTTACTCTGGCTGGCCTACCGAGCAAGTCAATCTATATCTCTATCATCCGCCAAATTAGCTCACTGCAATCTCTCCGGACAATCTCCAAATCTATCTCGTCTAACCAGCTACCTCAACTCAGCTTGCTGGGGAGACTAAAATCTCTCCTGACATGGTTAAACGGAATCCACATACTATCTGAGTTATGTGGTTGTACTCTATCTGCAAACAGCACGGTACCATGCTCTGCTTTCTGAATTTGTCTGAAATTTCCTTAGGGATTTGATATTGTGTAATACTAATATATATATTTCAAAATAACCATAACACTATAAATCTGAATTGAAATATCTGGCATATCAATAATATCTGTCTGAAATATCCGTATTATCTGTTTGAAATATCTGCATTATCTGTCTAAAATATCTGTAATATCTATATGAGTGTTATGGTTTTAGAAATCATGTCATTCTGAAAACTACTATAAATCATACTTTCTGCTAATATCTGTATAACTGGATATCTATAAAGCTGTTTAATCATCATACTATTTTGTAGTAAACTCATGCCACACGTCTGAGTAATCAAAATCTCATGTTCAATTCTGTAATTCTACTGTAATACTAATAACAATAATATTTTGGAAAACCCATCAATAAGCTGATATATATACATAAACATAATATTCGGACATACATTCTGAAATTCCTAGCATAACATATTTCTCTTACCTCACTATTGGAAAGCTCCTAGTATAACTGGTCCTACACCCGCAGGGTTCCCCGCTCAACACCCTGAAAACAACATCCCCCAGAACAAAACTTTAGTATTTCTCTGTGTACTACATTTCTTATAACTATGGTAAAGGCAAATATTGAATAAAAGGTCTTACCTTGAATTTGGGATGAAATCCAAGGCAGCTCCACCAACGATCCACTTCGGCAGACTGGTAGAGAACTTCCCTAGGAGTGTCATGGTGACCTCGGATCATCGAACCAGCAAAAATCCAGCCAGAAAAATTTGAGAGAAGGTGGGAGAGAGGAACAGGAGAGAGAGAGAGAGAGAGAGCGAGAGAGAGAGAGAGAGAGAGAGAGAAAGAGAGAGAGAGAGGGGGATTTGTGCGTGATTTTTAGCTGGAAAAAAAATGATGTTTAGGCTAGTTATACATTAATGCCTTCGTCGACGAGCCACGTCACTTCGTCGATGAGGTCAAGAAGGAAATTCGTTGATGAATGATTATCCTCGTCGATGAAATTCAGAACTAAGATATATCCTCTCGGTATTTTCTCATCGACGAGACACGTCCCCGTCAACGAGTCCCTCATGAGTGCTCGTCGATGAATCCCCTGTGTTAATCAACAAGACCCTATTTAATTTTCCAATTTTAAATTCCTTTTCTCTCCTTCTCCTATTATTAAATTATGAAAATTATCTGGGTCTCTACATTTTCCCCTTCTTATAAAATTTCATCCTCGAAATTTACTATTTGTATTATACATTATTCTCTTAAGAAAAATTGTCTACTTATTTTATTACTTAACCTCACTTATGGCGGAGGAATATCATGGTTACATTCTACGTTCTGGGAGATTACACATATAAAACTAAAAGACTACTTTCTAACTAAATTAATGGTTTGTACCTACAAAAGAAACATTACTTAACTACTTACACTTTACCTGATTATAGCTAAACCTCTTAGAATAATTGCAAGTATTTCTATTTTATCTGTTCCTTGAGCTCCTAAGAAGCTTCTTCTATATCATGATTTCTCCACAAAACTTTCACCTGCTGAATTTCTTTGGTGCGAAATGCTTGTGTCTTTTGGTCTAAGATCTGTACTGGTGCTTCCTCAAAGACTAATGAATCTTTAAGTTCTATTTCTACATAACTGATTATGTGGGATGGGTCTGGAATGTATTTCCTTAGTATAGCAACATGGAACACGTCATGCATTCTAGATAGGGCTGGCGGCAAAGTTAGCCTGTAGGCAACTAACCTCACTCTCTCTAATATCTCAAAAGGGCCAATAAACTTAGGGCTCAACTTGCACTTCTTTCCAAATCTCATAATTCCTCTTAAAGGAGCTACCTCCAAGAATACCCGATCCCCCACATCAAATTTTAATCTTTGGCGGTGAGTGTCTGTGTAGCTTTTTTACTGATTTTGTGCGGTACTGATTCTTTTTTTAATTAGTCGGACCTTATCATACGACTGTTGTACTATCTCTGGACCCAAAACTCACCTTTTGCCTACTTCATCCCAGAAAAGTGGAGAACGACACCTTCTGCCATATAGTGCCTCATAAGGTGTCATACCGATGCTAGCCTGATAGCTGTTATTATAAGCAAACTCAACTAGCAATATGAACTGGGTCCAGCTACCCCCAAAATCTAGCACGCATGCCCGAAGCATATCTTCTAATTTCTGGATTGTCTTCTTAGTTTGACCATCTGTCTGAGGGTGAAAAGTAGTGCTGAATGCTAATTGTGTACCCAGAGCCTCCTGAAAGCTTTTCCAAAATCGTGAAGTAAACCAAGAATCTTTGTTTGAGACTATGGATACTGGTACACCATGGACACAAACTTTTTCGTGAACATATATTTCTGCCAATTTGTGCATGAAATAGCTGAATTTAATAAGGATGAAATGAGCGATCTTCGTCAAACGATCAACAATCACCCAAATAGCATTCAATCCCTGTCGAACTAGTGGTAACCCAGTAATAAAATCCATAGAGACGTGATCCCCCTTCCACTCTGGAATAAAGAGTGGCTGCAACTACCTTGCTGGTCTCTGGTGCTTAACCTTAACCTACTGCCACGTCAAACACTGCTGTACAAATTCGATAATTTCCCTTTACATCCCACTCCACCAAAAATACTCTCGTAGATCCCTATACATTTTAGTACTGCCAGGATGGACTATGTATAGTGATCTATGAGCCTCTTCTAAAATCGTTCTTCTAATATCATCACTTGCAAGTACACACAATTTGGTGTGAAACCTTAGAGTTCCGTCATCATAGATACTGAACTCTTCTCTGTGACCATCTCGTACTCTGGCTATTACCTCTACTAATTTTACGTCGTCATCCTGAGTGGCCTTAATCTTCTCATATAGTGTAGGTTGCACAACCAGACTGGCAATAAATACTTGAGGATTATCCTCTACTAATTCTACATCAATTCTTTCCAAATCCATCAGGATCGGCTGCTGAATCTTCA
Organism: Malania oleifera; assembly: GCF_029873635.1. Lineage (NCBI taxonomy): Eukaryota > Viridiplantae > Streptophyta > Magnoliopsida > Santalales > Ximeniaceae > Malania > Malania oleifera. Next base: position 37,882,862 of record NC_080425.1, read on the forward strand.
TAACTATCAGTGCTGGTCCCACCAATTTCCTACTCAGAGCATATGCTACCACATTCGCTTTCCCTGGGTGGTAACTAATAGTGCAGTCATAGTCTTTAATAAGTTCTAACCACCTTCTTTGCCTCATATTCAGTTCTTTTTGGGTAAAGAAATATTTTAAGTTTTTATGATCTATGAAGATTTCACACTTCCCACCATATAGATAATGCCTCTAGATTTTTAAAGCATAAACTGCCGCAGCTAATTATAAGTCATGCACAAGACAATTTTTCTCATATTCTTTAAGTTGTCTAGAAGCATATGCGATAAGCCTGCCGTGCTGCATCAACATACACCCAAGACCCTTCAAAGATGCATCACTGTATATCATAAACTCGTCCTCTCCTGATGGGATAGCCAACATTGGGGCTGTAACCAACCTCTATTTCAACTCCTGAAAGCTCTGCTCATAGTCATCAGTCCATTCAAACCTTACATTTTTCCTCGTAAGTCACGTCAGCGGACTTGATAAACTGGAGAACCAGTCAACAAAGCGTTGATAGTAACTCGCCAATCCCAGAAAGCTTCTAACTTCTTGGGAATTCCTTGGCCTTACTCAATTCACTACTGCCTCTATCTTACTCAGGTCAATTGATACACCTGCCTTCGAGATCATATGGCCGAGAAAAGAAACTTACCTCAACCAAAATTCACATTTTTTGAATTTCACGTATAGCTTTCTTTCTCTCAGTGTTTGCAATACCAGCCTCAAATGATGCTCATTCTCCTCAAAACTCCTTGAGTAGGCCAGTATATCATTAATGAATACAACCACAAACTGGTTCAAGTACTGATGGAACATTCGATTCATTAAATTCATAAATACTACTAGTGTGTTAGTCAACCCAAATGGCATCACTAGGAACTCATAATACCCATATCTCATTTGAAATGTCATCTTGGAAATGTCTTCCACCCTAACCTTTACCTGATGATAACCAGACCTAAAGTCAATTTTAGAATAGACCTGCAAGAACCCGAACCGTGATATAGGGAAATTAATTAATTAAGAGAGGGGTAAATTGGTAATCAAGCAAGCTTCGTCGACGAAGCCGGAGTTCGTCGACGAAGTCTTTGTAGTTCTCGACGACAAAGTGTAGAGTCTCGTCGATGAGGAGTGGCCAGGTCAAAGGGTTATAAATAGATATTTTCATTACTTCTCAGCTAAGAAAACTCAACCTACTCTCTATCTCTCTAGATTTCTTCACCGTATGTAGCGGGAATCATAGATCCGACATTACCACAAGGATTAGGGAAGGATTCTCTACAAGTTCAATGGATTGGATCCTTGATTCGGGTATCTTTGGGTTTGGGCTTAGAATTGAGGTAAGGCTCGATTTTCAAATCTAATCCGGTAGTTGTTTAGAGAATAGGTTTGTGAGCATATTTTATATTGTGGTATGTAGGTTTTGGAACTCGGTTCGCTGTTTAGGGGCCTTGGAGTTCGGGATTTGTCATTTGGGGAAAGGTAAGGGGATTCAGTTTATGTTGGTTATTTTTGAAATCAGACTCGGTGGAACTATGGTCTATGGTCCTGTGTGCATTTTGGTTACTCATTTGGGGGAATCTAATGGGTAAAACTATGGGTTTTTCATAATTACAGTTTTGGAAAAAAAGGGGTATTGGGTTGCATCCCTGGTTTTGTTGGAAAAACCGTATGTATATGATGATTTATACTATGTAAAAGGGATGGTCGTGCCTTAACTTTATTTAAACTGTATATGTTTGGAAACCATGATTTTAGATTACCAAATGGGTGTGGTATGTTTGGTTATATGAGTATGCATAGTTTTGTTTTGTGGAATGCAATCGGAACTGGGTTCTGTTTCAGGTACTGAGAGTGTCCGCTCTATATTCGTGGGTGTATGAAATCGTTAGGCCATGTTTGGCAAAAGTGTTCGACTCTATATCCGAGGGCGTGAGCCTTACCGGTTGATCACCGAAGGGTGTGGATCCACCAGTTTGCATCGGTAAAATGCTATAGGAGCCTGGGGCTACGCCATGTGCAGGTGGCGTCATGTATCGTGGGCCGGCTACAGGCTGACACCAGATATCACAGGCCAGCTTCGGGCCGAAGGGTGTGATGACACCGAGTTGCTTGATCATGTGTGTGTGTGCTTGTATGCATTGCTATGAAATTAGTACTAGAATTGCACTTAACTTTGTATGTGTTGTGTATCATGATAACACTCGAATGTCACACACCGATATAACCTATATTCTTCCTTACTGAGAGGCATCTCACCCCTGTTATATGTACATATTTTCAGGTCCCTCGAGGTAACCAAAGCTAGCTTCTTGGTGTAGGGGTGTAGTGGTCGGTATACTGCGAATTATCCATCTCCCACCCCCTCGTGGGGTGGTTAGCACCAATCTGATCATAGATATCTGATCTATAAACTACGGTACCGAGCTCTTGAAACTAAACTAAATTAACATCCGGGTTCTAATAACATATAATACATGATATTATAACATTTTTCATAATTTCATAAATACGGCCTCGTGTCGAAATCATTTCATAAATACGGTCTCGTGCTGAACATTTCATTAATACTGCCTCGCGTTGAAATCATTTCATATATACACGGCCTCGAGTCGGAATCATTTCATATATATGGCCTCGCGTCGAAATCATTTCGTACAATACATTCTGAAAATAAATCAATTATCATGTATTTGTCAAAATCATCATAACATACTGTATCTTTTCATAATACTTGAAAACATGTTTTACTCGTAAACTTTGTCATAGCATTACCTTTTATGAAAATAACGTTCATGCCACACAAGTTAAGTAATTCCGTACATTTCATTCTAAAATCACATTTTTCGTATAATAGTAGTATTTTCCCAATAACATACATTTTCTCAATAACAGTCAAATATCATGCATGCTTTCCTGAAAATTAATTTGCTAATAAATAATAATAATACGCGTGGAAAATAACTGTTTTAGTTTATTCCCCTACCTGACTATTGAGAAAAGTCCCTATAAACTCTAGTCTCACACCTGTAGGATTTCTTATTCAACACCCTGAAATCGACAACTCGCAGAACAAAACTTCAGTATTTTCACGTGAATATCATTTCCTATAACTATAGTAGGATCAAATTCGGCATAAAAAGTCTTACCTCAACTCAGGGATGAATTTCAACGGAGTTCCACTGACGATCCACTCCGACAGATATGCAAAGAACTTCTCTAGGAGCGTCGTGGTGGCCTCAGATTGTCGATCTGGCGAGCGACGGAGCTAGAATCGAAGAGAGAGGATAGAGAAACCGAAGGGGGAGAGAGTGTGTGTGTGTGAGGGTTTCTTATTTTTTGCTTAAATCCGAGTTTTCGCACTATTCTTAGGGTCAAATTTGTCGAAGAGACACGTCACCTCGTTGACGAGTCTTGTAGAAAGTTTTCGACGAACCTGTTCCCTCGTCGATGAATTTCAAACTTTTAGAAATTCTCTCTCAGTATCTTCTCGTCGACGAAACTTGGCTTCGTCGACGAGGTCCTCTTATATCCTCGTTGACGAATCCCTATGTTCGTTGACAATGTCTGCTGCCTCCTGCTGTTTCTATTTCCATTTCCTTTCCTCTCTATTATTTAAATACCCTTATTATTTGGGTCATCACAAGAGGACTGGGTCGAGAATATGGAGAGGATCTTGGAAGTCCTACACTGCACAAACTGGCAGAGAGTTCTTTATGCTACTTTCCAGTTATCTGGGGAGGCAGAGCGATTATGGATTGTCGTGAGTCTGCTAAAGAAGCAAAGGGCTGGTTCTGTGGAGATGTCTTGGAGCCATTTCAAGGGAGTGTTCTTTGACAGATACTTCCCGACTTCTGTACGTGACGCTAAGGCGGATGAGTTTTCTGCACTGACTCAAGGGAGTATGACGGTGCAGGGGTATGCTGCCTAGTATATAGAGCTATCCCAGTTTACGCCATGTTTGATCTCCAATGAGTACGAGAAGACTCAGAGGTTCGAGAAGGGCTTGAGGAAGGACATCAGCAGATTAGTGGGTATGCTTCAAATCCATGAGTTTTTGGTTTTGGTGGATAAAGCCACTGTGATTAAGACTAGTATCCAAGAGGACTAGGTGGATCAGAAGCAGAAGAAGAGGCCAGTACCTTCTGGTTTTCAGTATGGATCTCACCAGGAATCGTGGAAGAAGAGGAACAGGGGGTCGGGTTACAGACAGAATACCGAGCATCAAGGTTCTTAGATGAACCAGGTGGGTTATCGTTGTACCAGGTGCCGCAAATGGCATAGCGGTGAGTGCCAACCATTTGGGGGTAACTGCTACAACTGTGATCAGTCGGGTCACATGGCTCGGGATTGTCACGCACCTAAGAGGGGTACGCCTTCTTCGAGTCAGAATCGGGAGAGTAATCAGGTATCCTGGGGAACCCACCAAACGAATACAGCTCCAGCAAGGGTGTACTTACTTACTTCAGCGGATGCTAAGCATGCGGGGAATGTGGTGACAAGTACTATCACTACAAAAAAATTGGTTTTTAGTGACGAAAATATTAATGACGATTTAAATTTCGTCACTAAAAGTTGGTATTAGTGACGGTTTTTAAGAACCGTCACTAATTGTGTAAGCATTAGTGATGATTTTAGCAGCCGTCACTAATACGACACTATTAGTGATGGTTTTAGAACCGTCACTAATATTTTCGTCACTAAAAATAGTGCGGTAAACAATTTTTGCGCGAAATTTTTTTCGACAAAATATTAGCGACGATTCTAGGGTATTAGTGACGAGTTAAATTCGTCACTAAAAATCACTTATTAGTGACAATTAACTAACTGTCACTACTCACTACAAAGAAGTTGGCTTTTAGTGATGAAATTATTAGTGATGAAATTGAATTCGTCACTAAAAGTGGGCATTAGTGATGTTTTTAGTAACCGTCACTAATACGGAACTATTAGTGACGAAATTGAATCCGTCACTAATAATTTTTTGTTTCTGAGTATTAGTGACGAATTTGTAAATTCGTCACTATTGACCTACTATTAGTGAGGGATTTGAGAACCGTCCCTAATACTCTCCCTATTTAAAAAAAATAAAAATTTTTATTTTAGAGTATTAGTGATGAATTTACAAATTCGTCACTATTGGCCCACTATTAGTGACGGATTTGAGAACCGTTACTAATGCTATCCATATTTTAAAAAAATAAGACTTTTTATTTAAGATTATTAGTGACGAATTTATATATTCGTCACTATTGACTCACTATTAGTGACGGATTTGAGAACCGTTACTAATACTTCCCTTATTTAAAAATAAATAAAATTTTTTGTTTCAGAGTATTAGTGACGAATTTGTAAATTCTTCACTATTGGCCCATTATTAGTGACGAATTTTAGAACCGTCACTAATACTTTTCTTAATTAAAAAAAAAAGAAGAATTTTTGTTTAAGATAATTAGTGACGAATTTATATATTCGTCACTATTGCCCCTCCCCCCCCCCCAACTCTTGTTTCCCGGTTTTCCCCCCAATATTTCCCCCAATCTCTTATTTCCAGTGTGCAGCAGCGCAGCCCCTCCCGATCCTCCTCTCTCCCAATCCTACTCTCTCCGTCACCCGTCACCATCGCCCATCGCCGTTGCTGTCGCTCGTCACCGTTGGACTGGAAACAAGAAGAGTAGAAGATGCTGCTACTGATGCAGTCGCGCAACTTCACAACCTCTTCCATAAACTGTCATTGCGACTGATAGATTCCTTGCTCAATTCCTCCTGTTCCTGGTATGGCATCCGCTCATCACTCAACCTTTGGTTGCCCTCTTCCAACCATGCCTACTCCTATAGTTATCACTCTGCCAATGTCTTTCTTTCCCCTTTCAATATTGGTTGTCTTGCTTTGAACCTTCTCATGTATTCCTAATATGTATTTGGAAAATGATGCATTCTTTTTGTTCCTTTCCTAATGTACCATTACTACTTTCATTTGATTGATTTACTGAAGTTAGTTCCTCTATTGCTTTCGGGTGTCTTCCAATTTGAAGAACAAATAATTTTTTTTAATGGTTAATGAGAAAGAAGGTCTTTTGTGGGTTTGTAGTTTCTCTTCATTATATATGCTAATGCATTGGTTCTGTACCCATCTTCTGCTGTTAGGAAACCAAGCGGCAGGAATCTTTAGTTTTGAGAGTAAGAATTGTTAGAAAATCTCCTCAAAATTACTGGAATCTCTTTAAAATGTTGAAATATCATCTTAAATTTATTGGACTATCCCCTTAAAATTGTTAGTGACATTGTGAAAATATGAAGCAAAAGTAAAAATAATTTTTTTGTTTAGGAAAAAAAAAGAAAATATAAATTTTAGTTAAAAAAAGCAACCAAAGACACTAATTGTTCTTTATCTTTGGTATTTAAATGCACTAAAAAGAAAATTATTAATACTTGCCCAAAGACACTAATTGAGTTGCAATGCATCAAGTTGTGATTTCATTAGAAGTGCTTGCTAGGATTTTAATCATTTCCAAATAATGCAGTATTGATACTATATAACCTTGAAAGAATAGATAATCTGAGAACCACCATTAGCTTGGGTGTTTTGTACCGACATTGCGTACATTTTCTGTCTTTAGTTGCTTCAAATTATGCATCTTCCCATGCTTAGTGAATAATGCTTATCTTAAAAAAAAAAAAAAAATGCAGATTTATCCATTGCATATGAAACCTGCTGTAGTGCAATAAATTGCAAATATATGCACACTTATGATTAAAAAAGGTTGCAGATATATGCATTGTAAATGAAACCTACTCAATTTTTTATTTTTATTTTATAGCTTTTGCATTCATCACATGTGTGTGGATGTGTGCATACGTGAATTCTAGTGAATTTCAGTTGTCTTACGTAGAGCATCATTATTCTTTTCTATTTGCATGTGACGTGCTCTCATTTCTAAGAGAGAAGAAAAAAAAAAAACATGTTCTCTAATTTTCTTTATTTATTCTGAGCAAATGATGTGCTAAAGATACAACCATGTGGTGAGCTTGATATGGACAAGAAGTGCCATTTGATTTCTCAAAGCATGCCAAAGGTAAGCACAGGTGATCAATTTTTTTTTTATTCTTTCTACACTCATAGGAAGCAACTGATGTGATTCTCTAATTTACTCGGCAGATGTCAGCTTCATTTATTGAGGAAGCATCACTCTGGCTTCATAGGGAAGGTATATGCAAACATAAAACAAACATACTAAGAATGATACACGTGATAACTCTCTATCTCTCTCTCTCTTCCAAAGTACTATAATGCTACTTATTTAGGATAAAATACAGTAGGGATTCTTTATTTGAATTTCCTCTTGCTTGCCACATGTATTTCCAGTATTTTTCACTGTATTCATGGAGAGTAGTTTAAGATATTTTTTCCTGTTTGGGGAAAAACAAAAGATTTTTTCTAAAGAATTCATGCATCTTTGAAGCATAATTTTTCTTTATTTTCAATTAAAATTGAAAAAAAAAAAAAGATAAAATGAAATGAGAATGTCTTAACATTATGCAACTATGACATTTAACTGCAAAATTCTTTGCTGTTTACTGCAGCTGATTCAAATTTACCTACCATTCATTCTGTTCTGGTACCAACTTTTGGAATATGAGAAGAAATCTTGATAGAGTAATTGTATGCCTTTTCTTTATTTCTTTCTTTTAAAAGAAGCTTCACCAAGAGAAAAAAACTTATATTGTTTTACATTTAATTTGATTCAAAATAATATTTACCATTTGAATTAAAATTTTCATTGTTTGTTATATTCCTTCAACTTGGAATATTAACTAGTGTAGTTGAAAAAAATTTATAATGCCCTGGTTAAGTTGTTTTCATCTCCTTCATGATGGAATGGATTAGCATAATTTTTTAAACTTATGCATGAAACTTTTACTTTCTAACAGGCTGTCAGCAGCATTTAACTAGAAAACATGTAATTCCCAATCATGAGGATAAGATTGACTATGATCCACTGCAAACTGATTTTGAGGACACAGCTATGGTTGGGTTGGATGCAATGCAGCGAGCGAATTCTACCCTTGAAGATTTTGTAAGCATATGTTCCTTCTTAAATAGTGAATTTTTAAGAACTAAGATTTACCATGTTGTTGGGTTGAATGATGTGAAAATGCATAAAAGATATCTAGTTCAAGTTTAAATAATGAAGTATTACATATTTCTATATCAAAATAAAAACTAAACTTGTCATATAATTCATTTTTGTATATAATGCTAGTATTTTGTTGAGTTGAAGGTATCCTGGGGATTATTTAGCCAGCCAACCACAAGTTTCTGAAGTTGTGTTACTGTTTAGTCATCAGCTGCTTCAATATTGTCAAGTTTGGAACTTCTCTTGCTTAGTTATTCATGCCACCAATTTGAATTTGGGTAAGATTTATTTAGAGGTCAACCTACTAGAATTCCACAATCCCCACCCCTGCCCCAATAATTAATGTTCAGTAGCTAACCCGTAGATCATAGTCTGGGCATTTTTACAGCCTCACTCTGGAAAATGCATGCATGCAGTTAGTCTTGAGAGAGATCTTTTTGTGCAATGAGACAAGAAGTTTATAATTGTACTAGATCACCCTTCAAGTGCTCAACTCGGAAGGAAACCACTAGGAAATGGCCTTTTACTAGGCATTGGACCATTGATTCCTCTTTCTCAGTAGCCTGAATGTTATGTGATGGTCACTTTATATGAATAAATTGCCTAGAATTAAGAGTATGTTCATGCATATTATTTTGAATAGATAGATTATATATTGTGAATTGTTGATTGCTACATGATTGCATGCTAGTCTAGAATGCCTCTTGCATGACGGATGCAGTTGATGTGTATTGCATGCTGGTAGTGGATGTAGGTTCTCGTGTGCCTTGAATTGAATTATAAATGACTTATTTGAACCTATCAGATACAGGTTTTATGGGAAAATGTCCAATTTACAAATAGCATGCTGTCAAAATTTCGTTAAAATTTTTCCAAAAAAAAACCATGTACAATGATAATTATGATAAAATGAATGTTAAAATATTTTTGAAAGGATGAGTGAAAGTTAGGAATCATAAGAAAGGAGGCAATGTAGGCTTAGTTCATTTAAAGAAGCATTCATTTTTATATTTTTGGTTTCGTAAGTCTAAAGCATTTATTACGGAGCCTAAATCATTGAAAATCTTAAAAACACTTGGCTAAGGATTTGAAAATTAGAAAAAAGGCATAAGTTGAATATATACATAACTCAGAAAAGCATCATCTTTATAATTCTTTAAATTAAATGCTCTCCTCATCTTATAACATTCATGTTCACATGCCTAGATGAATAACAATAATACACTAAATTCAATCATATTCACTGTTCTCTGCTATTTATATTCCTAATTTAATCCATAGATTATATATTATGATTTGTGGATTGCTACCTGATTGCATGCTAGTCTAGAATGCCTCCTGCATGGCGGATGCAGTTGATGTGTATTGCATGCTGGTAGTGGATATAGGTTCTCGTGTGCCTTGAACTGAATTATAAATGACTTGTTTGAACCTATTAGGTATATGTTTTATGGGAAAATGTCTAATTTACAGATGACATACTGCCAAAATTTCGTTAAAATTTTCCCAAAAAAAGACCATGTACAATGATAATTATGATAAAATGAATGTTAAAATATTTTTAAAAGGATGAGAGAAAGTTAGGAATCATAAGAAATGAGACAATGTAGGCTTAGTTCATTTAAAGAAGCATTCATGACTAAACATGCCTAAAAGACTTTAAACACTATCACAAAAATAAATAAAAAAAATAATGACATTTTATAATAATAATAATCTAAAAACTAAGATTTCTATTTATCTTTTAATAAAAGCAATGGGGGATGGTGGATTATTACCAATTGATTTATTTTTTATTATCTTTCGTTGCCAAGAAAATTAATTGAAATCAAGCAAACTATGCAACCAAGAATGATTCATTGAAAACATATATCAAATTTCATAACTGCTAGAAGTGCTTTCAAGAATCAAGATTATTAAGAACAACCATTCCATATAAATTTTTCAAGTTGTATACAAATTCACAAGATGCAAAACACATTGCAGGTAACTTATCACACTTGTACACCAAGCAAAATGAACATGTTTAAGCCAAGTGTTAGAAGTTGATTTATTATTTAGTTCCTACAATGACTAGTCAAGAATCATAGAGGCTATACAAAATAATACTCACGAGAGATATAAAACTCCCATTGAAACTAAATGGCTACAATGCATTTTACAATAAGGACATTTATGGTTTGGAGAATGTGATTTCCTCCCCTATACTGTTTGTGTTTTCTGAAATTGACGGCAATGAAAAATCTAAAGAACAGTCATTATGTGATTTCATTAAATAGTCCCCTTTCTAAACATCTTTAGTCAAAGTAATCTCAGCAACTGTACTGAAACTTCGGATGGTATGAAAAATTAAAGGTAGTGCACTAATAAAGGGGCAATGTGCAAACACCCATAGTTCATAATCTTTGAATCCCATATTTACAAGTGAAAAGCCAAGCAGCAGGTATAATACATAAAAAGGTAGGATGCAACCAAGTCAGTACTTTGAGCAAATAATAAAATGAAAAAAAGAAAAGAAAAGAAACAACTGATAATAAATTGCAACTCATGTTATTTCTCCCACAAAATCATCTTGAGTAGCACTATCGTTGTCCATGATCTTCATCCTGAGTTCGAAGACCTCACTAGTTATGGTGAATACAAAATTCTCATTCCATTTGGGCTGAGACCCTTGCCGTGTATCAGCCATTTGTCAATAACAGTGACCAAACTTGTATAATATACATTACAATGCTCACTTTTACCATTAAACATATAGCTTAAATGCCCATTGTAAGTACACTAATCCAGCTATCAACAAAAATTGTTTTCACTTTCCTTGTATAATTTCTTAGGCATAAATTCAAACTGATTGAAGACCCACCTGATGCAATGTTGCTTTTCTGCTCTTGAGTACAACAAAGGAGGATGACATAAGGATCTATCTTACCTGCTCGTAAGCACCTAAGCTCATCAAAAGGGCAATAGAGGACTCAAATATTAGATATAAATTTATTTAATTTGAGATTAGGGTAGAAGGATAGACTAACCTTATGTCCTAAAAAATTAATCAACTAATTGAAAGGTCTTAAACACCATCATAGAAAAAAATTATAAAATAATTTTCATGACTAAATATGCCTAAAAGACTTTAAACACTATCACCAAAAAAAAAAAGATAAAACAACCTCCATAACTAAAGGTGTCTCAATCTTAAGATAATAATTACACGTATGGTTAATGAATAGTATCAAATTCTCGGTGGTTGATTCAGCTGCTTTGGCATTTTCTATTATTGGCGTTCTCTTCAGTTTTTTTGTTGATTTGTTGGCTTCTCACTGTTTTTATTGCCTTGTTGGTTTCCTATTTTGGGGCTTCCTACACTTTTGTATCCTCAGGCCTCTGACTTGAGCTTTGTTTATTAATGAATTCACTAGGTTTTATCTTTCAAAAAATTAAAAGGTAATTACACATAATATATATAAGTAGTTGCAAGTATAGTTGTGTGTGTATCTTCTCATGGTTATTCAAAGACCCTTTCATCCCTTTGACTTTATAGGCTACCTTTCAAGTGTGAAACTCAATGGAAATATGTGAACTCAGTGTTTAGTTTTAAATACTGATATTATTTTTTTCATTATTGATATTACTACCGTACAAATTGTGTAATATGCATGATTATGAAATCTTTGCGAATTTGTTATATCATATAATTATTTTTCTTGATTATACTGAGTGCCAGCTCTCCATTTGTATACTAATTTTTATTTAATGACTCTTAATTTATAGGGTTCGTAGTTGTCATAACATCAGCACGATGTCATGCATGCATGCACTATAGTCATCAGATGCAATTTTTGATTATTTCTTCGTAATTTTTATTGTTATTTGAACAAATGAAATTTTTGTATTTTAATTTGAATTTGTACTAGTATTTTTATTTAAATTTTGAATATTTTGAAAAAAATTATGTTATCTGAACAGACATTATTTCTTTATTATAATTGAATTTATATTTGAATTCGAAATTTTGAATGATTTACGAATTTTGTAGTAATTATAGTTTCAGGTTATGTATGCGAAAATGTAATTATAGATTTTTATAGGAATTGATGATTAAAAAAAATTAATATTAAAGGTTTTTTAATTTTTCTAATTATTAGTGAAGGATTCAAATTCGTTACTAATAGTTAGGTATTAGTGAAGGATTCAAATCTTTCACTAATATTGTACTATTAGTGACAAATTTGTAATTCGTCACTAATACCCTATTATTAGTAACGAATTTGAATCCTTCACTAATACCCTACTATTAGTGACGAATTTGAGCTGAGCCAATTTAGAATTTATAGTGACGGTATTAGGATTTTAGTGACGATTATAATCCGTTACTAATACTCTATTATTAGTGACGAATTCAAAATTCGTCACTAAAAGTTAGTAGTAACGGTAGATACAACAACTATTTTAAAACCGTCACTAATGCTCAAAAATTCGTCACTAATACTATTAGTGATGAATTTATATGTATTAGTGACGGATTTGATCCTTCACTAATACCCTAATTTTTTGTAGTGAATTATATGATGTTGCTTTTAAATAGAGTTGTGGTTTTATTTGATTCGAGTGTGACCCACTCCATTAAATCTGTTAATTTTGTGAAACTATGCGGGGTGGATACCGAAGTCATGGAAGAGGAATTGTCTGTAGCCACACCATCTTGGGGTATATCATTCTGTAGGAGGATGTTGGAGGACTGCCTAGTGGTAATCCAGGGGAAGCTGCTACTAGCAAACCTTGTAGCATACGACATCTCAGGGTTCAATGTTATATTGGGAATGAATTGGTTATTCTCCAGATATGCTGTGATCAACTGTCGTAGGAAGGTGGTAGTGTTCAGACCTACTGGGGAGCAGGAGTACGAGTTTGTGGGATTGTGTGTGCATTCGATGCCACAGATTCTATCAGCATTGCAGGCAATTAGATTACTCTTGAACGGATGTCAGGGGTACTTGGCTTGTGTAAAGGAACTACCGCAGGATGAGTCGAGGCTTAAGGATATTCAGGTAGTTAGTGAGTTCTCGGATGTGTTTTCAGATGATTTATCTAGTTTACCTCTAGATCATGAGGTGGAGTTCGCGATAGAGTTGCTGCCTAGTAAGACACCAATCTTTAAAGCTCCGTACCGGATGACTCCAGCAGAATTTCAAAAGTTGAAGGAGCAGTTACAGAAATTACTGGATAGGGGTTTCATTCGACCTAGTGTTTCACCCTAGGGAGCTCTAGTACTATTTGCGAAGAAGAAGGACGAGTTAATGCGTATGTGCATTGATTACCGTGAGATCAATAAGGTAACTGTGAAGAATCGCTACCCGTTGCCTCGTATTGATGATCTCTTCGACCAGCTGCATGGGACTCGAGTCTTTTCGAAGATTAACCTGCGGTCAAGATATCATCACATGAGGGTACGATTTGAGGATATAACAAAGACTGCCTTTTGAACTAGATATGGTCATTACGAGTTCTTAGTCATGCCTTTTGGGTTGACAAATGCTCCGACGGAATTTATGGATCTGATGAACAGGGTTTTCCATGAGTACCTTGATCGATTCGTAGTGGTGTTCATTGATGACATTCTGGTGTATTCGAAGAATTTGGAGGAGCACGAGAACCATCTGAGGTTGGTATTACAGATTCTGCGAGAGAAGAAGTTGTATGCTAAACTAAAGAAGTGTGAGTTCTGGTTGAATCAGGTTGCATTCTTAGGCCATGTGGTGTCTGGAGACGGTATTTTAGTTGATCCTAGCAAGATTGAAGTTGTGGTCAACTGGGTGAGGCCAAAGAGTGTGTAGGAGGTTCGGAGTTTTCTAGGACTGGCGGGTTATTATCGTTAGTTCGTGGAAGGGTTTTTTAAGTTATCTAGGCCTTTGACTCGATTGACCAGGAATGGGGTAAAGTTTGAATAGACTAGTGATTACGAATAGTGTTTTCAGGAGTTGAAGCATCAGTTGGTTACTACTCCAGTGTTAACCATTCCTTCTGGGGATGGCGGTTTTGTGATTTATAGCGACGCGTCTCTGAAAGGTTTGGGTTGCGTGCTTATGCAGCAGGGTAAGGTAATAGCTTATGCTTCTTGGCAACTGAAGGATTATAAGAAGAATTACCTTATGCATGATCTAGAGTTGGTTGCTGTTGTATATGCACTAAAGATCTAGCGACACTATTTGTATGGTGTGCAATGCGAGATTTTCACTGATCACAAAAGTCCCAGGTACTTTTTCACACAGAAGGAGTTGAATATGAGGCAGAGACGGTGACTTGAGTTAATTAAGGATTACGATTGCACCATCAGTTATCACCCGGGAAAAGCTGATGCGTTAAGTCGGAAGTCGGAGCATGACATTAGACAGGATCTGGAGAGCTCAGGTATTGAGTTAGTGCGTGGTGATCATCATGCTTTCATTACTAGTTTGGTGGTTGAGACGACTTTATTTGAGCGTATAAAAGCCGCACAGGCTAGTGATGCGGAGTTGACAGTGGTTGTGGAAAAGGTACAATAGGGATTGGCTTTAGAGTTCAACATCTCTAAGGAAGGTGTGTTGAGTTTTGAGACCAGATTATGTGTTCCGAACGACGATGAGATCAGAAGGACGATTCTGGAGGAAGCGCATCGTTCTTTGTATTCGATACATCCGGGTAGTACAAAGATGTATCGGGACTTGCACGAGACCTTCTGGTGGAGTGGTATGAAGAGGTATATTGCCCAGTTTGTGGAGTAGTGTTTGACATGTCAGCAGGTGAAGGCTGAACATCAGAGGCTGACAGGGCCATTACAGCCCTTAGCTATTCCGAAGTAGAAATGGGAGCATATTTCCATGGATTTTGTAACCAGATTGCCACCAGCACTTCACAGGCAGAATGCTATCTAGGTGATTGTGGATAGGTTGACGAAATCTGCTCACTTCTTACCAATGAAGGTTAGCTACTCTTTGAGTAGGCTAGTAGACATGTATGTGCATGAGATAGTTAGAATGCAAGGGGTATCGGTGTCCATTGTATCAGATCGAGACCTGAGGTTTACTTCTCGATTCTGGACGAGTTTGCAGGAAGCATTGGAGACTAAGCTTACTTTCAGTACAACGTTCCACCCTCAGACTGATGGACAGTCATAAAGGATGATACAAATCTTGGAGGATATGTTGCTGGCTTGTGTGTTAGATTTCGGTGGTAGCTGGATACAGTTTATGCCACTAGTAGAGTTCGCTTATAACAACAGCTTCCAGGCTTGTATCGGGATGGCACCGTTCGAGGCTCTGTATGGTCGGAGGTTTCGATCTCCTCTATATTGGAGTGAGGTTGGTGAACATCAGGTGTTAGGACTTGAACTTGTGCAGCAGGCATCAGAGAAGGTAGGTTTGATCCTAGAAAGGATTAAATCATTTCAGAGTCGACAGAAGAGCTATGTAGATGTTCGCCACCGTGAGTTGGAGTTTAAGGTGGGGGGTAAGGTATTTTTTAGGATTGCTCCGATGAAAGAAGTGATGAGATTTGGGAAGAAGGGCAAGCTGAGCCCTAGGTACATTGGACCATTCGAGGTTCTTGAGCGAGTGGGCCCGGTAACTTACAGGATTGCACTACCCCAAGCACTTTTGAGGGTCCACAATGTATTTCACGTATCCATGTTGAGGAGGTACGTGTTGGATCCTTCACATGTTATTAGCTACGAGAATGTGGAGATTGAGGATACTTTAGCGTATGAGGAGATACCTGTTCAGATTCTGGACCATAAAGTTCAGAAGCTACGTACCAAGGACATATCTTTGGTGAAGGTGTTGTGGCGGAATCACGAGGTTGAGGAAGTTTCTTGGAAATTGGAAGCAGAAATACGCTGGAAGTATCCATAATTGTTCTGAGTTATGTACATTACCCTACTTTGTATTGGAATAGGTGGTTGGTCTTGAGGAGTGCGTGTATTTGTGAACTCCTGAGATGATTTATGTTTGTAACCACAATATTCCTTTGCCATAAGTAAGAGTATGTATATGTTGTGACGGGGCTGTGTTATAGTAGTCACCGGTTTTCTTCCTAAATTCAAGTGTATAATTGATTTCATGAATGAGTTTATGAATAAGAGATAGCAAATTTTGAGGAGGAAATTTTTGTAAGGAGGAGAGGTTGTAAGAACTCGAATTGTGATATAAGGAAAATAATTAATTAAGAGAAGGGTAAATTGGTAATTAAGCAAGCTTCGTTGACAAAGCCAGAGTTTGTCGACGAAGTCTTTGTAGTTCTTGGCCATGAAATACAGAGTCTTGTTGACGAGGAGTGACCATGTCAAATGGTTATAAATAGATATTTTCATTACTTTTCAGTTAAGAAAACTCATATTCAGTTATAAATAAATATTTTCATTACTTCTCAGCTAAGAAAACTCAATCTACTCTCTATCTCTCTAGATTTCTTCACCGTATGTAGTGGGAATCATAGATCCGAAATTACCACAAGGATCAGAGAAGGATTCTCTACAAGTTCTACGGATCGGATTGTTGATTCGGGTATTTTTTGGGTTTTGGCTCGAAATTAAGGTAAGGCTCGGTTTTCAAATCTGATCTGGTAGTTGTTTAGAGAATAGGTTTGTAAGCATATTTTGTATTGTGGTATGTAGGTTTTGGAACTCGGTTTGCTGTTTAGGGGCCTTGGAGTTCGTGATTTGTCATTTGGGGATAGGTAAGGGGATTCAGTTTATGTCAGTTATTTATGAAATCGGACTCGGTGGAACTGTGGTCCACAGTCCTGTGTGCATTTTGGTTACTCATTTGGGGGAATCTAATAGGTAAAACTATGGGTTTTTCATGATTACAGTTTTAGGAAAAAGGGAGTATTGGGTTACATCCCTGGTTTTGTTGGAAAAACCATATGTATATGATGATTTATACTATGTAAAAGGGATGGTCGTGCCTTGACTTTATTTAAACTGTATATGTTTGGAAACCATGATTTTAGATTACCAAATGGGTGTGGTATGTTTAGTTATATGAGCATGCATAGTTGTGTTTTGTGGAATGCACTTGGAACTAAGTTCTGAGTTGTTCCAGGTACGTAGAGTGTCCGAATCTATATCTGTGAGCGTATCAAATCGCTAGGCCATGTTTGGCAAGAGTGTCTGGCTCTATATTCAACGGCGTGAGCCTTACCAGCTGATTACTGAAAGGTGTGGATCCACTAGTTTGTGCCGGTACGATGCCATGGGAGCCTGAGGCTACGCCATGTGCCGGTGGCGCTGTGTATCGCGGGCCGGCTACGGGCCAACGTCGGATATTGCGGGCCAGCTTCGAGATGAAGGGTGTGACAACATCAGGTTGCTTGATCATGTGTTTGTGTACTTATATGCACTGATGTGAAATTAGTACTCGAACTGCATTTAACTGTGTATGTGTTGTGTATCATAATAACACTCGAATGCCACACACCGATATAACCTATATTCTTCCTTACTGAGAGGTGTCTCACCCCTGCTGTACGTACATATTTCCAGGTCCTTTGGATAACAGGAGCTAGCTTCTTGGTGTAGGGGCGTAGTGGTTGGTATACCGGTGATAACACTTGGGTAAGTGCTAGGACTTGTGTTCTTGGGTTGTCATTTTGGGATATGGTTGGGTTTATGTGTTGTGTTATGAAGCTTGGAATCCTGATGTATAGACTCTGGTATGGTACTATATGTATATATACATAGAAGACCCTTTTTCTACTATCTATGCAATTTGTATGTGGATGTGTATTGGGTGCCTGGGAACCCCACGGGGTCGGACCCTCATCATTGTACTGTATCTTTGAGTGATTTGTTGGATACAGGGACAGATTAGGTTACTTTTTCACCCCTGGGTCCCATTTCCGGGTTTGGCGCGTGACAAGACCTAGGTCCCTTGAAGCTGATCAATAGGTCATCGATCCTAGGAAGAGGATATTTATTCATAATTGTCAGTTTATTTATCTCTCTGTAATCTATACACATTCTCATGGTCACATCTTTCTTCTTTACGAATAGAACTGGTGCTCCCTAAGGCGACACACTGGGCCTGATAAGCCCTTTATCCCACAACTCTTGCAATTGATCTTTTAGTTCTTTAAACTCGACTGGAGCCATTTGATAAGGTGTTTTAGATACTGGTATTGATCCCGGTAGAAGATCTACAGCAAATTCAACTTCAAGGTTTGGTGGAAAACCAAGTAATTCTTCTGGAAATACGTTTGGAAATTCTCTAACCACAGGAATATCGGCCTGTTTCATTTATTCTTTTGGAAATTCTTTTATGTAGGCAACAAATCCTTGACAGCCTTCTTAAGTCAGTTTCTTCACCTGAATAGCTGACACAAGCTATGGTGAAGAACGTACACATGAACTAAGAAATCTATATTCTTGCTCACCTAGAGGTCTAAAAATCACTTCTTTCAAATGACAATCAATACTAGCATGATTAACTGCCAACTAATCCATACCCAGAATTATATCAAACCCCTGCATGTCTAATATAATAAGATCAGCTGATAGTACTTTTCCTTGAATGGTCACAGGAAAGTCCCTGAGTATTCTCCTACATCTCACCACTGATCCAGTCGGTGTAGCTACAGCCAACCCAACAACCAACAACTGTGCCTCATACCCTATTAACTTAGCATACACCAATGAAATAAAAGAATGGGTGGCACCTATATCAAATAAAATAACAGATTTATATGAAAAAGCAGTAAGGGTACCTGTAACTATGTCTTTAGCTGCCTTGGTGTCAACGCACAGACTCTTGCCGGTGCAGTGTTCCTCTACTAGCCTCCATGGGGCACCTGATAGCCACCCCGAAATGGTCTGGGAGCTAGTGCTTGGGCCGACAATCCCTGACACTACCAAGACCTGTACCCGGGTCTCCCACAACGGTAGCAGCATTCTATCCCATTCTACCCTTGGATGTCTCCGACCATATCTAGGATAAGTAAGAATAACCCGTCCACCCTGAGAACCACCGCGCCCTATCATCCGTCCCTAACTACCTCCATACCGGTCTCCTCTCCATAGCCCTCAGCTAAACTCGCCTAATAATCCTGAGGTGCGGGCCTCTTCCTCTGGCTCTGAGCTATGACACCTCTCTTCTTACCACTCTCGATAATGGCAGCTCTGTCCACCACCTCTACAAATGTCTGAGCTCGAAAACCAATGACTTGCTCAAACAAATTTTGCCTTAGACCTTATTCAAATTTCTGTGCTTTCTTCTCCTCATCTGGTGCCAAGTGTGGGGCAAATCGAGACAACTCTATAAATCATGCAGCATATTACGACACTGTCATATGCCCCTAAGCTAAATGTAGGAATTTTGTTGCCTTCGCGCTCCAAATGATAGCAGGGAAATATCGCTCGAAAAATAGCTCCTTAAACCGGCTCCATGTCACTGGCATTGGATTAGGCCTCTGTTCCTCAATCAATTTTGCCGACCTCCACTAGCGCTTCCCCTCTCCTGTTAGTTTAAATGACGCAAATAACACCTTCTACTCATCTGTACATGCCAACACTGCCAAAATCTCCTCAACATCCTAAACCCAGTTTTCAGCTACAATCGGGTCAAGTCCTCCAGCAAAAGAGGGAGGCTTCATCCGTGTAAACTACTCAATCATGCAGCCACGCTCTCCTCCACTCCTAACCATCTCAGCCATCACCTAGTGGGTGATGTTGAGCAACACTGCATCTGTATCTCCACCTCCTATGCTGGAGGGTCCTGGTCTATCACCTCCAGTATTCGAACCACTGCTCCCTGGATTCATCTTGTAAATACAAAGAACACTATTTTAGGATCCTATCTCCCGTACATATCTAATTTATTTCATTCAACTAAAACCTTAGATTCTCTATTAACTATCATCCCTATTCCTGACCCAAATCCAATCCTACAACCTAAACACACGACTCGTTGATAGTTTACTATGACTTTCCTGAAATTGTCACCCTAGGAAAAATACAAAAACCACCACGAAAATCTTGTATCCAGACCACAGAACAAAATCTCAAATCCTTCTCCTATATTCTAGTATTTTTTCTGCTGCATTGTAAAGTCTACAGAAGCTAGCAACCTAGGCTTTAATATCAAACTGTAACGACCTGCTGCATATTATTATTATTATTATTATTATTATTATTATTATTATTATTATTATTATTATTATTATTATTATTATTATTATTATTCCATATTGTATATAAAACATATAACCAAACTGGCTGTAATGCTATTGAAACATCTCAAGCCCGAAAAGCACTGAGGAAACTCTAATCACCATACATTCCTAAACAGCGGTACACAAGAAAATGTAAACATCTATATACAATACTAGAAAACTATAAATCCTAAAATACATATATATCACAAAATGCCCAGTGATGTCATCAAAACCTGGAATCTACCCCAAACTATTGGCACCAAAGAAACACCTACCCTTCTAATAAGGGCAGCGTAAGTAGTCCTCTACCCGCGAATCTGATCCGCTCGCCTAACTGGATCTTTTGAAAAATAGTAACTCACTGGGATGAGACAACGCTCAGTAAGAGGAAATATACTATTACTAGTGTGTGGCAGCTGAGTTACACTTTTAATATATAAATATAATACTGATACCATAAAAACAAATATGCTGGTATATTGTACAAAACTCCCGTAATATAATTTAAAATACAACTGTGTATTTGAGTTTTCTATTCATACATATTTCTAATATTATAATATAACTGTTGTTGTGGGATATATCTGTACATAGGAACTTCTGAGATAATACCCTGGGATCTGTATGTCATGATTTAATCCCTTATGACAAGATTGTGTAGCCCATAGGCTGGACTTACTCTGGTTGACCTACCGGGCAAGTCACTCTATATCTCTATCATCCATCAAACTAGCCCCCTGCAATCTCTCCGGGCAATCTCCAAATCTATCTCGTCTAACTGGCCACCTCAACCCAGCTTGCTGGGGAGACTGCAATCTCTCCTGGCGCGGTTAGACAGAATCCACATACTATCTGAGTTATGTGGTTGCACTCTATCTGAAATAGAAACAGTACCGTGCTCTGCTGTTTGAATCTATCTGAAATTTCCTCAGGGATCTGATATTGTGTAATACTAATATATATATATATATCTTGCTGTTTTAACATGATTTCAAAATAACCATAACACTATAAATCTGAACTGAAATATCTAGAATATCAATAATATCAGTCTGAAATATTTGTATTATCTGTCTGAAATATCTCTATTATCTGTTTGAAATATCTGTAATATCTGTCTGAGTGTTATGGTTTTAGAAATCATGCCATTTTGAAAACTACTATAAATCATACTTTCTGCTAATATCTGTATAATTGGATATCTGTAAAGCTATTTAATCATCATACTATTCTGTAGTAAACTTATGCCACACGTCTGAGTAATCAAAATCTCATGTTAAATTTCTGTAAGTCTACTATAATACTAATAATGATAATATTCTAGAAAATTGATCAATAAACTTATATATATATATATATATATATATATATATATATACATAAACATAATCTTCTGACATACATTCTAAAATTCCTAGCATAGCATATTTCTCTTACCTGACTATTGGAAAGCTCCTAGTATAACTGGTCCTACACCCGCAGGGTTCCCCGCTCAACACCCTGAAAACAATATTCTCTAAAACAAAACTTCAGTATTTCTCTATGTACTACATTTCTTATAACTATGGTAAAGGCAAATATTGAATAAAAGGTCTTACCTTGAATTTGGGATGAAATCCAAGGCAACCCCACCAACGATCCACTCCGGTAGACTTGTAGAGAACTTTCGTAGGAGTGTCGTGGTGGCCTCGGATCATCGAACCAGTAAGAATCTAGCCCGAAAACTTAGAGAGAAGGTGGGAGAGACGAACAGGAGAGAGAGAGAGAGAGAGAGAGAGAGAGAGAGAGAGAGAGAGAGAGAGAGAGAGAGAGAGAGAGGATTTGTGCGTGATTTTCAGCTGGAAAAAATGAGGTTTAGGCTAGTTATATATTGGCCTTCGTCGACGAGCCACGTCACTTCGTCGATGAGGTCAAGGAGGAAATTCGTCGATGAATGATTATCCTTGTCGATGAAATTAAAAACTAAGATATATCCTCTCGGTTTCTTCTCATCGACGAGACATGTCCTTATCGACGAGCCCCTCATGAGTGCTCGTCGACAAATCCCCTGTGTTCGTCGACGAGACCCTATTTAATTTTCTAATTTTAAATTCCTTTCCTCTCCTTCTCCTATTATTAAATTATGAAAATTATCCGGGTCTCTACATACTGTCAATGGCAATTAATTTTCAAACCATATGTTTCAAAAGTAAGTCTTGAGTCTTCCACTTTCTTACAGAGAATTCATGGTGATATATGCGGACCAATACATCCGCCATTTGAACCATTTAGATATTTCATGGTCTTAATTGATGCATCTATTAGATGGTCATATGTTTCTCTACTTTCTAGTCATAATATTGCATTCACTAGACTTCTTTCTCAACTGATTATATTACGAGCTTATTTTATTGATTATCCAATTAAATCAATTTATTTGGATAATGCTGGTGAATTTACATCCCAAACTTTTGATAACTATTGTATCTCACTTAGAATAGATGTTGAACATCCCGTTGCTTATACCCATACACAAAATAGTTTAGTTGAATCTTTTATTAAGAGACTTCAACTCATTGCTAGATGTTAGAATTGGTGTATTCCCAAGAGGGGGGATGAATTGGAATTTTAAAAACTTTTTCACCTAGGTTGATCTATGTAACAACGGTATGTACAGAACCTAGGATCAGTCTATATAGTTTCCAAATGCATAGATAAATATACTATGGAAATTAAGTCATACACATCATTCACTCATAACATACATGTGCGGTAAATATAAAATGCAGAAATATAAGCAAACACATGATATATTATCGGGGTTCCGCCAACTATGCCTACGTCCCCGCCTCAAGCTCGCAAGCTTGAGGATTCCACTAATAGCTCACTTAAGGGTGGAGCGGCACCGTTTACAATCAGGTCAAATTAACACAGGGCTGATCTCAACCTTAACCAGGTCAATTAGTGGGGCTGACCTCAACCTACACGCCTTAACAGGACGATGCACCTAGCTTTCCTAACCGGGTCTAAGCCAATCCGGGACTATTCTAGGGCTAGTCTCCCTCTTCAGGCCCGTACCTGGAAATATAACCAAAGTGTATTACAATAAAATGGTACAGTGATTGTGCTTTCGTGTAAAGCAGATATGTACCCAAATGCGCGTAATAACATACACCACAATATGATTCAATATGTAAGCTCAATGTGGTCTAAGATGTCAACTCTCAAATAGATTTACTATCGTTGTAATGAGTGCATTAGAGTGTTAACCTAGATGATCTTTGTATCACAGGATATTCAATCTAAGTGCTCAAACAAAGATATTATCCAAGCTCCACATATTTCAATCAACAAGTTTTCTCAATACATATATGTATATGAAGTTCTAGCAATGTATATGTTTGGTTTGCAAAAGGATATTCAATCTTTGTATTCAGCAAATAATATGTAGGTAAATGAATATTGCAACAAGGATCAATATCACATAAACAAATATCTTTTCAAAGTTATATCAAGATAAATCCCACAAGATATTTGGAAATGTTTGAAGAGATTTTGCAATCCAAAAACAAATACTAACTTCACAAGATATTGCAATGAATGTGCAATACTTGGAAGTTTAATATAAGTCTTCTTAGGAGAGACTTATTAATAAAGTCTCCTAAGAATACTTGGGTTGGCTCTCAATTAAAATCGTCACAAACAACTAACACACTTGGGAGAGCAACCCTAGAAAGCAACAACACTTAAATCACACTTACAAAATATGTTTGAGTGGAAGATTTGGTAAGAATAAGTGTTGGAGGCTCAATAAATGAGTATTATAAACTTTGGGATTTTTAGAGAATTTCTCCTAATCGAAGATTGCTAATCCCATGCTAATTTTCTCAAATGATCTCATATATATAGGTAAGGGAGAAAATATGACCATTGGGGACCTATTTGGCATTATTAGAAAAGTTTAATGATGTTTAAAGCATTTTAACCCTATTTAAAAAATATTAACTGCGGTAAAAAATCAGGGCAACCCGAGAGGTCCGGTCGACCAGAATAGGTTCGGTCGACCAAGTTTCAAATGGTCCAGTCAACCAGGGAAATATTGACCTAAGGTCTTGGTCGACCAGGAGAGGCGATTTCCCAATTTTTCGAGTTTCGGTCGACCAGGTAGTTGGAGTACAAAAGTGGTCGGTCGACCAGATGGTCAAAATATTGACCAGGGAGGTTTTCGGTCGACCAGGGCCTTTTGAACTACTTGGTTCGGTCGACCAGATGGTCAAACTTTGACCCAGGGAGGTTTCAGTTGACCAGGGCTTCTTGAACTACATGTTTCGGTCGACCAGGTGGTCAAAATGTTGACCAAAAAGAGTTTTGGTCGACCAGGGCCTTTTGAACTATCTGTTTTGGTCGACCAGATGTTTCGGTCGACCGGGGCCTTTTGAATTATCTGTTTTGGTCGACCAGATGTTTCGGTCAACCAGGCAAAAATGAACTGACTTTGCTGGTGGACCGAAAGTGCACCATGTGTGCATTTCGGTCCCGTTTCGAAACAAACAACCCCTATTCAAGTGCCTAACAAACATATGTGTAAATGTGTGTGTCCTAGGGTCACTTGGGATCCAATTTGAAGACACCGAAAAAGTCTGGTGTCAGTCGACCTCTTCCTTAAGGTCTGTGTAAGGACATTTTCCTTTTGAGCTTACATATTAAGCCATGCAGGTGATGCATGTAATTATTACAATCAAAGCCCTATTTACTATTACAGACCTTTCCTACTTAATTATTACAAACCCGAATATAACATACAACAAATAAATTATATCTAGGGTCTTCGTCTTTGTTTTCCTCCAGGTCTCCGAGTGCCATCATAAGATACTACCAAGATAAACCTGCACATCAACTCGGCAGTCATTAAATACCTGAGTATTTGTCATAATCAAAACAGGGTATGACCTATAGGGTCAACAATCTCCCCCTTTTTATGATGACAAATACTTGCCTACTTCTCCCCCTTTTGGCAACAGCAAAAAGGGTGTAGATAACCATTTAAGTTTATATAGGCAAATAAGAGGAAAATATCATTTTTATACACAATAAGTTCAGAAAGTTTTTCGAAAAATTTTGGCGGCATGCCGTTTGAGAATGAGACTTTCAAAAAAAAATCCTGTATAAAAAGGACTGTTTGAGTTTATAAACCTAACAAGTTATCCACAACTACTCAAACAGTTCAGTAAGGTCCATCAATCAAGTATAAATTTCAATATCATCATAAAGTGGACAAAGGAAGTGGCCATTACAAGTCATAATCAATACTCATTAAGCCCAATATGATTATGGAATAAAATGTAAAGTCCAAGGCCATCATGGAGTAGACATATGAATTATGCACACAAGCAACAATCAATATTCACAAGTCTAAGGCAATAAAACATATCAACTATAAAATTTGTTTCTTAGACTTGTAAATTTTACTTGAGAGATTCCCCTAAATTTATGTACACTATGAAATATCTAGGAAGCATCTACTTATACTGACATTAATTATGAGAATTCATTAAGTTTCTAATACAATATAAGTAATGAAACAAATCAGACTCAAAAAGTTAAAGCCAATTAATAGTGTAAGCTCAATGAGCTTGGTGAGTCATAATTCTCTTCTCAAGGATGGGGCTAAAACTCTCAAATATAGTCTCAGGCATACATAAGCGCGTTTATGCTCAAGAATGAATTTCATTTAAGCACATCCATCATATGTTCATTCTTCTTAGTATTACTTAGCATGCAAGATATTTTAGGCAGTAAGTTCTTACTGATTTATTCTAAGATTAGGACCTAAATTCCCATGTATATTTACATGCACGCTTACTTGAATTAAGCTTAAGGATGATGTTCTCTTAAGTGCATTTCTTATATACTCATCCTATCAAATAATTCAGCATGCAACAAATATTGATCATTCAACGCATATGCATGACATATTGCATTTCATTTTAAAAGCACAATAGTCAATTAAGACTATACTCAAGGTTATGCAATTTTGAAATACATGTGTGTATATAATAATAATAATGAGGCAAGAGATAAAAATTTGAGTTTTGAGAAGGGTTCTTGCCATAAGTACTAAAATAAATACATATGTATATAACTATAAACATATATCCCCTTTTGATATTTGCAAAAGGTACTGGGGGTGCTTTCCAAAAATAAATTTAAAGAACATGCAAGCAAGCAACAAATTTTTAGGTTTGTCAATAAAGCACATACTAAAGATAACCAGAAAACCAAAACCATAATGATCCTAAGAGTTCAACAATCACATGCAAGATCATATGGCAAGTACAAACAGTTGTGACAATATAAACATGCTTCAGATTATGAATTTCAATAAAATTGTTTCATTCAAGTGCATGTCACAATGAGTTCATTCAAGATCTAAGCTAAACATATGGGCAAGCAAAACAGGACAGTAATTTAATTTTAGATGCTCCCCCTATCCATTTGAATATGTGCTTAGATTTTTTAACTACTTATACTTAACCAAAGATTAATTTCATTTTGCTTAGTAATATAAGCCATCAATCCACATCTTTAAAATCAACTATACTGAGTATTTGTCGATTGCATTTTTCACTTGATTAGTATAGTTGTCCCTATAGACCATAGATGCATCAAAGAATATATATTAAGGCATGCAATATAGTTCAAGATCCACAAACATTACATATCAAAATATAAGCCTTTAAGCACAAGATACAATGTTCAGGGATTTTAGAAGAGCCTCAATATTTCAATAGACGAAAGTGACGCATATAAGTCATTTATGTGCTTCCTATAGGGATGGAGCTGAGCTCTCATAAGTATGTGATGATTATGCAAGGATGAAAATTTGATATTTCCATTTAAGTTTTCACTCATCCTTTCAAAACATTTTAACATTTTTTTTATCATAATCATCCTTAACACAAGGTTTTGGTTTAGGAAAAATCTTGTCGAAATTTCGGCAGAGTGCCATCTGTAAATCGAACATTTCCCAAATTTTCAAGTACCAAAACCTGATAGATTCAAGCAATCAATTCAAAAGATTTCAGTTTAAGCATACGAGAACCTATATATGCTACCAGCATGCAATACACAACATACTGCATCAGCCATGCAGTTGGCGTTCCATGCAATCTAGTATTATCAAACAACATATTCAATAACAGTTCACAATACTAGATAATCACAAATCACTATCCATCAATATATAGTATAAACAACACACAACAGTGGATAGTTATGAGTTTAGTATAGTATGGTTATTCATTAAGGCACAAAGACATAAATGATATGAGAATATGAAAGCATTTTCATTTATATAGATATGAAGGATAAATGCTCCCCCTGAGTTATGCACTTATTCAATTTATCTCTTTTTCACTTTCTAGTTCTTTAGCCAAGTGTTTTAAGATTTTTGATGATATATGCTTGGCTTTGGATGAATAGGCTTAGCGGACCAAAAAGTCACAATAGATATTTCTTTTAGTGAGCTAAGCCAATATTGCCTCTATTGATATGAATTTCAATATGTGTAAGAGGCACAAGTTAGAATGACTTTCAATTTAAAAGTACACATGCATAGCTTTTCTTAAATTTTATGCATTTACCTAGATTGAGACCTAGGCAATCATATTAGCCATTCAACTCATCTCTAAGTACACAAAGCTCTAAAGGATATGTCTTAGTGATTTGAGAGCTCGTGAAGGGATGATAAATAAATACTCTTTGTAGATCTAAATCACTTAATGGGTACATAAGAGTATTTAGGATAGACAGAACATTTTTCAAAATATTTCTGTGAACGTAATCATGTCCATACTTGGGCAAAAAGCATATAGGATATGTGAATGTTGTGAACAATACTCTTGGTGATCGGAAAGTATCCTTTCGATATTTCACAATTTAGAATAAGGATACAAACCAAGGAAATGATGAATCTATACCTAATATGATCGTGGTTTGGTAAAGATTTCCTATGGAGCGATTAAACCAAAATTAAAGGTCTTACAATTTCAACTTAAAGGGACCAAATTCCTAGTGGATACCTTTAATTTGGTTATAGCTATGAGGAGCACTTAATATATATATATATATATTAGCCATTTAAGATCAGTAGTGCTTTAAGCCCAAAGTGATGACTTGATTTTGATTTAGGATTTTCACATTCAAAAGTGAGTTTAGGGTATAGTGATATATGATAGAAGATAGAATCCTAACACTCAATTTTGTGTAATGGACAATAGTTGCTTAACTTGGTGATTTTCATGTTAGCATGGGTTAAGCAATTAGAACTAAACACCGGGCGTACACGCCATGTCCATTTGGAAGTGGATCAAGGTTCTTAGTATAACAAGATAGTGCACTAAGATTTTCATTTTAAGCAACAACCACTTCTTAAACCTACCGTCATCACACCTTCCAAAACCTAGGAACAAAGGAGGAATGACAAGAATGCATTTTCAATTTGAGTTCATTTTTCCTTAAATCCTACGGGGTTTGCTACCATGATAACCCACATCATATCTTTACTCAAGCCTCTAGCACTTCTAAATAGAAGCTTAAACCATACGTGCCACAAAGTTTTGCAAAATAAGCAGGTATAGAATATACGCAAGGGATTGTGCTTATTTATTCCATTTTTGTTTAGTAAGGCTTGACTGTTGGTTTTATGTAAACAACTTGAACCCTTTTTGAAATGAATTTTCCTTTTAGGTCCAAAGGGTTTATTATGATTATTCTTATCATTTTTAACTTTGAGTGTAGATCTAGAATAATCATATATTTCTTTATCTAAGCATGCAATTTTCAATATTTTCTCAATCTTTTTCATTTCAAGAATAGCATGAAAATTTTCTAACCCCTTTAATTGTTTTGCTATTCTTTTGTTCTCATTCTTCAAAAATATTTTATGCTTAGAAATTCTAACTAGAAACTTGTGCATTTTCAATAACGTCTTTTCTAGTCTTTCATGCGACAACATGCTTTTGGTATTCAATTCAACA
The DNA here is from genome assembly GCF_029873635.1 of Malania oleifera. NCBI lineage: Eukaryota > Viridiplantae > Streptophyta > Magnoliopsida > Santalales > Ximeniaceae > Malania > Malania oleifera. The sequence goes on from NC_080425.1 coordinate 37,912,222, forward strand.
CATGATTCAACACACAGTTCAATACAAGAGTTATCATATGAATCATGGCATGCATGTTTAACAGGACTATCACAAATATTCTCAAATAATTCATTGTACAATATGCTGCAATGCTTTTCACAAGAATCATCATATACATCATTAACAATATTATGAACAGATGATTCAGCATGAGACACAACACAACATTCAACATAAGAATCATCACACGAATCATCAACAGAATTATTATGGTATTTAGCAGATGATTTAATACATGTAGTGACATCGCATTCAACACATGAATCCTCAAACGAGCTAGAGTGAGAATCATATACCTCATGCTCTATTGATGCACTATCCCTATCACTTACCACTCCCTGAGCATCTGAACATGACATCTCTGGAGTGATGGTTTCCTTTTTCTGAGTCTCTCCGTATTTCTTTTCAAGCTCAACCCAGATCTCCTGTGCACTACAACATGCCATAAACTTATGAAGAATATCAGTATCTAAAGCACAATATAGCATGTCCATGGCATGTGAATTTGCAAGCATCAAATTGATATCATTTTCCACAGGCATACAAATTCCATTTACAATCACCTGCCATGCCCTCCAATTCATTGATTTTATAAAAATGCTCATTCTAATTTTCCACATGGTGTAATCGACACCACAAAACATAGGAGGACTGAAAGGTGACTGACCTTCACCGAATGGGAATATACTAATTTGAGCCATTGCGATCTTTTTGAAAAAACGTTTAAGTCTAGTGCAATGAGGCTCTGATACCAATTGTTAGAATTGGTGTATTCCCAAGAAGGGGGGTGAATTGGAATTTTAAAAACTTTTTCACCTAGGTTGATCTATGTAACAACGGTATGTACAGAACCTAGGATCAGTCTATACAGTTTCCAAATACATAGATAAATATACTGTGGAAATTTAGTCCTACACATCATTCACCCATAACATACACGTGTGGTAAATATAAAATGTAGAAATATAAGCAAACACACGATATGTTATCGGGGTTCGGCCAACTGTGCCTACATCCCCACCTCAAACTCGCAAGCTAGAGGATTCCACTAATAGCTCACTTAAGGGTGGAGCGGCACCGTTTACAATCAGGTCAAATTAACACAGGGCTGACCTCAACCTTAACCAGGTCAATTAGCGGGGCTGACCTCAACCTACACGCCTTAACAGAACGACGCACCTAGCTTTCCTAACCGGGTCTAAGCCAATCCAGGACTATTCTAGGGCTAGTCTCCCTCTTCAAGCCCGTGCCTGGAAATACAACCAAAGTGTATTACAATAAAATGGTACAGTGATTGTGCTTTCGTGTAAAACAGATATGTACCCAAATGCGCGTAATAACATACACCACAATATGATTCAATATGTAAGCTCAATGTGGTCTAAGATGTCAACTCTCAAATAGATTTACTATCGTTGTAATGAGTGCATGAGAGTGTTAACCTAGATGATCTTTGTATCACAGGATATTCAATCTAAGTGCTCAAACAAAGATATTATCCAAGCTCCACATATTTCAATCAACAAGTTTTCTCAATACATATATGTATATGAAGTTCTAGCAATGTATATGTTTGGTTTGCAAAAAGATATTCAATCTTTGTATTCAGCAAATAATATGTAGGTAAATGAATATTGCAACAAGGATCAATATCACATAAACAAATATCTTTTCAAAGTTATATCAAGATAAATCCCACAAGATATTTGGAAATGTTTGAAGAGATTTTACAATCCAAAAACAAATACTAACTTTACAAGATATTGCAATGAATGTGCAATACTTGGAAGTTTAATATAAGTCTTCTTAGGAGAGACTTATTAACAAAGTCTCCTAAGAATACTCGGGTTGGCTCTCAATTAAAATCGTCACAAACAACTAACACACTTGGGAGAGCAACCCTAGAAAGCAACAACACTTAAATCACACTTACAAAATATGTTTGAGTGGAAGATTTGGTAAGAATAAGTGTTGGAGGCTCAATAAATGAGTATTATAAACTTTGGGATTTTTAGAGAATTTCTCCTAATCGAAGATTGCTAATCCCATGCTAATTTTCTCAAATGATCTCATATATATAGGTAAGGGAGAAAATATGACCGTTGGGGACCTATTTGGCATTATTAGAAAAGTTTAATGATGTTTAAAGCATTTTAACCCTATTTAAAAAATATTAACTGTGGTAAAAAATCAGGGCAACCCGAGAGGTTCGGTCGACCAAAATAGGTTCAATCGACCAAGTTTCAAATGGTCCGGTCGACCAGGGAAATATTGACCTGAGGTCTTGGTCGACCAGGAGAGGCGATTTCCCAATTTTTCGAGTTTTGGTCGACCAGGGCATTTTGAACTACCTGGTTCGGTCGACCAAACCGCTGGGAATTCTCCCGAGGACCCTTCGGTCGATCAAGTAGTTGGAGTACAAAAGTGGTCGGTCGACCAGATGTTCAAAATATTGACCAAGAAGGTTTTCGGTCGACCAGGGCCTTTTGAACTACCTGGTTCGGTCGACCAGATGGTCAAACTTTGACCCAAAGAGGTTTCGATCAACCAGGGCTTCTTGAACTACATGTTTCGGTCGACCAGGTGGTCAAAATGTTGACCAAAAAGAGTTTCGGTCGACCAGAGCCTTTTGAACTATCTGTTTTGGTCGACCAGATGTTTCGGTCGACTGAGGTCTTTTGAACTATCTGTTTTGGTCGACCAGATGTTTCGGTCGACAGGGGCCTTTTGAACTATCTGTTTTGGTCGACCAAATGTTTCGGTCAACCAGGAAAAAATGAACTAACTTTGCTGGTCGATCGAAAGTGCACCATGTGTGCATTTCGATCCCGTTTCGAAACAAACAACCCATATTCAAGTGCCTAACAAATATATGTATAAATGTGTGTGTCCTAGGGTCACTTGGGATCCAATTTGAAGACACCAGAAAAGTCCGGTGTCAGTCGACCTCTTCCCTAAGGTCTGTGTAAGGACACTTTCCTTTTGAGCTTACATATTAAGCCATGCAGGTGATGCATGTAATTATTACAATCAAAGCCCTATTTACTATTACAGACCTTTCCTACTTAATTATTACAAACCCGAATATAACATACAACAAATAAATTATATCTAGGGTCTTCGTCTTCGTTTTCCTCTAGGTCTCCGAGTGTCATCATAGGATACTACCAAGATAAACTTGCACATCAACTCGGAAGTCATTAAATACCTGAGTATTTATTATAATCAAAATAGGGTATGACCCATAGGGTCAACACTAGACTTATGATTATGAGAAAAAAATTGCCTTTATCTGTTTGGGGATATGCTATTCTCTATGCTGCATGTTTAGTTCGTATGAGGCCAACTGCTTATAATAATCTTTCACCCATAGTTTTTGGGTAACAACCTGATATTTATTATTTAAGAACTTTTCGTTATGCAGTATATGCTCCTATTGTCCCTCCTTAAAGAACTAAAATGGGTCATCAACATGATCTTGGTATCTATGTTGGTTTTGATTAATTCCCCTTCTATTATTAGATATCTTGAACCTTTAATAGGCGATTTGTATAAAGTATGATTTCAAGATTGTCATTCTGACGAAATAGTATTCCCTACCTTAGGGGGTGCAAAATCAATGCCTGAAACACAACATGAAATCACATGGAATGCAATGAGTTTTTCTCATTTAGATTATCGCACAAATCAAAGTGAACTTGAAGTTTAGAAGATTATACATTTGCAAGGAGTTGCAAATCAATTACCAGATTCTTTTGCATATACTAAGGTCATATTAAAATCTCACATACCTGCTGTAAATATTCCAACACGTATTGATGTCCCTAAAGGACAATAGCTGGCTAATGACATAAACAGCAAGTTAAGCGGGGAAGGTCTGTTGGTGCAAAAGATAAAACTCACAAAATGAGAAAATTGAAGTCTGTAAACACTCCAGAAGAGGTTAGAGAGGTGGATAATCCATTCGACATTCACAAACCTATTTCTTCTGAAAATGAAATCCCTATTATGGAACCTCCTAAAGAGGAACCTCTTGAAGAAGAATCTTCTAAAGAGAAAACTCCTGAAGAGACATCCCTTGAAAAAGGGCAGGTACTTGGAAATAAATTGAGATCTCAAATCATCACACAGGGGAAATATGGGATAGAAAAAAGTATTTGTCAATAATACATTTGCATATGCACTAGCTACTGATATTATCAGAAGTAATAAGGATCTTGAACCTAAAACTAATAATGAATGTTAATATATAAGTGATTGACCAAAATGGAAATAGGCTGTCACATCAGAATTAAACTCTTTATAAAAAAGAAAAGTTTTTGGATCTGTAGTCTAGAGACCAGAAGATGTCCAACCCATTGGATACAAATGAGTATTTGCGCGCAAGCGAAATGAAAAATAATAAAATTACTCGATATAAAGCAAGACTTGTGGCACAAAGTTTTTCACAGAAACCCAAAATTGATTATGAGGAGACATATTCTCCCGTAATAGATGGAATCACTTTCAGGTTTTTAATTGAACTAGCAGTCGCTGAACAACTGAGCATGCGTCTTATGGACGTAGTAACAACATACCTATTTGGATCGTTGGATAATGAAATTTATATGAAAATCCATAAAAGATTTAAATTTCCTGAAGCAAAATCCATAAATTTATATTCAATTAAACTCCAATGTTCTTTATATGGATTAAACAAATCTGGATGCATGTGATACAATCGATTAGGTGAGTACCATATGAAGGAAGGATTCATAAATGATCCAATTTGTCAATGTGTTTTTATTAATAAATTAGAATCTAAATTTACTATAATTGATGTTTATGCTGATGATTTGAATTTAGTTGGGACTCTTGAAGAGCTCACTAAAGCTACTAATTATTTAATGGCGGAATTTGAGATGAAAGATTGAGGAAAGACAAAATATTATCGTGGCCTACAAATTGAACATGTAAATGGCGGAATACTTGTTCATCAATTTAAATACACTAAGAAGGTATTAAGGCAATTTCATATGGACAAAGTTCATCCTTTGGGATCTCCAATGATGGTGCAATCACTTGATATTAAGAAAGATCCATTTCGACCTCATGATGAAAGGGAGGAATTACTTGATCCTGAAGTACCATATTTAAGTGCTACTGGCTCTCTAATGTATATGACCAATTGTACAAGACTCAACATTACATTTTCTGTAAATTTACAAGTAAGATATAGTTTTACTTTTACTCGGTGACACTGGAATGGAATTAAGCACATTCTACACTATTTGAGAGGTATATCTGATTTGGGTATATTCTACTCATTTGATTCCAAATTTCAACTAGTAGGATATGCAAATGTTAGATATCTATCTGATCCTCACAATGCTAAATTTCAAACTGGATATGTATTTTTTTTTATCAAAAATCTGCTATGTATTGGAAATCATTAAAACAAACGATTACAACAACATCATCCAATCATTTTAAAATACTAGTTATCCATGAAACTAGTAGATAATGTATATGACTCAGATAAATGATTTTTCATATCCAAGCAAATTGTGATCTTCAATCAATCAAGGATATTCCAATAGTTTTATATGAACACAATGCTGCATATATAACTTAACTAAGAGGAGGATACGTAAAGGGTAATAGAACAAAACATGTCTCTTCAAAATTTTTCTATACACATGAAGAAGAATGGTGATATAAATGTTCAACAAATCCAATCAAGTGATAATCTAACAGATATGTTCACCAAAACTTTGCTTACTATAACATTCAAGAAATTTGTTCATTTCATCAGAATGAGGAGTTTTAAAGATCTTAGTAGAATGAGTTAATATATATGTGACGTCAAAGGAGGAGTGCTATGAAAAATATGTATATCACCCCATCTTCTATCACTTCGATTTTTTCACCCCCACTTAACTATCCTTATTGCCCTGTAAAAGGGCACCATTCCCTTCTCATTTGGATATATATATATACATTGCACGCTTCCATGTAAGTAGATATATAGTAAGGATAAGAGAAGATGAGGGATAAAGAAAATAGATATATTTTGTATAAGGGATAAAAAGAGAAAATATATTTTGTATAAGATCGGTTTCAAATCATTTCAATTCGTGGAGTAGTTATAGCAAAATTAGTTATAGCAAAATCACGTAAAACTTCTAACTCATATCTGTTTAAGGTCGGTTTCAAATCATTTCAATCCGCGGAGTAGTTATAGCAAAATCGCGTAAAATTTTTAACTCATGTCTATTTATTTTTCTACAGATTTTATAACAAAAAGAGTATTATAGGAATAAATTTAAACTATTTTTGGAAGTCGGACGCCAAAGGAATCAGCTGAAGTTCCACGCACGGTTGGGCACGTTCGAGTCGCGGACCGCAGCACACACGGGTTATAGTTTGTCCAACCCAAGTATCGGGATTTTGCATTCTCACTGGGAACGGCGAGAGAGAGAGAGAGAGAGAGAGGGGCGGGGGTTAGGGATGATGGCTTCAGGTTGGGGCGTGCCTCAGCCCCATCGGTTTCCAATATCCAAAGTGGGTCCCACGCCGTCCCATCTCATCACCACCGCCGCTGCTTTGCGCTTGGGCCACCTCGTCCGCCGTAGTATAACTGATTACCACCACCACCACCACCTCCAATTATCGCGCCTCCTTTGTTCCTCCTTCGAGGTCTGCCTCTCTCTCTATCTCTCTCTCTCGTGTTTTGTGTACTAAATAATTTCTATGGAAGGAAATAACATTTTTAATGTTTATCGTTGTTGTTGACCCTTGAAAACTTTCCGTTCTGAGAAAAGAAACTAAGGAAAACACTCGTGGACTGTTTTTTTTTCGTCTGTAGTTTACTCGGTTTCTCGGCCGCTAAACACTAAACCCAGAGGTTTTCGCAGAGAAGGAAAAATCCAAGTGAATTCTACTTGGTCAAATATTTTTCTGAGTTTTGAAATAACTCGAGGATCACACTGGTCCATGATGTGATACGACTCGACCAAGAAAAAGGCTTAATGATGATTCTATTTTTAGATGTTTGAAATTCTGAAATTGGACAATTCCTGTCTTTGGTTCTCTATGCATGGTTCAACTGGCGCTAGAGTGAGGAGAACCTTGAAATCGTTGGAATGCGATTTTTTTTTACTTTTTTTTTTAAATATTATTTTGCTAGGATAGAAATAGGACTCATTCTGTTTGTGAGTTGAAAAACGTGAAAGAAAGGGGGAAAAAATAATCAAAGATTCCAACTTTTTCTTGTTTTACAATCAAATACTAAGAAATACAGTAAAATATATAGCAAATCAATGAATAATACATTTTTTTCTTAAAAAAAAATTGGATTGTGTAAATTTTCATTCTTCATCATATTTGACATAGGGATAAATACAATAAAAATAATCACCTTATTTCATTTTCATTTCTTTTTCTCACAAAATCTGGAGCCCATGAAGAGGGAAAACACAGAGAATGCTCAATCACTTACTGTGATTCAGCCTTATTATGCTCCACCATATAATCCACAATGAGGAATCATTCAATTACAAATCATTCGCACACTCACACTCCAACCCAAAACCTGTTACATCCAAAAGCTTACCCGTACAAAGTTGTTTGTCTCACAGCCTCATATGGTACCAAGGATTCTTGGCTCTAAAACTAATACCTAAAGACTCATGAACCCTATTGTAGATGAATTGAGACTCTATTGTGTGTGGGTACAAGCCTCTCAAGTTGAAACCTATTGTTTATGGTGTGACTCTTATATTTAGGAGTTTATAAACAAAGGGAAAAACATATGGATGTGGTCTTGGTGCAGGGTAGTAGTAAAGACTCGTCGATGAGTGCGATCGAGAGTCAGGAAATCTCAGAGTTCAAAGACTCGTCGACGAGTGGCCTTCTCTGGTTTGTCGATGAGAACAGGTCGACAAGTGCCTTGTTCGTCGATGAGTGGTCGCTAGGTTGCGAGAAAGAATTTAAATTTTGAATTTGAATGTTGGAGTGTTTGGGTATTCGGAGGGAAACCTCCGAGGGGTTGTTATATATGTCATTCTAGGCATATTTCAACATATAAGAGAGTAAGAGAGGGTGAGAGAAGGAGAGAAGATCATTGTATTATGAGACTTTGATTTTCATAGTGAATCTTTTGCCGATTGCTCCCGTGGATGTAGGTTTTGCCGAACCATGTAATTCCTGATGTTGTTGCACTTATCTTTATTTTCTTTATCATGCTATGGTTGTGGAATGTTTTCTGTTTATCACCATTTTGTTTGTTACAAGTATGTATTTGTGATCCTTTATACAATGTTCATTCCGCTGCGCATTGTTGGGATAGACCACCTTTTTTTTCACAACAAAACCAATCATTATTAAAAAAAAGGGATGCCAAAATGAAGTAGGAAACGGTGATTGTTGCATATTCAGGATGCCCTACATTGGTCGACTTGTTTGTCCCTTTTTAAAAAAAGAGACATTTCTACTCTCCATTTGGATTGTACAACCTATCCACCCTGGAATGGTTGTCCCATCATGACATTTCTTAAACTCAAGCCACACATACACACAACAAATCTCCATATTAGCTCAAATTTTGCCTCATTAAAAAAATGGCAGCATGGTGCACAAAGCTCCTGCGTATGCGGGGTCCGGGGAAGGGGCGGACCGCTGCAGACCACAATGGGTCTATAGAATGCAGTCTTACCTTGTATTTTTGTAAGAGGATGTTTCCACGCCTCGAACCTGTGATCTCCAGTTCACACGGTAACAACCTTACTGTTGCACCTAAGCTCCCCTCATTGTGAAGTGTTAATAGCTCCACCTCTTCACTATATCAAGATCTGCATATTCTTAGGTGTTATAGTTTCCACTCTTCTTTCCTTGGGTGTATCAGTGTGTTGTCCCCACAATTCCAAGCTTATGCAAATTCTTTGCATTTATTCACATCCTTTATCATAACGAGGGGGCCTTTACTAACATTAACCTGCATGGCTCCCCCTTGAATTGAATATCCATACACTTTTCATCAAGCCTTCCCAAAGATATAAATTATTCCTAGATGTTAGTCATCACCTTGCTCAATTTCTTCACTCTTCTATCATGAACTCCAATCGTCACTCTACCAAATACCAATCCTGCGGCCTTTTCTTCCTCATCATTGACACGGTCATGGACCCTTCACACTTCTTGTAAGTACCAATTGATCCATTCCCTTTTTAGAGCACATGTGATATCAACAATCTCAATCAAGCAATCATACCATGTAGTACATCTTTCAAATTTTACCCATGGTCTTGCTATGTCAACACCTGATCATCATATTTCTCCACCACACTTGCAATGCCCTCTTTTAGCTCCTTCCCTTTCTCCTTTTTCTCACAAATCTTCTAGATTTTCCTTCATTTTCTTCCAAAATTTTTGGGTGTGCCTTATTTTATGAAAATAGGAGCACTCCTTGGTCTCTACAACATGTCATTGGATTGGAACTGAACATCCTTCACAAACATATATGTTAAGAGTTATCAACCCAAGATATCTTATAAGGGTCTAAGTGAGGTTCCAAATGGAGTAGCATTCGAGTGACCCCATTTATGGAAACCACATTCATTCAGCATCTTCCATCAATGATTATTTTGCAAACCTTTTCTCTAGTTTTGAAAAAGGTGTTGAAAGGCTTGAATTTGTGCTCAAAGTTGACAAATGGCATTCCTTTGTCCAATAATTTTTCACCATTTTGCTGGATTCATACATATATATACTGCAAGTATATATCACCGAAAGCCTTCAACACAATTTGCAAGCAAGCTTGACTCCAAATTTCTCAATAACCATTATCAATTCACATGTAGTCTTGAGTGCATGCAGAAATTAAAAAATATAGAGAATTCACGAATGCAGCAATGCTAACTAACTTTTATTGTTGGTTATAACAAATCAATGTTGATGGCAAAATAATAGTTCAATTTAGAGCCTTTACCCTTTTCTATCAAAATATCACACTTAACTATATATCTTGTTTGGAACCAAAATCTCACGCAGCAAATCAAAATCTTAGGAGAAAACACCAAACTCTCATGGCTTGAGCCAATTTCTCGTGATTCTAGCAGTTGCAGAATATTTTGGCAAGTATGCTCATGTGCGCCACTGGCACGTGGGGCATGTGAGTCATTGATGGCAACTTTCGGCGATGACTTTTGGTGCAAAGGGAGATCAAGGAAAGGTGGGTATGGCGGTGGTGGTAGTGTGATGAAAAAATTATAGGATGGTGGGGATTTCGAAGGGCTGTTGGCTGGCCATCCTTCTGCCGGCGCATGTTGCTTTTGTGGTGATCAGACGATGATGAAATTGTAGGGGAAGGGACATCAGGGTGTCTGTTTTTGATAGTGCGGGTGGTGTTGTAGGATGGTTGTTTAAAAGTGGTGTTCGAAGATTTGGGGACACAACTGGAATTTGGGAAGTTGTTTATAATTGATTTTTTTTATACTGAAATTTTTGGGCAAAGAAGAACTAGTGAGAGATATGAAGGAAGAGAAACATAGGGAGAGGAATGCAAAAAGAAGGAAGAATAAGGGAGAAGGAGGAGGAAGAGGAAGAAGAAGGGCAGATATTGCTGGGCAGTGGGCAGTGGAGGATTAGAAATAGAACAGAGGATTGGAACCAGAGAGAGATTAGGTGGAAGATGAAGAGAAGAGGAAGAAGAAAAGAAGAAATCAGAAATAGAGAGTGTTGGTAGAATTAAGGGAGAAAATTAGAAGAAAAGAAGGAGAGAACATGGTAGAAAACAAGAGAGAAGGGGAAGATGGGGGCGGGGTTGAAATGGAAGAACAGAGATTGATATTGGGCTTTGATACCAAAGATGCAGGGGCAACATCAATTATCTGCAGCCACTGGAAAGATTAGAAGAAATTGAAGAGGAAGGGGAAGGGAGTATAGAGGAGATACAAGGGGGAATTCACGCTCACTTCTCAAATTCAAATTCAACAATAACAGCCTACAACATTGCTTTCACTGCTATGTATAAGAAAGCCTCTTCACATGAAATACACATATAACCCTAAAACTACATTACAAACATACCCCTAGAATACACAAATATTACAAACAAGACCCCAAATACACATAATTATATACTAAACACATAATAAACAACTAACTAAACTCAACAACCCTTAGCCCAATTCTTATTTATTATTCTCCAACAAGGATGTCCTTTAGGTCTTGCTTTTTGTCCTACGTCACAACCTATTTTTAAAAAAAATTTTATTGTCGCCTTTTATAGTTTTCACTTGATTCTCATCCATATGTGTGGCTTTTGAACTTCAAAAATTTCTAATTGTTTCACAACCTATCAATGTTTGCAGGTGTTGTAGAATATGATACTGAAAATTGAAATTGCTTGTACATTATTGTGAATATGTACAGAAAATTAATTTGATTTTGATGGATATGAAGGCCTTAAATTTCAATTTCAACTAAAATTTCAAGGCTTCAAAAGTACAAAAAATACAATGTCAGTATCAATTTCAATTTTGATTTTTTTCTTTTGGATAAGCAAAAAATATTAACAAGAGAATGTGGCAAGTTACAATGAGAGGAGGTCAAGATATCCTCTTAAAAGCAACGGAAGAGATACAATACAACTACCCTAAAGCTAAAGAGAAAAAAAAAAAGGGCAGCCCAGTGCACAAAGCTCCTGTATATCTAGGGTCTGGGGAAGGGACAAACCACGATGGGTCTATAGTACATAGCTTTACCTTGCATATTAGTAAGGAGCTGTTTCCACACCTCAAACCTGTGACCTCAAGGTCACATGGCGACAACTTTACCATTGCGCCTAGGCTCCCCTTTAAAACTACCCTAAAGCTGCCATCCTAAAAGGATGACGGAAGTTAGCTGGAGTTTTTTAAGAAACTTTAGAAACTAGTAATAGACATAATGATGCAAGATTTGAAACTAAAATGTTATTAATAAAACCATCAAGGACAGTAACATGAGGTATAATGCACAATAATTGTACTATAATAATCTTATTAGACATATTCAATTAATATAATGAAATTCATAAATCAGTTAAACTTATCACACAAATACAGAATTTAGATATAAATGGCCAAATAAAATGTTGTATATAATTATCAAAGTTTAAATTTTCATGTAATTTCAAAGTATGAAAGCTATTCCTATCCTTGTAATAAGCTCTAGTTTCAATAAAATTAATTACTTTTTTTGATAGCAAAGGAAGAGATTTTATTAGAAAGAGAAGAATTTACAAATAGGAGAATAAGAAATCTCCCATAAAAATTCTGAAAACATCCATTAAATAAATAAAAAAAAATACTTTGAAATATCAAAGCAAAAAATTTCTCCAATCTCGCTGAATTTCTGAGAAGCTTGCTCCCTTAAAACAACTAGAACCAATGCACCATAGAGAAGCCAAACAATGTATCTTCTCCCAAGCCAGCTGCCTGCTCAATTTTATCCCTGAAAAGATCCATGCATTTCACTCTAACCATAAACCCCACAGCACTACAAGTATTCTACACTTTCATAGAGCAGTCTTATCCGTTTTCCTTCCAAAGCCCTCAAAAGAGATAGCCAACATTCCATCCACCTTACTGCATAAACAGAAGCTTCTCCCAACACGCCAAGTAAATCACTCCAGATGCTCCTAGCAAAATCACAGTGTGAGAACAAATAAGAAATCGACTCAGAATTCAAACAACAACGCACACAAACATTTGGAGGTAAAGCCTTTAAAGGTCTTCTAATTTGCAATAGATTATTAGTATTAATTCTATTTAATTAGCTAACAGAGAAATTTCCTTTGGGTTTTGAACCGTTAATTTGAATTTCAAGAAATTTAATTATATGGTCAAAATTCCGACAATTTTTCCAAAATGTTAAGATTTCAATAAATTTCAGGTGATTCATAGGAATATTGACAGAAATTTCAACTATTTGTGGAAATTTAACACCATGGTGGGTATGACATGAGGGGGTTATGATGCTTCCATAGGAACATTGATGCATCATGCACGTGTTTATTTTATGCTTCTCCCCCCTGGTTTTACCTTTTAATCTAATAGAGGAAAACACTTTGGATTGGGTGAATTGGCTGTAAAGGATTCATGTAACCGACCACCTAGTGGGACTTAAGGCTTGTTGTTGTCGTTGTTGTGTTTTTTACCATTTATCATTTCACCTTCTTATTATTCTTGTGCAGAAAATTTGGCATCTATATGATGTGCCTGAATTGAAGGACATATGGCATAAAAGAGCTCTCCAATTCAAAGGAATCAATTTTCCATTGTCAAATGATTCTTTTTCATCAGCATGCTCATTGTTTCTATGTTTCTTCAATGGGGAAGAAACTACAGAGAGCTCCAGAGACGAGGCGCCATCCTTTAAGACAACCAGTAAAAATTTATTTGATGGGAGGCGATGGACCAATATACTCCTAGCCATTAATGTGTTGTGGGTGTCACGTTTCTAAACTAAGTTAAAATTATTAAGAGCATGCTCTAAGGATATGATATCTCCTGTATAGCTTAATGCAATTTCTTCTTCTTCTTCTTCTTCTTCTTCTCACACACACACACACACATTCATGCTCCTTGCTCAAAATGCTTAACAAGTTTTATTTTTTTTGGTAATTTTCTGTATACAGGGTTTATATAGCACAAATTGCAACACAAGGGAAGCTGTTGCTATGGGGTGCTAAGGTTAGAATAGAAAGAAACTCTAGATTCTATTCTTTTTACTATCAAAACCCCCATTTTGTTATATTACAATCTATTCTGCATTTGGATAAACTTAAAAACATATGCAGGTTAATAGTCTTATTGACAAGGGTCAGTTGTGGAGGCTGGCCACTTCTTCCTTTTTGCATGCAAATATTGGGCATCTCATGGTTTGTCTTGAATCTTACCATTTAAAATTTCTCATGGCAATTAGAGTTTGGTCAGTAAAAGAGTTGTCTTGATTTCAGGTTAATTGTTATTCTTTGAATTCTGTTGGTCCCACCATGGAGAATATCAGTGGTCCGTGGAGATATTTAGCAGTTTATTTCACCTCTGCAATCACAAGTAACAGCCTGTAATCTCACTGCAATAGACGATGAACTTGCTTATTTTCAAAATTCTGATTCAATTCAAGAAAATCAGGTTCAGCAATGAGTTACTGGTTCTGCAATGCACCTGCAGTTGGTGCATCAGGAGCAATTTTTGGATTAGTAAGTCTTTTTTCTTTTTTTTTGCGCTCTTTTTTGGGTCAAAATTTTCTTTGGAATTTTTAGCTCATTATTTTATGATATTGATCTACCCAAAGTCTATCATAATGATAGTGAAAGAGGTATTAGGTGAATCTAATGGAAGATATTAGGCAGTAAAGAAAGTTAAGAAACTAGTATAAAACATGGCAGTTGTAGAAATATAGAAAATCTTGAAAAGTTTAGGGGCAAGGGAAAGTGCAAAAAAGGCTATTAGTGAAGTTAAACATAGAGCTTATGATACTTTATGTACTAGACTAGATACAAAAGGAGACGGAGATGTTTATAAACTTGCTAAAGTTAATATAAAACATATAAAGACGAGAATGGTAATGTATTAATCAAAGAAGAAGACATAAAAGAGAGGGGACAGAGATACTTTATTAAGTTGTTTAATGAAAACAAAATTATAAGCTTGAGCTTGGAAGTGATAGATGAGGAAAAGACTAAAAATAAGAGATTTATTTGCAAAATTAGAGTCCTTGAAATTAAGATAGTTTAAAAAAGATGTAAAGTGAGAAATCGAGAGGTTCAGATAATACACCAATTTAAGTTTGGAAATGTTTAGGAGATACAAGAAGTATATGCTTAATTAATCTATTCAACACTATTATAAAATCAACAAAAATTCAGAGGAGTAGAGGAAAAGCATGTTAATACCGTTATACAAAAACAAAGGCGATATTCAAAATTGTACTAATTATCGTGGAATTATATTATGAGTCTTATGATGAAACTATGGGAAAGGGTATTTGAACAAGGAATAAAACTAGAAAACAAGAAGTGTATGCTTAATTAATCTATTCAACACTATTATAAAATCAAGAAAATTTCGGAGGAATAGAGGAAAAGCATGGTAATACCGTTACACAAAAAGAAAGGTGATATTCAAAATTGTTTAATTATGCAGAATTAAGATTATGAGTCATACGATGAAACTATGGAAAAGGGTATTTGAACAAAGTTTAAAACTAGAAATGAGAGTTTTAGAGATTCAATTTGGTTTTATGCCTAGGAGATGGGCAAAAAAAGCTATTTATCTTTTAACAATATTAATGGAAAAGTTTAGGGAAAAGAAGAGAGACTTGCATATGGTTTCATTGACCTAAAGAAACCCTATGATAGAGTACCTTGGGAAGTTCTTTAGTGAGTTCTAGAAAAGAAGGGAGTCTACAGTAGATATACAGAGGTCATTAAGGATATGTATGTTAGAGGAACAACTAGCATTAAGACTATAGGAGGGGAATTTAGAAAATTTCCAATCACAATAAGTGTACATCAAGGTTCTACTTTAAAATCTATCTTTTTGCTTTAGTAATTGATGAACTCACTAGGAATATTCGAAATGAGATCCCTTAGTGTGTGTTGTTTGCAGATGATATTGTCTTGATTGATGAAAGTAGGAGTAGTGTGGAATCTAAGTTAGAACTTTGGAGAACCATTTTAGAGTTTAAAGGTTTTAGGATAAGTAGGAATAAGAGAAAATATATGAAATTTAATTTTAGTAACATATGGGGGCGGGGGGTGTATTGGAGAAGAGATTAAACTTGATAATCAAGAAATTAATAACACTAGTAGATTTTGATATCTTAGATCCATTATGCAAGCGGAAGGGGAATTGAAGAGGATGTAACATGTAAAGTTAAAGCAATTTGGGTAAAATGGAGGAGTGCGTCGGACATGTTGTGTGATCGTAAAATACTCTTTAAATTTGAAGGAAATTTATATAAAATGGCTATAAGGCCAGCCATGCTTTGTAGATCAGAATGTTGGGTAACTAAGAAACAATATGTACAAAAAGTAAAAGTTGTTGAAAGGTAAATGTTAAGGTGGATGAGTGGTATAATATTAAAACACAAATTAAGGAATGAACATAAACACAATAAATTAGGCATAGTATCAGTCAAAGACAAGGGAGGGTGGCTTAGATGGTTTGGGCATTTGAAATGTAGGCTTAGTGGTGTACCTATGAGGAGGAGTTAGTTATTGTTTCTGGTATTAATAATAGGGATAGACTTAAAATAACATGAAATGAGGTAGCGGGGAAGGATTTAATGGCTCTTATGTTAGAGGAGGAAAATGCTATCGATTGGGTGAATTGGTAGAAAATGATTCATGTAGCTGACCCCACTTAGTGGGATTTACGGTTTCTTCTTGTTGTTATCTACCCAAAGTCGCGCGAGTTGGAATCTATGTCAAACTAGACCTTCAAGAGTGGAAATTTGGAGAGAATATTTTCAGTATTCAAAGTTAATGGAATGGATAGAATCATGAGTAGTTTAGAATAGCTGTAAATGCAATTGTCCTAATTTCATTTGGGAGGTTTTTATATTTTATTCTTGTATACTACAATGTGAAGTATGTGCACGAATATTCCTTATTTTGTTATGTAAACTTTCAGTGTTTGATCAGGTTGGCTCTGTGGCTGTGTTTGTTGTGAGGCATAGGAGAATGGTTGGTGGTGGCAAAGAAGACTTGCAGCATATAGCACGTATAATTTTCCTAAATATGGTAAGATCTTTATTTCAGTTCCTAATGTTGGGACTGCTCATAGTTTTGCAGCCCTTGAAACCATTAATCTGTCAATTTCATAGGTGTTGCTGGATTTAATTATCTTTTTTGCCTGAGTTAAGCTGCACAATTTGGTTCTGATTGCTACAGTTTTTTGCATATTTATTGGTGTGATCCGTGGATATCCTCAAAATATGCTTGGAAAACAATTTATTTAGTATATAAAATTATGTAATCTATCTGAGCAGTTTTGATTTTAATGGTTTGCACATTGGTTATCACAATCTATCATGCCAGGTTATCGGGCTTCTCTCCAAGGGCATTGATAATTGGGGACATGTAAGTATAACAGAAATGTTTCCTCCCCCCTTCCCCCCTTTGTTTTTCCTTCCTAGAAATTTACTTTATGCCAAGTACCTTCAGTTCTTCCTAATTGATGGGGTCACGATAATTTGCATTTTGTTGCAAATGTTTGTGTTGATCCTTATTCTTCTGCAATTAACACCCAACTTCCATGAAAATGCTGCTGTTTATAAGGGCATGAAAAAATATTTGTTGAATTGGATCCCACTTGAGCTTCCATTTTCAAAGCTTCTAGTTAAGGAATTCATTATTATTATTATTATTATCTCAAGTTTCTTCAAAGATGTTTACACAAAATTAAAATTTTTGGAGATGTCAATTGGTCACCCAAGGTTTAAAATTCAGTTGCTGCACCCATTCTCCTTCCTCACCTCCTCACACCGCCCCACCCCCACCCCCACGCCCCCACCCAAAAAAAAAAAAGGAGAAATGGAAAAATAATAATAATAAAGAAACCGTTGCTGCTTTTGTTTTTTGAAAACTGACCTATACACACGTTTTCATTTCTCAAATATAACTCAGAAGTTTATGGACGTGGGGTACTTACAAGAATGCCTAAAGCCTATTTTCATTTTTATGTTACATTTTTTTTTTTCAGTTAGGGGGCTTGCTTGGAGGGGCTGCCACATCGTGGTTCCTTGGTCCTGCATGGAGGTATGAGCCGCTGTCAAGTGATGGGCAAAGGGTTGTAGCTGACAGAGCTCCAATTTTCTGTCTCAACAACCCAAAGAAAAAACTTCCTGGGGGTTTCAACTGAAAAATCGGTTTTGAGATGTTGCTCTTCCTGGCTCTCCCTCCGCCGCTTTTTCTTCCTTCCCCAATTAAATACATCAATGTCATTGAGTTGCTTGTCCAAAACTGATTGTAAACTTTCTAGGGTCATGTCAACTGAAATAGGCTTTTCTCGTGTAAAAAATATATCTAGATGGATTTTATTGTTGAATAGCTTGAGTTTTATAGGAAATGTGCATACTTTCCTTTTTGCAAAATTGAGTTTCTGTTGGATGATTGATGAAGGGTTTCACTTATTGTCATAGAAATTCCTGTTAAATTCAAATAAGATTCGATTCTAAGTTTCCATATACAGAGTGAGTGTATTTTGATGTATGGGCATATACGGTTCCAGGTTGCATGTTAGTTTGAATGCTTTTCCTTTGTTTCTTTTTGTTGGTGCGACTGACACTGGTGCAATTAATATTTTTCTCACAATAAATACGATTCCAAGTTGCATGTTAGTTTCAATTCTTTTTGTAGAAATCCGAAATATCTTTGAATATTTGGAGTAATTTAGGGAAGTATATATTGTATATTATTAAGAGAGATTTGTTTAGGAGATTAGTTCCATATTTAGATTTTTGCTAGGGTTTCTATAATCCTAGTTAACAATGGCGGAAAGAGCCTTCAATAGTAGAGCTCCATCGTCTGATCGATTCCTCGACGTCTACTATCTATCTCAACCGAAAACCGCAGTTGGTTGGGGCGGTGGCGATGAGCTCGACGAGGACGACATCTTCTGCACTGGTGACGCCGGCACGGTTCAGGATGGGAAAGTGGAAGAAGGACAGAAGATAGCTTTCATGGATCCTTCGACAAACCTAGAAACCCTTGTTTTAGGACTCGGCCTCGATTAGCCGCCGTCCACATCTTGCCCGAACTCTTCCGATGCTCAGGAAGAAGCGGAACGCGATGGCGGTGAGCCGAAACCTTCGTTTAATCAAGTAGAGATTCTTAAGGCTCTCGAAGTCGTCGAGAGAGACTCTGTCGCTATTGCCGAGAGCTTCACTTCTCTTTTCGCCATCCTCTGCTTGGCTCTCTTTGAGGTTACAAGCAGGTTCGTTGATCATATATAGTTGTTTAGTGATGCTGTTGACCGCCCGATCTTGTGTCGCAAAGCTTCAATTTCATCAACGTCATCATCATCAAGGATGATTTCTTCCATGCCAAAACCCTCTCCAAGCACGCACAAGAGAGAGAGGGAGCCCTGAGTTGTCGCAGTCGGACACGAAGTGGAGGCAGGCCAAGGACTTATCTAGTTTGTTCGAGAGATTGCCGGAGAGGCAAAAATACAGAGACCTAAAAAGTGACGGGCTAACCGAGAGACGGGGCGAATCGCAGACTGGGAGCCTTGTGAAACTCTATTGGAGGACCTCGTTTAGTTATTACATAGCTTCGTCTACCACAAATATTTCTTCGGGTTCTTAAGCCCAAGTAGGTAATTTTTTGCAAGCCTTCGAGTATAACCTCCCGATCTAAAACTCCTTAGATTATTGATTCTGGTGCTTCTAACCACATGACTGGTGCCTATCATCTTTTCTCATCATATTCATCTTATGCTAGAAATTTGAAAATTAAAATTGCAAACGGATCGTTCTCGTCTGTCGCAAGCAAAGGGAATATTCGACTCTCTTAACTCCATGACACTAGAGTCCGTTCTTCATGTTCCTAATTTATCTTGCAACTTACTATCTATTAGTTAGTTGACTAAGAATTCTAATTGTTTTGCTAAATTTCTTCCCTCTCATTGTGTTTTTTAGGACCTATCATCAGGAAAGACGATTGGCAGCGCTAAAGAGTGTGAGGGACTCTACTACGTTGAAGAGGCATCTATTTCAAGTGAAAATGAAATTTTGTTATGACATTCTGGGATGAGCCATCCTAATTTTCAATATCTAAGACGTTTATTTTCTTCCATTTTTTTAAATAAAACATCTTCTGAATTTCAGTGTGAGATTTGTAAACTTGCAAAACACCAGCATAATTCCTTTCCAAAATCCACATACAAACCATCCAGACCCTTTACTATGATTCACAGTGATTTATGGGGGCCCTCATGCTCTCTTAATCGCACTCACACGAGATGATTTGTTACTTTTATGGATGATCATACTTGTATTTGTTGGTTTTACTTGTTGAAAGATAAAACTAAAGTCTGTTCTATTTTCTCCGATTTCCACCTCATGATTCAAACACAATTTCAAACTCACATTTAAATTTTACGTACTGATAATGGTACGAAATAATTCAATGATATCTTGAGACATTATCTTCAAGAAAATGAAATTACTCATCAAAGTTCCTGTGTGGATACCCCTCAACAAAATGGGGTTCCTGAACGTAAAAATAGGTATATTCTTGAAGTAGCTCAGGCATTGATGCTCATTGCACATGTGAAAAAATATTTTTGGGACGACGCCATTTTAACAGTTACACATCTCATTAATCAAATGTCTAGTCGAGTTCTTTTTTTTGCCACTCCTCTCCAGAAACTCCAGGAATGGTTTCCCAACACTCGGCTCCACTCCAATCTCTCTCTGAAAATTTTTGGATGTACTGCAATTGTTCATGTTCGTGCTCACAATCAGGATAAATTGGAACCTCGTGGCATTAAGTGCGTTTTTATTGGTTACTCTCCTACTCAGAAAGACTACAAATATTATGATCCTATCACAAAAAAATTGTTTGTTAGCCTTGATGTCACGTTCTTTGAAATCACTCCTTATTTCTCAAAGCCCTCTTTTCAGGAAGAGAAATGGAGTGAAGATCAGTTCTTTGATTTCTCTATTGATGAATTTGTGCCATACACTAAGTCTACCATTGCATCATTTCTCGAGTCTATAGTTGCATCATTTCCTGACTTGTCATTTACAAAAGATCACTTCACCTCAGGGGGAGATGTAGAAAAACAAAACAGCACAGAAATTCTTGTTTACTCAAAAAAGCTAAACACAAAGAACATGGAGAATCTCATATCTGAGGCACCAAAAGAGTTGGAACAGGTGATAGCTCTGAGCAACCAGGAGTCCACGCTCAATCCCGATCAGGGAATAGATGGTCATGAGCTCCCTTTTGATAAGCCTATACCTAATGACATCAATTTACCCATTGCAGTCAGAAAACAAACCAGATCATGTACTTAATATCTCTAGTCAAAATACATGTCTTATAAAAGCCTATCTATAGAATATCATGCTTTTACTTCTAACCTTGACAGGATAAAAATTTCAAAGAATACCCAGGAAGCTTTGGAGATTCCTAAATGGAGGGAAGCTGTCATAGAGGAAATGTGGGCTCTAGAAAAGAATGGAACTTGGGACATTATAAATTTGGCAAGAGAGAAGAAGCCAGTTGGTTATAAATGGGTCTTCACAGTGAAATATAGAGTTGATGGGACAGTTGAATGATATAAAGTCAGACTCGTTGCAAAAGGGTTTACACATACTTATGGCATTGGCTACACATAGACATTTGCACCAGTGGCAAAATTGAATACAGTTTGGGTACTCCCTATCCTTGGCAACTAACTTAGATTGGCCACTACAGTAACTTGACATTAAGAATGCATTTTTAAATGGCGAGTTATAAGAAGAAGTCTACATGACGATACCACCGGGTTTCAGTAAGAAAGGTGAAGAAAACAGAGTATGTAAACTCAAGAAGTCCTTGTATGGATTTAAGCAATATCCCAGAGCATGGTTCGACAGATTTGCAAAAGTGATAAATAATCAAAGATATCGACAAGGGCAATCAGATCACACTATGTTCTTCCAACAGTCTAAAAGTGGAAAGAAAACAATTCTGATAGTGTATGTTGATGATATAATTATAACTGGAGATGATACAGTGGAGATGGAAAGATTAAAGAAAGTCTTAGTTGCTGAGTTTGAAGTTAAATACCTAAGACAAATGCGGTACTTCTTGGGAATGGAAGTTGCTAGATCAAAAAAGGGTATCAGTGTCTCTCTACGAAAGTATATCCTTGATCTCCTAACCGAAACTGACATGCTTGGATGCAAACCTAGTGAAATCCTGATTGAAGCAGTAAAGAGGGTCGAAGACTGCGGAATACTAGTTGAAATGGAGAGGTATTAGAGATTAATTAGTAAACTAATTTACCTATCGCATATCAGACCCAACATTGCATTTGCGGTAAGTTTGGTAAGTCAACACATGCATTCACCAAAAATGACTCATCTAGATGTTGTGTATAAGATCCTCAAGTACCTCAAGGGTTTCCCAAGCAAATGACTCTTCTTCAAGAAATGTGAAAGCAAGGAAGTAGAAATTTTCACATATGCAAATTGTGCAGAGCGAAAGATAGAAGGTATACCATCGGATATTGCACCTTTGTATAGGTAAATTTGGTAACTTGGAGGAGTAAAAAACAGAATGTAGTGGTTCGAAGCAGAACTGAAGCTGAATTCAGGGCAGTTGCACAAGAGATATTTGAAGGACTGTGGTTATGGAAACTCTTGGAAGAATTACAAATTCCGGTGAAATTCCCTGTCAAACTCTATTGTGATAACAAAGCAGTCATCGGTATCTCTCTCAATCTAGTTCAACATGACAAGACTAAGCATGTAGAAGTGGACCGACATTTTATCAAAGAGAAGGTTGAAGAAGGAATCATCTATTTGACTTATGTACCTACCAAGGAACAAACTGCAGACATCTTTACTAAAGGGCTAGCCCGCCAGAGCTTTGATGATTTCATTTGCAAGTTGGTTATGATCAATATATATGATCCAACTTGAAGGGGAGTGTAGAAATCCCGAGTATCTTTGAATATCTTGGAGTAATTTAGGGAAATATATATTGTATATTATTAAGAGAGATTTTTTTAGGAGATTAGTTCCATATTTAGATCTTCTAATTGTATTATAAATATTGAAAATTGGTTTGTACAAAATTATTCAAGAAATACAGAAATTCCATTTTGTTTTCACTTTTCCTTTGCTTCCATTTGTCTGTGTAACCGACACTGATGCAATTGAAAATTTTCTCATATTGTCCAGGTTGCATGTTAGTTTTAGTTCCTTTCCTTTGTTTCTTTTTGTTGGTGCGACTGACACCGATGCAATTGACCAAGGCACTCAAGAGTGTTCGTCTTCACTTGGATGATCCCCAGAATGAACTCATGTATGGAACTAAAAATTGATGGTAGTGTTTTTCCAAAAAAAAAAAAAAAAAAAACCTTATTTTGTGTTTTAGGAGTATGATTTCAAGTTTTAGATTTGAATTTGTGAATTGGGCCAAACCTAATATAAAATTGTATTAGGTTTTTTTAAAATTCCCATGAGTCCAAATTCAAAATCTAAAATTCTTTCTCTAAACATAACCTTTAGCTTTGATAGCTATGGTAATTGGGCAAAGCTATTCGTATGTTTGATTTGCAACAAATTGTAAAGAAAGCACAACTTTAAAATTATTCCCTATTATTTTCACAGTTTTAAGTCTTGGGTTTCCATTATATGGAAGGTCTTAAACAATGGGATAATTTTATGTTCTGCTTTATTCAAATCTATGCCTTAAACCCAATGCTTGAACTAAATGCTCTTCCAAGATCAATGGTAGCCTTTTGTCACTGACTATCATTTGGGTACATAATTCCAGACACCAGTTAATAGGGAAGGCAATGACCTCTGAAGTGACGAATTAGTTGCCCTCTTGGTGACATGATTACTGTATCGAGTAAAACGTGGGTTGACTGAAGCAGAATTTCAGGAAAACCCTCTAATGCTAAAGTTGTTAAGAGTTCAATAGAAAGGACCAAAGATCATTTAGAAGTCAGACTCAAAAGATATACTTACACGTGCCTTCTCCCTTTTCTCATGTATATAGAAGGAGCATTTGTTTCCTTGGGTGCAACCTAAATCTGCTTTTCTTTCCTTGTGTGCAACCTATTGCTTGGCAATAGGTAGCTAAAACAATTGAAAATCACAAAATCGAGTTTTCAATTTTTCCGTAAACAACTGAAATTAAATAGAAAGCAACGACTTAAACAGACACATTTTTCATAAACTATTTCTTCAATGTTAAGAAACAAAAACAGAAAATAGGAAACAAAAATAATACCAACAAAGCCTAACTTTATAAAGTGTTGACAAAACAATTTTGATGAGCTTGACAACATTGCAATCATATGTAAAGATTAATAAAGCTCCTATGCAAATAATTTCATTAAAATAATACAATGTATGTAAGACAAAGCATTCTTTTGGAAAGAGAAATAAAAACCAACTATGTAGAAAATGGTTCAAACTCCTTAGAACTCAATGTCATATGAGCATTATTATGAAACAATACTATTTCCAAAAATTAAACATCAACTATAATAATAATCTCCCAATATGCAAAATGTGGGCTACTAAGTAACTTAGAAGGCATCTTAGAACTCTTGGATGCCCCTCTCTACATGGTTTGTGGCATTTTTCTTTAGAGCTTTCTTCCCCCTTTACTATCAATTGGCTGCAACCTTTTGCAACAACTTCAATTGGCACTCTCTCTCCTTCCTTACATCTTACATCTTTGTTGCCAGCAACACTTTGCTAACTAGTAATATGTATCTTCATTCTCTAAGTGAATGGTTTTGTAATAGGCACAGAATCTTGGGAAATGAATGATGGACTCATACCTTGAAAAGGGGCCTATGAGTGCTTTCCTGTCACTATCCCATAAAACAAAAATATAATAGTAATTAAATAATAAATTGGTACTAGCACCAAAGTAGTAGCAAAGACTTGACATCTTTCTACTTGCAACACTTGATGCATCATCTAGTCATATTACTGCAACAGGGCATGTATTATGGGGTCAAAAAGCTTGTTGATGACCCAAAAAATCTAATTTCTCTTCCAAAATTATAAATATCGTCAAAATTTGTGTCTTGCTCACCTAGTCTGCAGTTACTATAGTTGCCTCAGTGAATTACTAGTTTGCTGATTCATGCACATCATACTTGATGGGAAAAATGAGAGCCTACTCACACCTCTTATTTTTCCCTTTTCCTCGCTAGTTCTTTCCCACTTTCTTTGCCTACGAACTCAAAATTACCCATTGTTGGTTTGTAAATGGCACCCAAAAGGGGGTTGAATTGGGTGGTTCTAAATTTTTTTTTTTTTTTAATTTTTGTTTAATAGAATTGTAAAATAGTTAGTATTCAACCAAAGAAACTGATAATAGATGCAAATTTAATCAACACAACTATCATAAAATGAACTCACAAAATAAGACACAAGCAAAAGAGGCAGATAGAGTGGTTCAGTTAACCATACCTATATCCACTCCCCAAGCAAACTTTCTTGAGAATTTTCACCAGTTCAATCAATTGATTGCACTAAGAACCACTAAATCAAGATAACCCATCCTTCTCATAGATTCTTTGACTTGGCTTCTAACCAAAATAAGTGCAACCTGCACTCAAGACACCTAGCCCCTTTGTGGAAACTACCCCAATTATAAAATGAAAATTACAGTTAATGCAAAGGTTCTTTTCTAGCTCACTTCAAGAATATTCTTGTTCAAAATCAATAAGACTAAAGAGACTTGTGTAAATCTATTCGGAAGATATTACAATTACGCTCAACCAAAATAGATATACAATAGAAATAAAGCTCTTAAAGGATCTAAAAATGCCTTCCTTAATGTATATATTCTACTCTAGGCTTAAGCTAAATAGCTTCAACTATATGTTTATAGAATAAACATAATCATTGTTTGCACACTAGTTGACCTTTCATTAATGCTCTTCAAATATAATTCTTAGTAACTGGATCATCAACATAACTTGCCTTCGAGACAATAAAATTCCTAAGTGTAATCGTGGGTTCCAAGAGAATTTAGAAGTCAACAATTCAAATGAATTGTGAAGTCACAAAATAAGTAATAAAAAATATATAATACAAAAGATAATCATAATTAGTGCTTCAATAATTAGATGTAAAATAATTACTGATAACCAAAAGATATTTACCAATACAACTAATTTAATCTTCTAGTGAATCATCTATCAAAGTACATTTGTGACGAAGCATCTATCAATGCTTCTATCACTTCTTCTATCATAACTTCTATTAATCCTTCTATCACAATTTCTATCAATTCTTCTATCACAACTTCTACCACATCTTCTTATGAAGCTTATCATCTAATAATTTCAATACAACAAAAGCACAATTTGACAATTATCAATCACAATCTATGTTTTGTCATGCATCAACATCTCACTCTCAATGCATGTTTTGTCAATCATCAAAGTCTAATCCAATATCATCCCCATTTTGATGATGACAAAATTATATATGTATATTATGCTTCTCCTTAATATATGCTAATATTTTCAATAAGATCCCCTTTAATATATGCATGACCAATGTATCAACATTTTCAAAAACATCGGATTATTAAAAAATAATTGCACAAATAATATAGGTCAAACATATTAGCACTAATCATAACAAAGTAACAATAGCAATGTTAGCATAATATAATTATCACCCTTTTTGTTTGAAACTAAAACAAATAGGGAGTCCTAGTAGCATGTAAAGCTATTTATACAGCCTAAAAAGTGTTCAAAACATTCACTATTCAAAATCTGAAGAGGGGCATCACTTGGGTAAAGAGGTTGAGGTTGGACCAAAGCTAGGACTTTTTTATTTATTTATTTTTTCCCATTTTGATGTAGAATTTTCTCTTGATTTTTTGCAATTTTTGAATACATCACCTCTAAATTTCCAACTCTATCACCTAAGGAGTTTTGCTTCTTACCCACTATATACAATTTGCTTTGAATGTCATGAATATTGTTGTAAGTATATAGTTGAATTGCAAGGGATGGTCTAATAGACGTTGATGGCACTAGTCTTCTAATTACAGCCTTCTTCTCTTACCTAACCATAATCAATCTTAACAAACCTCAAAGCAGTGAGAGAATGAGCATAAAAAAAATGTAAGGTCGTACAAAAGTAATTCTTACTTTTCCAAAATCAACCTTCATTTTTCATAATCATCCTAGTGATCAAATGTCTATAAGGTAGTGTGGAAGATTTCTTATTATTAATAATAGATGCTATATAATTCAGCATAAAGATTGGAAGATTAATCGGCCTTCTTTCAACAATTCCCTACAAGAACAAAATATCTATATTTGTCACCATGGTTAACAATTCTTTTCCTTGTGAGCAATAAATTGGCAATAATATTATGAACAACTTTGTTCTCAACACTTAAAATAGGCAAAATCAAGATTAGCTTTTGGTGATATGAAAATAACTGACTCACTCGAAAAATGAGCAGTTCGGAAGTTATCCCAAGTATAGGAGTTCAGTCGTATAATAATTAGACCAAGGGTCAGATCGTCTCCTCAGAGAATGCAGTTTAGTTCCAAACTTAGTATAATTCCAAAAGAAAATAAGAAACAAAAAGTTTACTGAACACAGTTCAGATTCGATTTCCTATGATGTTTGAGATTTTTGCAATGGAAATACAAAAATCCTAACTAAAAAATTAGCATGCATTAAATGAACTAAATAAACATCAGATTCAGTACTAGAATAACAAAAGAAGCAAACCCGCGATCATTCAACTAAATAAAAACCAATTATGCTAAATAGTAATTAAAACCCAACCAAATGAAAGTACGAAATTTTATAATGAGATCAGACAAAATTAAAATCTAACAACCATAAGATCATCAATTGACACCAACTAAAATATAACCCAACAAGATAAAAATAAACTTAACTTAATAATAAACTTAAACAAAATGATGAACTAACACTTGAGGGAAGCAAAACCATTAAAGAGGCATGCCAAATAAAAATCTTAAGTATAAACTTAATACCCAAACAAAATACTCAATAACTCAAACTAAAAATATGAAGTAAGACAAAACTTAAACGAAAAGAGAGAGATTTAAACAAGAATTTATCTAATTAAAAAGAAGATTCTCAAATTAAACAAACTATTTTTAAACAAAAATTAATCCAAACTTTGAATAAATTAAAAACCCAACAATAAAATTAATTCTAACAAAATTGAATTCAAAGAGAGAGAGAGAGAGAGAGAGAGAGAGAGAGAGAGAGAGAGAAGAGAGAAAAGAGAAAGGAAAAAAAACTCCAAGCCCGTAGCAGCACTCTGGCGCCCCCTCTCTTGCTGCCTCCTCAATATCCTACACGCTCCTCCTCTTCTAAACCCTAGCTCCTTTTTCATTCAATGCCCTAGCCTCCCTAAAAGCACACCCACAGATCCTCCCTTTACTGCCCTCTCCTAGTGCCTCTTCACGTTTTTGGACCCCTTTTACATGGCTGGGTCACATCAAGACTCGACCTCCATTTTTTTCTTTTCCAATTTGGTTCTCACTCACACACACACAGCCATGGCCCTCCAAACCTCACGACTTTCCTAGCCCACTTAATACGCACGCATGCAAGCCCAGCTGCACTCTTTGTATTGCCAGCCCATGTTTAAAACCCTCACACCTCACGGCTCAACTGTCTTCAAGCCCTCACACACCTTATGGGCTCCAATGCTACACACGGCCCAGCGCATGCACTTCTTACTTTTCTTGCATTGCCGGGTCACATCATGACCCGATCTTCCCTTTTTTTTTTCTTTTTTTTTTCTTTTTTTTTCTTTTCCAATTTGTTCCAGCTTGTACACAGCCAGCAGCCCTTTTTTGGTAGCCAAATGCCCTTACACAAATTAAGCCCAATGCACCAACTATCCACGTAAGGCCCAATCCTCTCCCTTATTCTTTTGCCAGCTCACGATTCTTCACTCGATGCTTGGCTACATGCGGTGTCTCCTTGTCACGCGCATGGCTCACGTACACGGTTCCTCTTACGCATGACCCACGTACTTCTTTAATGTCAAAAAATTGTCCTGCAATAATAGGACACGAATGGCCGTAAATTTATGACAAAAACGGGTTATTTATCTCAAGATGATTATCAAATGAGCTCGACGTTAAAAATATTAGATATAATTAGGCATTTAATTAGAATTATAATCATCAATGCATGAATTTAAACGCCTAATTACGGATCTTTAACGCGTAATTACACCCCCTAACTAACGTTTTGCTAGTCTTTAGTAAATAATGTGAATGCATTCAAACCAGGGGAATAGCAACTAAAATTTCAATACTTATGAAAATTACATGCCATGAAATATGCTTAATGAGTTTAGGAACATTGGACACAGATTAACCCAAGTTATGTATCAACTAAGAGATTTATACACCATTTAAGAAAACAATCAAGATAATGGAGTGTAACAAAACTCACGTGCATGAGAATAAGGTTAGAATTCCAAGATTGACTACCAATAGACATTAAAGGTTTCAAACACACCAACTAATCTGAGACAACTGCATGGTCTTACTGTAATTCAAAACCATTGTACTAGCTTTTTTCACATTATTACACTTTAAAAGGCACCCACTTTCTTGATTAGTTAGCACCCCGGTAGTAGGTAGCCGTTTCCAATGCATGAATGTACAATGGTGGCTTTCACACTACTACGCTTTAAAAGGAACCCACTTTTTGTTTAGTTAGGACCCCGTAATAGGTAGCCCTTTCCAATACACAATTGTTCCCCTCTGTTTGATTTTTTTTTTCTTTTTTGCAATTGATCCCTAGCTTGTTTCTTGTTTTCATTTGCTTCAAAAAAATTTTCTATTTCTTTCTTTTCTTTTTCTAAATCATTAGGATATGATTCATTGGAGTGTCAAACAATTGAAGTATATATCAACCAGAAACAATCTAAGGTAGTCTTTCTAAGTCTTCTAACCTGTGTAGTGTGTGTAGTAAGACTTTCAACATCATTCCCTTGGTTGAAACTAAGTGAAATGGATAAAATTCTCTTTTAATTCAAACTTTGATTTGCACTATATCCTACATGTTCCATATCCTCAAAAAGAGAAAGGAAAAAAAAAAAAAATTGGCATGCAACATTCACAAATAAGGAATTTAGCATGCTTTGAGCTCAATACCAGTATTTCCCAAAAGGTGGACCTAACCAACATGCAAACATCACATATAATTTTCGCATTAAAATTTTATCACATGGAAGCACACAATTGCACATGCGAATTCTTTCCCTTTAACTAAAATGAAACATTGTCCTCAATGTGAAAGCATAGGGAGGGAAGTAGAGACATACCAGGGTGGAGAAGTAAGGGAAAAGAAAAACTAAAACTATGGAAAAATGTACCTGAAAATAAACTAAAAATAAAACAAAGTAAAACAAAATGAAAAGAAAGGAAAGAAAAACATTACAGTTTGTCTAGCGGAGACTTTGGAAGAATTTCATTTGGTGGATGTAAGTCTATAAATTGAACCGACGAGTCTCCAAATTTGAGTTGCCACAATAAATCAGTCTTGTTACCTGCACAAAATTTAGCCTCAATTAAATCAATACGTTCTAAGGTACTAGACAAAACATGTGTAGATTGCCTTCCTTGTTTTAAGAAGAAAGGATCTTTATTCAGTATATTTTCCAAGAAATTCACTTCTTTAAGAACCGGTCTTTGAGGCAAAGTTGTCAAAGTAGTTACCTTTGGTTCTTCATAAGCATCAACATTAAATTTTTTACCTGGTTCCTTGAAAATTAAACATTCACCATTTTGTTCACCCTTTTTATCAGGTGTACCCATCACCGTCCCACTACGGGGATTTGTTTCGGCATTGCACTCCTTTGCATTTACATCAGTAGGGAATGATGGTTCCACGATTATCAATCTCTGAGGGTAAGGTACCACAGGTTGGTACTCCTTACTTGTCTCGACCTCCTCATTAACTGACTTCTTCACTTCTGGACTCGCTTCCTCTTATTTTTCTTTAACTTCATCTATCTCAGTTGTAACTTCAAGTTTTGGGACAACTGTTGGTCTGTCGATGAGTATCTCAGGTTAGGAAACTTCTTTTCCACTTCTCGAAGTAATAACAGCCTCCGCTATCTCAAGAGAAACATTATGTATTTGTTGCTATTGGTACTGGTATTCTTAAGGATTAGGCTAAGGTTCTACTGGAAATTTCCCTTTTTCTAAGATATTCAACTACGTGCTCTTCTCATTAATAGTGTCCCGCAATTCATTCATGGTCCAAGTATTAATCTACATGAACTAATGAAAAGCATCGTCAAGAGACTTCTCCGATGGAACAGGTGCTGCATTAGATTGATATCCTGAAGGTGCATAACTCTGAGAAACCTGTTGTGGCTGATACTGATGCTGAAAGGCAACTTGATGATATGACGGCTGATAAAGGGGTGCATAGGACTGTGAAGGATGATTCCAAAGCTACTCTATTCTATTCTCCTTTTCCATCCCCATAACCTCTACTCTTCTGGTGAGTTCAACCATATGTGCCTCAACATAAAAATCATCTTTTAGTTCATACCACTCTCCACCATGTATTGCTCTCAATGGTTGAGCTACAATTGGTCTTCTGTCAATCCTAGTGTTCCAATGCTGAGCATAGTTAGCTAAATGATCCAGAAAATTCAATACATCATTAGGCTCCTTGTTGAAAAAATATCTTGAACACATAGTATGAACGAACTGTTTTGATTCAGGAGTCAACATAGTGTAGAAATAGTTGACTAGGCGCCATGATTCAAATCCATGGTGGGGACACATGACCAGATCTCTAAATCTCTTCCAGCTTTTGTGAAATGTCTCGTCAACTTCTTGCATGAATTAACTGATTCGTTCCTACAAAAATTGAGTTCTCTGTAAGGGAAAAAATTTATGTAGAATTTCGTTTTCTATATAAGCCCAACTAAAGATAGAATTAGGCCTAAGAGAATTCAACCACGTCTTAGTCTTGTCTTTCAATGAAAAAGAAAATAGACGCAATCTAATTGCCTGATTAGTAGCAGTCCCATCTATGAATGTAACACATGCAAGCTCTAAATCAGTTAAATGCTTATACGGATTTTCACACTCTATCCTATAAAATTGAAGTATCACAGATATCATTTCAAGCTTAATGTTAAAATTCTTAGCATTCTCAGGCAATATGATGTAAGATGGTTGTATGGTTCGTGTGGGCTTGAAAAAATTCATAAGCGTGCGTAGTGCAAGTGTAGCCATATTTTCTTCAAAACTCATATTTTTTTATTTTTTTTTTTCATAAGAAAAATTAAAATAACAGGAAAAACACTAGTTTGAAACTAAAACTAACACTTCTCGGCAACGGCACCAAAAACTTGACTCACTCGAAAAATGAACAGTTCGGAAGCTATCTCAAGTATAGGAGTTCAGTCGTGTAATAATTAGCCCAAGAGTCTGATCGTCTCCTCAGGGAATGCAATTTAGTTCCAAACTTAGTGTAATTCAAAAAAAAAAAAAAACTAAAAGTTTACTGAACATAGTTTAGATTCGATTTCTTAGGATATTTGAGATTTTTTCAATGGAAATACATAAATCCTAACTAAAAAATTAACATGCATTAAATGAACTAAATAAACATCAGATTCAGTACCAGAATAACAAAAGAAACAAACCCGCAATCATTTAACTAAATAAAGACCAACTATGCTAGATAGTGATTAAAACCCAACGAAATGAAAGTATGAAATTTTATAATTAGATCATACAAAATTAAAATCTAATAACCATAAGATCATCAATTAACACCAACTAAAATATAACCCAACAAGATAAAAATAAACTTAACTTAATAATAAACTTAAACAAAATGATGAACTAACACTTGAGGGAAGCAAAACCATTAAAGAAGCTTGCCAAATAAAAATCTTAAACATAAACTTAATACCCAAACAAAATACTCAATAACTCAAACTAAAAATATGAAGTAAGACAAACCTTAATTAAGAAGAGAGAGATTTAAACAGGAATTTATCTAATTAAAAAGACGATTCTCAAACTAAACAAACTATTTTTAAACAAAAATTAATCCAAACTTTGAATAAAATAAAAACTCAACAATAAAATTAATTCTAACAAAATTGAATTCAGAGAGAGAGAGAGAGAGAGAGAGAGAAGAGAGAAAAGAGAAAAGAAAAAAAAAACTCAAGCCCGCAGCAGCACTCCTGCGCCCCCTCTCTTGCTGCCTCCACAGCATCCTACACGCTCCCCCTCTTCTAAACCCTAGCCCCTTTTTCATTCAATACCCTAACTTCCCTAAAAGCACACCCATGGGTCCTCCCTTTACTGCCCTCTCCCAGTGCCTTTTCACGTTTTTGGACCCCTCTTGCATGGTCAGGTCACATCAAGACCCAGCTTCCTTTTTTTTCTTTTCCAATTTGGTTCTCTCTCTCTCTCTCTCTCTCTCTCTCTCTCTCTCTCTCTCTCTCACACACACACACACACACACGCACACACACACACACAACCATGGCCCTCCAAACCTCACGGCTTTCCCAGCCCACTCAAGACGCACACACGCAAGCCCAACTGCACTCTTTGTATTGCCAGCCCATGTTTAAGGCCCTCACACCTTACGACCCAGCTATCTTCAAGCCCTCACACACCTTATGGGCTCCTATGCTGCACACGGCCCAACGCATGCACTTCTTGCTTTTCTTGCATGGCCGCGTAACATCATGACCCGACCTTCCCTT
Organism: Malania oleifera; assembly: GCF_029873635.1. Taxonomy (NCBI): domain Eukaryota; kingdom Viridiplantae; phylum Streptophyta; class Magnoliopsida; order Santalales; family Ximeniaceae; genus Malania; species Malania oleifera. The sequence goes on from NC_080425.1 coordinate 37,945,739, forward strand.
CTTAATTTTTTTTTTCTTTTCGTTTCCAATTTGTTCCAAGCTATACACGGCCAGCAGCCCTCTCTTGGTAGTCGAAAGCCCTTACACAAATTAAGTCCAGTGCACCAACTGTCAATGTAAGGCCTAGTCCGCTCCCTTCTTCTTTTGCTAGCCCACTGTTCTTCACTCAATGCTCGGCTACACGTAGCGTCTCCTTGTCACGCGCATGGCTCACGTACACGGTTCCTCTCATGCATGACCCACGTACTTCTTTAATGTCCAAAAATTGTTTTACAATAATAGGACACGAATGACCGTAAATTTATGACAAAAATAGGCTATTTATCTCAAGATTATCAAATGAGCTCGATGTTAAAATATTAGACATAATTAGGCATTTAATTAAAATTATAATCATCAATGCATGAATTTAAACGCCTAATTATACATCTTTGACTCGTAGTCAATAACTTTTATAGCTTTCTTCTTTTTAAAATTATCTAAATATTGAATTCCTATATTAGGGACCTTAAATGCATTTGCAATGTCTTTTGCTCAACTTCTAAATGAACATAGTTATCAAAGGATCTTATTGTAGTTGCTTTAGGTAATCCTACTTATTCTAAATTAGAGTAAAATAGTCTTACAAACAAAGGGGTCAATCATAAGTAAATGTAACAAATCTCACCCAACCTTAAGCTTCAAACGATTCCTTTATACCAAATCCATTCTAATTAAAGAAATCAAAATTTGCAATCTTAGGTTGGAATATATCCTAATAAGTATAAATATCCAAGAATTTTATCCTTCCACAAAGTGTTAAATAATAGTTAACATCTGTACCTTTCAAGGTGAAAGTAGGAAACTTGAAGCCATTTCATTACTATCTAAGGAATTATTTTTAACATGTTGTTTTTTATATTTTTAGTAAGAGCATGATATTGAAAAGGGGTTTTAGTAGGATTCTCATCCTTCTCCATAGGTGATTCATCTAAAATTTCAACTACACTAGTTTTTGTTTCTTTGAAGATCCTTCCCGTAGAATCCTACTCCATAATCCGTATTTTTTTCCACCTCTTACCTTAGGTTCCATTTGAAATGCCAAAAGAGGTGTTTGAGTGGTTATGGTTTCATGGAGAGATGGAGCGATAGACTTCTTGTAATGCCTCGAACCCATTATCCCGAGTTCGGTGCGTTATACATGATAAAATCCTAATAATCCATAATTCATAACATACGCAACGGAAAACATAAACATAATCTCCAAAAATAATACCAGAGTCTACTAATTCTAGCTCTAATCCATAATAAATCATCCAGTCATTACCTGCATTTCCATAGATACATATATCTCCAAAATCATTTCAGTATTTTCACAACCCTTCCGCTCTCAACATCCTTAAAACATAACAACATACAATATAAAACATATACTTAAACTTAATACAAACCCACAGTATATCAAAAATATATCCTTTCTCTTTTACAATTCTCAAAAGACTAACAACCCTCGAGCTCTTTAAGCCCGACCTCGAGGATGACCTGAAAAAGAAATAATCATATTCGGGTGAGACACATCTCAGTAAGGGAAGAAATATACATATTAAAACAGCGTGTGGCTAACATGAAGTATAGATATCATTTTAATTTCATTTGCAAATCATTAACATAACACTAAAAACATTCTTTGAACCTAATCAATCATAAGAAAAGATTTAACCCACGAGATTACCCAAGGATAGGGGTGATTACCCGCCCATAAAAGTAGCACCCCTCTGCTCTGATACATAAGCAACTCGAAGGTCATTACTAAAGCATACCAGAGCACTCACCTTACTCAGTAAGCCCTCAAGTATTAGATTAACCTCGTACTCACACAGTTCAACAATAGTTTACTAGCAAAGGCCCTAAGGATAGGGAAATCTGCCCATTCATACAAGTAGGTTCCCTCTACCCTACTACGTTGTGCAGCTACTGCCACATCTGAAGCTACAAGTGCACTCGCCTTACTCAACAAGCCCTCAGACGAAGATTGTGCCCCACCCAAACTTAACATGTTCTACATATATAAACACTTCTAATATCATAATATATTATTCTTTCTGTCATTATTCAATCATACACATCTGTTCATGTTCATAGCTTAAACATTGCATTGCATTTCACTTTACGTAATCATCAACATTACATCGTCCACATTTGTCATTTCATTCCTTTATCATTTCATTGTCATTACATTACATTTTCATTTCTTTTCTTCGTACTACAGCTGGTCTTTATCCATTTTCAGTTAGTCTACAGCTCCTTTTAACTGTCATCAGTTAGTTTACACAGAAGTGTACTAGAATCTGCTAACATGACTGTTTTTCAACTGTCTTACATTTACATGGTTGCATTTAGCACACACAAGTAACATAGTTCATATCATATTTTATACCCAATGATTTACTTACTTAGCCTGCATCTCATACATTTAACATATATTTGCACAAAAACTCATGCCACACAATTTAATAGTAAAATTCATACATATTCCTGTAAAATAGGTCAACCCACATTTAACATTTATATATTGAAAATACATTTCATTTCTTACATAATTTCTCAAATATTACTTTTGACTTTCATCCGTTTACTTGCACATATACATAGCTATATAAGCAATCATAGGCTCAGAAAACACAATTTTACATGGCTGGCATTTTATACCCATATGGAAACATATATACTTAAATAAACATAATCCATTTTAATTCATGAAAAAACCTGATTTAATATGTAATTTCCCGTTACTTGACTTCCGAACTATGCTGGTAGGATCGCCGAACTGATACCCACAGCGTTCACTTGGAACCTGAACCAAAAACCCTATTTTAATTAAAATAAATTCCAACTGACTCAAATCTTAAGAAAAAAAAAACTTATTTACTACTTCCTAGGCTCTAAATAACAACATTCTTTAAGGAAATCCCAAAATAACTCACTTACCTTGATTTTGGGATGTTTCCCAAACCTCTCAAACCAACGATCAGCTCCTATAGCCTTGCAAAGAACGATCTTAAAAACCCCATGGTAGTTCCGGATCGTCAAACCAAGTCAAATCCGGCCCAAAATCGAAGAAAGAAGGTTGGAAAACCATTTTAGAGAGAAAGAGAGAGGGAAGAAGGTTCGCGAGTTCTCGCTGAAAAATGAAAGAAAACTCTATTTATAGGTAGGGTTTCGTCGACGAGACACGTGGGTTTATCGACAAGGCACTGTAGATACTTCGTCGATGAGAAGATACCTTCGTCGAAGAATTTTAGAGTTTCAAATTCTCTCTAGGGATTCCTTCGTCGATGAGGAACTGGAGTTTGTCGACAAGTGTCGACGAGCTTTAGAAGGACACTCGTCGACGAGGACAGAACATTCATCGAAGAGGCTACTATTCTTCTAAAAACCCTTCCTTTTTTCCTTATTATCCTTTAATCCATCTCATTTATTATATTTTCTAATTATTTTAATTTTTCAGATCATTACATTCTCCCCTCCTTAAGAAATTTTGTCCTCGAAATTTTACTAACTAATCATATTTTCACTCTACTGGAATTCTTTTGCTAACTACAACCATAAGAACTCAACATACATACCATCATATAAGTGATTCAATCATTCTTCATTAAGTTAAATCATCATTATCTTGAATATAATCTCATATCTGCTTCTCTGATGGCATCCTCTTCAACTCGAAGTGTGTACAATCGGGGTGGACCACCTCTTCCAAGCGGTACTTGCTGTTTTCCCCGATCTTGATTCTGAACAGCTACCATAGGCAATTGTTCTCGGCAATCTTTCTTGATATGCCCTGGCTTACCGCACCTGTAGCAATTCAGAGTGCCAAACCAGCCTTTGCCCCTATGCCTTTTATTACACTTCGGGCATACAAGGCCCACTACTTCCTTCCCTTTTTTCATTGATCCCTAACTGGCCTCAGAATGAAAACTAGATGGTGTAGGTCTCTTCTTCTGCTCTAAAGGCTCAATGCTGCTCTGAATACTCTTCTCCAACACCGAGACCTTATCAACTAGTTCTGAAAAACTCTAGACTTGAAACCCGACCACCAGCTCGTAGATTCTACGCCTCAAGCCTTTCTCAAATTTCCTGGCCTTCCTTACTCTATTTGGGATAAGAAATGGAGTGAACCGCGACAATTCCACAAATTTAGCCACACACTCCGCAACCGTCATATCTCCCTGGGTCAATCTTTTCCCCTCTGACAAATGAAGGAAAATACCTATCAAAGAATAGTTCCTTGAATCTCTCCCAGGTAATAGCTATCTATATCACCCTCTGATCCTCTAGCAAATTCACAGAAAGCCACCAGCACTTCGCCTCTCTTGTCATTTTGAAAGTTGCATAACGGACCTTTTGCTCATCCCTGCATTTGAGTACAACCATAATCTCCTCTATCTCCTGTACCCAATTTTCTGCAACCACTGGATCAGGTCCTCCTGTAAAGGTTGGAGGGTTCATCCTCATAAACTCTTTAATGCTATAGCCCTGTCCTGCAGGTGGACAATTCTGTTCCTTAGGTTCCTTCTTCATCTCTCCTTTAACTTGACGGACGATACCTCACAACACTTTAAAGGTATCTATTTCTTCTTCACTAGAGGTCACTGAATCCTCCCTTCCTTCAGCCTCTACATTCTCATCTCCAGAATCCATCCTGAAAATAGGACAGAGAAAAGATAAGAATTTCATATCATAACCCCAAAAAACATAATCATTAAATTAAATCCAATAAAAATCCAAAACCTCCATATAAGGACCAGTCTCACAATTCAGAAACAAAAACATCTAAGGTTTACCATGGCTTTTCTGAGGTCATTGACTGCTTCAGAAAAATCATAGGAAATAGTCGACGTATTTTCGCCTCTAAATTACAAAACAAAATCCTATACTTCCCTACTCCATACCTATTTCTCAATACCTAACCTATTCATCTCCTATTTTCATCATAAGTCATTCCTATACTCTGGTATAAATCATTCCCTAAATTCTCAAAATCCTAAAATCATTGCTCTGATACCATAATGTAACACCCCGAACCCATAATCTCGGGTCCAGTGCATTATACTTGATAAAATCCTAATAATCCATAATTCATAACATATACAGCGGAAAACATAAACATAATCTCCATAAATAATACCAAAGTCTACTAATTCTAGCTATAATCCATAATAAATCATCCATTCATCACCTGCATTTCCATAGATACATACATCTCCAAAATCATTTCAGTATTTTTACAACCCTTCCTCTTTCAACATCGTTAAAACATAACAACATACAACCTAACACATATACTTAAACTTAGTACAAACTCACAGCATATAAAAAATATACCCTTTCTCTTTTACAATCCTCAAAAGACTAACAACCCTCGAGCTCTCTAAGCTCGACCTCGAGGATGACCTGAAAAAGAAATAATCATATTCGGGTGAGACACATCTCAATAAGGGAAGAAATATACATATTAAAACAATGTGTGGTTAACATGAGGTATATAGATATCATTTTAATTTCATTTGCAAATCATTAACATAATACTGAAAACATTCTCTGAATCTAATCAATCACAAGAAAAGATTTAACCAACGAGATCACCCAAAGATAAGGGTGATTACACGTCCATACAAGTAGCACCCCTCTGCTCTGATACATAAGCAACCCGAAGGTTATTACTAAAGCATACCAAAGCATTCACCTTACTCAGTAACCCCTCAAGTATTAGATTAATCTCGTACTCACAGAGTTCAACAATAGTTTACCAGCAAAGGCCCTAAGGATAAGGAAATCTACCCGCTCATACAAGTAGGCTCCCTCTGCCCTAGTACGTTATGCAGCTACTACCACATCTGAAACTATAAGTGCACTCGCCTTATTCAACAAGCCCTCAGGCGAAGAGTGTGCCCCACCCAAATGTAACATGTTCTACATATATAAATACTTCTAATATCATAATACATTATTCTTTCTGTCATTATTCAATCATACACATCTGTTCATGTTCATAACTTAAACATTGCATTGCATTGCATTTCACTTTACGTAATCATCAACATTACATCGTCCACATTTGTCATTTCATTCCTTTATCATTTCATTGCCATTACATTACATTTTCATTTCTTTCCTTCGTACTACAGCTGGTATTTAGCCATCATCAGTTAGTCTACAGCTCCTTTTAGCTGTCATCAGTTAGTCTACACAGAAGTGTGCTAGAATCTGTTAACATGGCTATCTTTCAACTGTCTTATATTTACATGGTTGCATTCAGCATATACAAGTAACATAATTCATATCATATTTTATACCCAATGCTTTACTTACTTAGCTTGCATCTCATACATTTAACATATATTTGCACAAAAACTCATGCCACACAATTTAACAGTAAAATTCATACATATTCCTATAAAATAGGTCAACCCACATTTAACATTTATATGCTGAAAATACATTTCATTTCTTACATAATTCCTCAGATATTACTTTTCACTTTCATCCATTTACTTTCACATATACATAACTATATAAGCAATCCTAGGCTCATAAAAAAAAAGTTTTACATGACTGACATTTTATACCCACATGGAAACATATATACTTAAATAAACATAATCCATTTTAATTCATGAAAAACCTGATTTAATATGTAATTTCCCCTTACCTGACTTCTGAACTACGCTGGTGGGATCCCCGAACTGATACTCACAACGTTCACTTGGACTCTAAACCAAAAATTCTATTTTAATTAAAATAAATTCCAATTGACTCAAATCTTAAGAAAAGCACTTATTTACTACTTCCTAGACTCCAAATAACAACATTCGTTAAGGAAATTTCAAAATAACTCACTTACCTTGATTTTGAGATGTTTCCCAAATCTCTCAAACCAAGGATCAACTCCTACAGTCTTACAGAGAACGGTCCTACAAAACCCGTGGTGGTTCCGAATCGTTGAACTAGGTCAAATCTAGCTCGAAATCAAAGAAAGAAGGTTGGAAAACCGTTTTAGAGAGAGAGAGAGGGAAGAAGATTCGCGAGTTCTCGCTGAAAAATGAAAGAAAACTCTATTTATAGGCAGAACTTCGTCGACGAGACACGTGGGTTCGTCGACGAGGCACTGTAGAGACTTCGTCGATGAAATTCAAAGTTTATAATTCTCTCTCGGGATTCCTTCGTCAATGAGGAACTGGAGTTCGTCGATGAGCTTTAAAAGGACACTCGTCGACGAGGACAGAACATTCATCGACGAGACTGCTATTGTTCTAAAAATCCTTCCTTTTTCCCTATTTATAGTTTAATCCATCTCATTTATTATATTTTCTAATTATTTTAATTTTTCGGGTCATTACACTTCTAGTAATGGAGAACCACTTTGGAAACTGCCTATGAACTCCTAATTTCAAATTTCTCTTTTCCAAGATTTGCCTTTTATTTAATGTAACACATTCCCAATTCTCCACAAATTTTTAAAAACGTTTCTTTAGATCAAGCCTTAGTGTAGATAAATGCTAATTGATTGTCAGTATTCACATACTCTAAAATGATATTACCATTGAAACATGTTCTCTTAAGAAATAATGTCTAATTTCAATATGTTTTGTTCTATAATGATTCTTGGGATTTTTAGACAAGCATATAGCACTAGAGTTATCACACATAATTCCAACCCTGGTAAGATTCACACCATAATCTTTTAACTAATTAATCATCTAAAGAATTTAAGCACAACAACTCCCAATAGCAACATATTCTACTTTTGTAGTACTTAAAGCTACCATGTTTTGTTTTCAATCCAACTAACCAAGCATAAACCAAAAAATTGGCTTGTAACATCCATACTCTTTCTATCAATCTTAGATCGAATAAAATAAACATTTGTTTATCCTAATAACTGTAAATCGGGGTATTTTTTATACCAAAGACTAAGATTAATAGTTCCTAAAATGTATCTTAGAACTCTTTAACAATAATCAAGGGTGACTCTCAAGGATTAGACTGAAATCTAGCACAAAATCATATGCATTTATCATTTCTATAGATATATATTCATAAGTTCTTTAGCATACTTAGTTTAACTAATAAAAAGTCCATCATCACATTGCTTTATTCGTATAACCTTGAGCAACTAATCTAACTTTATTTCTCATGATGTTACCAATTTAATCAAGTTTATTTCTCTTAAACTAATTTAAATCTTCCTAGATTGCTATCGTCTAATCTAATTAATTAAGTAATTACGTACATGAAAATTAATTGTTTTAGATAACCAATTACATAAACACATAATTACATAATTATGTGCATATTATAACCAAATTATATATAAAATTATATACATAAATATCCATGTTATAATGTAATTGCATAATTACATAATTATATAGTTTAATTTTAAATGATATGTGAAATAAATATTTTAGTTCCGCACTTACAAAATTATGTACATACCTAAATCAAATCAATCAAGAAATTATGTTCATGCATATTAATTGGTTTGGATAATCAAATTAAATTAGTTACATGCATACATAATTTAATAATGATGTACATATTTGAATTGTATTATCTATAATTACAAAATTATGTAAATAGATAATGAAATTGTAGTATCAACTACATAATAATTATGTAGTTTAGTTTTAAATTATAGATGTAGTCAATACTATAATTACATACCTACTTAATTACATAAGTATCTTGTCAATACTGACTCGAGTGACCCATTTTGGTTGCCAATATATTTGGTGATCATTTGAAAATCAAGTATGGACAACTAAACCATTGGTTCTCTAACTTATCTATTTGTTTTAGAAAATGGAGTCGCCACTTCATTTTAGTTTTGAAAAGGTAAAACAAAGGAAAACTTTTTTTAAAAAAATTTAGGTTCGAGAATACCATTGTGAGTAGGGAAGGTAGTCTTTTAAATTCCTTGCAAATGGAATTTAAAAGAACTAGTGCTCTATAACACCCACTCCATGAATGGTTAGCATACTTATCTTTTGTGTGTGCGTGTGCGCGCGCGCGTCTCCTTTTTTAAAAGCCATTTTTATAGGGAAAAAAACTATTTTAAAATATAAATATAAACTGTAGCAATTGCCAATCGATTGCCAGTAAAGGCTGCCTACAACAAAGTATTATTCCTTTAAAAAAAAAACCTTCATACCTTTGTCTCTTTTGAAAGGACTCTCAGAGTCAATATAGAGGATTTAACCTCATGGATACTTTACTACTTTGTTCCTCTCGAAAATGAACATACAATAATGCAAATTTTAAAGATAAAATAAGAAAAAAGAAAGACTTGGTTTTTGGTTGGTATGGCTAGATCTACAAAGTAACTACCTACATATCCTTTGAAAAGGAATCAAACAATCTCTAATTCCCAAAAATATTTTTAAATTTTAATTTAAAATTTTTTTTGGATTTATTTGAGAAAATCCTTGAATTTTGAATGCTTTGGTTTCTTTAAAGGAAAATCAGAAAACTCAACTTGAAATCTCTATACAACAATAACAACAACAACAAAACCAAGTCTTAAAGAAAGGAGGTGTCGCCCTCTTTTAGTAAAAAAACAAAATAAAAATAAAATAAAAAATAAAAAACAAAACCAAGTCTTAAGTCCCATTAGGTGAGGTTGGATATATGAATCATTTTCCGCCAATTTATGCGATCATGGACCAGTTCTTTTGACAGATTCAGGACTATTAAAATTTTTACTCACTATCTCATTCCAAGTTATTTTAAGTCTATCCCTATCCCTTCTACTGTCCCTCAACTTGTAATCTTTGATTTTATTTTTTAGAAAAAAAATACTTTTTAATTTTCCCAATAGCCACATCATGTTCATTAGAAAGGTAAATTTTTCGGTAAGAAAGTTTTGGTTTCTTTGGAAAGAAAACCACAAAACCCAACTTGACATCTTTGACTTTGCTTTCTAAAAATAAATCTTTTAATCTATCCGACAATCACATCATGGATAGTTCATTAAAAAGATAATTCTCCCCAAAAAAAAATTGATTTTTTGAAGAGGAAGACCATAAAACTTGAAAAATGATGATTTTTTATCTTTTGAAGAGGAAAATTAAAAAATTGACAACAATCAATACTAGAGGACTTGACCAATCTCATCAAACAATATGCAAATATTGCAGCATCTCAAGAAATCAAAAGAGTAAAACAGGAATAAATCACTCAAATCTTACCTAAATCGGTTGACCATCCCTCATGCATGCTCTATTATATTAAAATTTTCATGCAACTTTCATTGAATCCAAAATACAATCCCACTTTAAATTGAGTATAGATGACATGCAATTACTCATAATTCATATGCATACGTAGAAATCATGCAAAATCAATCATATCATGTTCAAATATGCAATAAAGCAAAATGACATGCTTATGAACACAAAATGAAATATGTAAAACTAACTTGAAGATTTCCTTTTAATGCAGATAAGAGGGGAAGAATTTTCACTGTGTAAAAATATGGAAAGATGAAATGAATGGAAAACGATTTAAAATTCAAAATTGCACTAGATCGGTTGACCGCCCTAAAGAGACTGGTCAACCATATGCGATTGGCATAGAAATTCTTCATTAATTTGCAAAAACAAACAAAAAAAAAAAAATCATAGAAGAATGGAACTAGTATGTTGCCTTGTGAGATATTTCTCTCTTTTTTATTTTTTATCTCGAATTAACTTCTTAATATCTGTGTGGTTAAAAATTGACTATCGATATATTTGAACTACACTAATTATGTCATTATGTACTTGCATGTTAATTGGTTTAGATAATTAAGTCAAACTAAACCAATTACATACGTAAATAATTACATAATTGCATACATGTTCAAATAAATGCTTTTGTAATTAGGTATATATATATATTACTCAATTAATTAAGTAGAGCAAAGTTGAATGTTATTGAAACTTACTCCATAGTCCATTCTAATTAGCTGCAGGGGAATACCTACCGAACCAAATAATAATAATTAATTACCTCAATAACCATGCCTTCTCCCACTCAACTAGCCAAAAAGCGCTGGAAGAAGAATTATAGGTAATAAATGTATTACACTAATTGAAAATAAACCATGGTTATTTTCAAATTACATTTTCCTGAGAAACCATGGTTAGGGAGACCACTCCACATGGAACAAAACATGCTGTGCAAGAAGAATAAGAAACCAGAACATTTCTTTACACTTGGATCACTATAAAACAATAATATGTCAGAAGTCCGCAAGGCAGTGTACAATTTTTTAACTACATTTTGTAAAGGAGCAATTCCCTTCGGGAAGAACAACCCTCATTTCTTGCAACACTATAAACACAATTCGAAGATGATCTGAATGCCACCTTTATGGCTTTAGCCTACTATTCGCCTTCCACTAGTGCATATTTGTGGCTGCCCAAAGAAAAATAGGAAATCCAAATGACATTTTCACAGTTGTTCCTCTAGCCAGAACAAAACTGAATACCGAACATCAGTAAGCAGCAGTATTTTGCTTCAGGCAAATCTGTTTCAGTGTGTTTGATGAGGGCAAAAAACTATCAAAATCACCAACAAAGGATTGGGAATATTACAAAAAGTGCAGGCAAAACTAATAGCCTGGTCTTCTTGTAGGAAGAACCTGCTGGAAAAGAAGCAAAAACCGCACAGGATGTAAATATGGAGGCCCAATATCACAATAAAGGGAAAAAAAGAAAAAAAGAAAAAAAGAAAAAATAAATAAAGTCGTAATACCACTTTTGACTCATAATATTTCTCCATAAATAACCATCATTAATTTATGCAAACAAATTAACAGGATACATACAATATTGGAGTTTGCATCCTACATAGACAAATTTTCTCTTTTTTCCTTCACCTCTTTTTTTTTTTCATTCCATCCAAATTTGTTTAGACAAAGCTCACTTCATGATACATGATCTAGATTACTTTGTATTAAACAATGTGTTCAAATCCTAATGAGGCGACGTGTAAGCCTCAAGGCACTAGGAGCAAGACTTTTGGAAATTTCATTTTTTATATTAAAAAATACATAAATAAATTACATATATATTGAAAAATATGAATTTCTTATAAAAAAATTCGAATACAATTAGTGAACTACTTGTTTGTCATTCTATGCAAACAAACTAAAATGCATTCAAGAAAATCATGCTTAAAGATAATCATTATACTAAAAAATAAAACTTTAAATGGACCAAAATGCAACTCTCAAATATTTTGTAAGGGTCTAGCTACAGGAGTTTAGGGCACCACTAATACTAGAGCACATGCACAACTATCCATATATTCACCTTCTATATATAAAAATGACCAAAATTCTGGATATAAAACATTATAAAACTTTTCATTGCAATAATATGCATACAATCATCAAGGTATCCTTCTCTCTTTGGGCTTGAGAAGCTACCTTGGAAAGGACTTTTCATCATTGATGTAGGATCCAACAATCGCAACAGAGGTGGCTAGGCAGGCTTTGGTGGTTAGGCATGCCAAGATGGGGTGAAATGGGCTGAATTTAAAAATAATTTTGGCTTTGAGCCAGCCCTTGGGTAAAACTTAAGTTACCAGGTTAGCCAGCAGAGTTTACCAAAAGAACAGGCCAGTTGCTCAAAAGATCTGGCTCATGACCAACATGTGCAAAGGCCCATGTTGCTAGCCAGAAGCTTTTAGAGGCCATGTTAATGGTCAGAAAATCTTGGAGTTGATGGTCAGAATATCTTGGAGGTCACTGTTGATGGTCATAAGCCTTCATGCAAGGCCCAGTGTGTTTCACATGACTGCATGAGGATATGAGTTATGGAGAAGGTTCATTAAACAGAAAGCATAGTATAACTGTAAAGGCGGAGAAGCAAACTATGCATTAAAGCTTGATATAGATTGTTGGCCCACTACCTAACAGCTTAAGCTTTGAGGTCAAATGATGAGCAAACATAGCATCAATCCTATGGTTGCCAGGAGGTCCTAGGTGCTGGGTTCTAGGCTTGTTGCCCACATTTATTGTTTGATGGTTAAAAAGTTATATTATTTCCTGTAATGGGTGTTATTTCGCGATCATTTAACTCTCCACATACAACTGCCCTGGGTTCTAGGGTTGTTAGCCGCATTTATTGTGTTGTGATTAAAAGATATCTTATTTCCTGTAATGGGTGTTATTTATCATTTGCTTCTCTCTCTACGTACAACCACCCTTTATTCTAGTCTTGTAGTCCATGTTTATTTTGTGGTGGTTAAAATTTGTCCTATTTTCTGTAATGGGTGTTATTTATTGTTTGTTTCTCCCTCCATGTACAAGCAGGCTGCATGTGCTGGCGAGTGTTAAAGCTTAATATTCAATGTTGGTCACAATCTAACAGCATAAGCTTTTAGGTAAAGTGGTCATCTAACACTAGGCTGTTAAGTGGGTCAGGTAAGTTTAACTACAATGCCCTGTTAATTACAACAGAAAAGGTTTAAAGAGAGGTTTTCTTATTTAGATTTTCATAATCTCTTTATATTCTTTCTTAATTAATTTTTTTCTTTTATACAAATAAACAATAAAAAACTAAACTCTGGCAGAGATTGAGACATCCTGTGGAAGTTCTCTGGCAGATCTGGATTTGGGATGAGCTTGAACACAGCACATTCGTGTGAAATTTTTCAAAATTCTTGAACCATAAAGTGCAGAAGCAAGCAACATTTTGGGGGAAAAGTAGTTTTTGATTCGTCAGGTTGAGCACGAGCTTCTGGATGGTGTTTGACAGCTCCATTTCAGTGCAAGCAGACAGATACAAATAAAGAGCTCTAATTTCTCATTTTGTCCACTCGTGTTTTCTTTGAGATCTTTTCAGGGGGGTTTTGTCGATCAATTTCAATTTGAATATTTTAGAGTTTACATCTGATTCATCAAGGAGAGGGTTGTTACCTCTCTCCCCCCTTCAACCAGTTCAGCAAGCATGACCATTCGCTCTCAACCGAACCGGAAAGCATTTGGAGCAGCAACTCCTCAACTCCATCATAGAATCTTGAATTGGATTGAGGAATTCTTACAATCCCTCATTGGTTTCCATATTCTTTGATTGTTTTTGGTGTAGAACTTTTTTCCATCAGAGGTTAAATTTCCAGTGTCAAAGGATAACTTACTGCTGTATTTGACAGCCGTATGTCCTGTTATATCGGGGCATCCAACTTTGCCTGAAATTGACCCCCAAGGGTTTCATACGTTATGCCCAACAGCTGTTCTGCTCAAGATTCAGGTTTTCATTTGGATTCTTGTGAAGGATTTCTAGGGTTTTCAATTGAAGCATTTCTTTATTCGTCACGATCAGATTTGTCTAGCTTCTTTTTTGGACATCAGTGAGTTCTGCTCCCTCTCTCGATCTGTTTTGCATTTTTCTCAATTTGTTCTTAATTGCTGGTTGGTAGAGTAGGTTTTGTGTGTTTGTAGGCTTAACATATGCATTTGATTTCACATTTCTCAGATGTCAAGGCAAAAACCATTTGCAATTCTTGGATTATACAGAAATCTTTCAAAACTGCTATTGCATGAGTTTTTATTTTAGTCTAGCTTTGATTCACACGCCGAATTGGCATGCTTTAGATTTCAAGTTCATTGAGATGTATGTGTGGTTTCTAGATATGGATTTAGGACGTGCTTTAGTTAATTGTGTGAACTGGATGCAGGGTAGGATATTAGTAGACTAATTAACTTAGATTAGTTTGAATTAGTTTAGATTGCTTACAGTGGTTAGTGTTTGAGAAAAGTTTGCATCTCTAAAAAAAAATCACTGTCATAAAATGAAAATTTTTAAAAATAAATAAAACTCAACAGTTTGAAACACATTAACTTTGTACACAGAGTCGGCCCCAAGCACAAATAAAGGAGCAGGGTCACACTAGCTTACAGTCAGTGTAAAACTTTTCAAATCTTTTCAACATAAATCCTTACCAAATATTCATTGGGGAGTCCACTACAAGCAATGCGTTGCACTTATAGCATCAGTGTGCAGCAAAAAATGGACAAGGGTGGACTAGACTAGGTCAGTCTAGATAACAGAGGGCTAAGAAGTTAGAATAGGAAAACAGTATTAGATTAGCTACTTGGAATATAGAGGCACTTACAGAAAAAAAGCGTGGAGATAATAAAATAATGATTAGATGGAAAATTAACTTAATCTGCCTTCAAGAGACAAAATGTGTGGGGGAGAAGGCTAGAGAATTTGAAAAATCAGGATTTAAGCTATGGTACACTAGAAACGAGAAACATAAATATGGAGTGGGATTCATAGTAGACATGAACATAAAAGATTAAGTAATAAATGTTAAAAATAGGGGATAGGATATAAAAATCAAGATAGCTCTAGGCCTAGAAATAGTAAATGTCACTAGTGTGTATGCTCCCCAACTAGGCTTAGTGGAAAACCTTAAAAGACAATTTTGGGAAGTTATGAAGTATTATTATACAAGGAATACCGACCTTTGAAAAGACATTCAAAGGAACTTATTTGAATGGACACATTGGAAAGAACAATATATATATATTATAGCAAAAAAAGAAGTTCACTAATAGATTGAGAATGTATAACTAAGAGAACAAGACATCTCCTTAGCAAAGTTTAGAAAATACCCAAATAAAAAAACATAGAAAAAAAAAATGGAAAAATCTAAAAAGAGCAAATAAAACCTGCACAAACTAACAATCCAACACTTAACGCCAATCGCACTAAATATCAAAAAAGCTCACCCCCTAAAAATTCCCCTACCCACACACCAAAGAGAAGCCAAATAATATATCTTTTCCCAAACCAGCAGATGCTAGTACCCTTTTTTGTTTGTCTTAGTGGGTGATGCCTTAAGTAGGATGGTTGATAGAGCTGTCGTTAGAGATTTAGAGAAAGGCTTGCAAGTGGGGAGGAAGGGAGTAATGGTTTCAAATCTTCAGTTTGCTGACGATACTATCTTTTTCGTAGAGGACATAGGTCATTTTTTCAAATATTTTGGGGATTCTACACATTTTTGAAAGGGTTTTCAGGCTTAAGATCGATTTGGGGAAGAACAGTATCGCCACCATTAATATGCCAGAGGATCAAGGTAGGAAGTTAGACTCAGAGATAGGTTGTATTGATTTGGATAGGCCGTTATCTTATTTAGGAGTGCCTCAGGGGGGTAATCCTAGATTTGCTAGTTTTTGGTACCCTGTTATCGAGAGAGTGGCTAAGCATTTAGATGGTTGGAAGGGTGAGCTTTTCTCTTTAGGAGGTAGGATTACTTTCGTTCAAGCTTGTGTTTCTAGTATCCTGATATATTTTTTGTTTATTTTCAAAATACCTGTGGGTGTGGCTAGAAAAATCGACAGAATCATGACAGATTTCCTTTGGTCAGGGATGGGGGATGTTAGGGATCATTTGATGAGTTAGGGGGTGGTCTGTAGGCTTAACAGGAGGGTGGGTTGGGTCTTGGTAATTTGGAGTCTAAAAACACGACTCTCTTGGCCAAGTAGCATTGGCGGTTTCCTTTAGAGATTTCTTCCTTGTGGCATGAAGTTATAAAAAGTAAATTTGGACTCAATGGGAACGGGTAGGATACCAATTCGGGCCTTAGATGTTCTTTGGAGAGTCCGTCGAAAGCCATCTCTCAGACTTATTCCCTCTTTATTCCCTATACTATTGGGTTAGGGTTATAATATTCGTGTTCCGAAAGATCCATGGTTGGGGAATATTGTTTTGTCCAAATTCTTTTCATCGCCTATTTCGATTAAGCTCAAAACAAAACGGATCTATTTCTTCTTTCATTGTGGAACTGGGTGGTCTTTTAATTTCTTGGGATTTTCATTTTAGGAGACCATTGAATGACAAGGACATGGAGGAGTTATCCTCCTTGTTACTCTTGCTGATTGTGCTTAATAGGATTAAGACCAATAACTTACTACGAATTAGAAGATTTTTAAAGGCTCTATCTCCAAGCATATGTCTGTTTTGTTTTAATTGCGTTGAAACTGATTTGCATCTTTTTTACGTTGAGATTTTTCCTAAAGGATTTGGAATAAGTTAGCTTCTATCTAGCTGATTGTGCTTAATAGGATTAACACCAATAACTAGCTACGGATTAGAATGCTTTTAAAGGCTCTATCTCCAAGCATGTGTGTGTTTTGTTTTAATTGCGTTGAAACTGATTTGCATCTTTTTTTACATTAAGATTTTCCCTAGAGGATTTGGGATAAGTTAGCTTTTATCTAGCTGATTGAGCTTAATAGGATTAACAATTAACACCAATAACTTGCTATGGATTAGAAGACTTTTAAAGGCTTTATCTCCCAGCATATATGTGTTTTGTTTTAATTGCTTTGAAACTGATTTGCATTTTTTTTACATTGAGATTTTTCCTAGAGGATTTGGAATAAGTTATTTAATTATTTTTAGGAATACTGGGTTTGCCCAAAGACACTGGAGGAGTTTTTGGCAATTCAGTTTGTTGGTTTTGGCAGGAAAAAGGAGGGTAAGGAGTCATGGAATTGTGCCTTATTTTCTGTCCATTGGAGTTTGTGGATGGAACGAAACACGTGCATTGCTGAGTTTGGGAGAAGTTTCAACATTTGGCTTCTCTTTGTTGTGTGGGTAATGGGAGCTTCAGGGGGATGCGTTTTTCGGATGTTCAGCATAATTGGCTTTCCTTGTTGAATTGACAGAGCCTACTGATTTTTTTGGGTTGTTTCTAATGTTCCTTCTGTTTTGTCTTTATTTTCCTGGAGTTACCCAGAATTTTGAAAGGAGATGCTTTACTCTCCCCATCTTGTGCATTCCTATTCCATCAATGAAATTCTTTTATTATCAAAAAAGAGGAAAAAAACACTCTCATCAGGCATATTGATAGCCACAATACTGCTCTTCCCCATATTAATCTCAAGCTGAGAAACTTTCTCGAAAATGTGGAGGAGACCCAAAATATTCAAAAAGGAGAGTATATCATTCTCTAAAATATCATCAGCAAGCTGAAGGTGCGAGACCCTGACCCCTACTCTCCCCGCCTCCAATCCTTTCACTAGTCCTCCATCCACAGCCCTATCCACCATCCTACTCAAAATAGCAGCCACTAAAACAAACAAAAACAAGGAAAGAAGATCACCTCAGCTAATCCCTCTCGTAGCCTTAAACCAAGATTTAGATCATTCACTAAAACCGAGAAGCTCACATTATGCAAACAGCCCCCAATCCAGCAGCTCCATCTCTCACCAAACATTGGGAGGTTTATGCAAACATTAGAAAGAACAATAAAGGTTATGAAAGGATACATGAAGGCCATGGACAAGGAGATAAAAATGTGGTTGGTGACACAATTTTAAATTATTCCATGTCCTACAATTTGGTGATATTGAATATCTACTTTATAAAATGACAAGAATACTTAATAACTTTCACGAGTGGGCAAAATAAAAGCCAAAAAAATTTCTTCTTAACTAGGAAAGGGGGATCGTTTATCATGTAATAATAGTAAAGTTATTCCAGGTGAAATTTTGACTATACAACCCTTCCAAAGGTTTGGTCAAGTGTAAAAAAGGTTGTACCTCTATTAATTCATAAACAAAATTCTCTCCCCCCTCACAGAAAATGTCCTAAACCATCTAAATCTCAATATATATGTATCAAGGCATTTAGTTATATATGTCAGGGAGTTAGTTGGCATCTAAATCTAATCAGGATTTTCCTCCCATGTTCTCCTCTCTCTCTAAAGTACAAGCAACACTTCTTCCTTCTTCTATGTTAAGGCTTGATATGCATTATTGGCCCACAAGCTAAAAGCTTAAGCTTTTAGGTACAGTGGAACGATAAATAGAAATAAAACAGAATATATGAAAAGTAATTTCGGTCATGGTAAAAGGAATATTGGAGAAAAGATTAAATGTGATGGTCAAGAAATTGATAACACTACTAGGATTTAGATACCTTGGATCTATTATGCAAGTTAAAAGAGAAATTTAAGGTGTTATACATAGAGTTAAAGCAAAGGTGGGCAAAATGAAGATGTGTTTCATACGTGTAATGTGTTAGTAGAATACATTTAAAATTAAAACGAAAATTTTATGGGATGGCCATAAGACCAACTATGCTATATGGAACAAGATGTTGAACAACTAAGAAACAATATATCCAAAAAGTATAAATTGTCGAAATAAGAATGCTAAGATGGATGAGTTGTATAGTGTTAAATGAAAAATTAAGGGATGAACATATTCGCAGTTAGGCATAGTGTTAGGGAGTGACAATGTAATGGGGAAAAGGGGGAGAGAGAGATATTGTTCTAATTGTATTCTCTAGGGATTTAGAATGAATCTATGATTATTTGTGTTAACGTTTGTATGGCTATTCCCTTGGATCTGAATAATACAAGTAGTCCTTTTCATTATGGTGTTTTGTTGCCTTGGATTGGGATATACCTGATTGTTGTAGCCTTATTCTGTGTATGTGAATATCTTGCTCGTGTGATATCATATTGTCCCTTGTTTCTCTTGAGTATTGAGACTCACCTGGTGCTCGTGCCTGCAGGCTTGAACGTGTGATTGTTGGTCAACTCGTCGGAAGAGAGCTCTCAACGAGTGCCGCACGGCCCTTACTTGAGTCCTATTTTGGGAGTCTGTAACAGTTGGTATTAGACCACAATGTGTGCGAGCACCATGAGTGGTAACATGAGAAACAAGTCTAGAAAAGTATAGCGCATTGAGGCGCTTGAGACAAAACTTGTAACCTTGGAGACAACGTGCTGTGAACTCTAAGGGTTGGTGGCAAAATTGATAAAGGAGAAAGGCATGCCAACAGAGCTTGAGGCCGCCAAAGAAAACCTTAGAGGAATTCTCTATGGGATATCAAAATTTGAGGAGAGAATCGAGGAACTTGAAAAATTCATTCCACGTGTAAAATCACTGGAGAAAAGGCCAATGGAGCTTGAGGCCCTCCAAAGGAGTATCGAGCAATTGGAAGCCTTTGAGAGTAGGTTGGAACATATTGAAGGCATATTGCCATCTCTAACATCCCAACGGGAAGAGCCAATAGAGCTTGAGGCCTCCTTACAGGAGCTAACGGATAATTTCGATTTCCTTGTAGAAAATGTTAAGGAGTCCATCAGTGCTTTGAAGGAAGATTTGAAGGAGATGGGCAATGTCCAAAGTGCTGTGGACTAGGTTTAGAGGGATTTACAAGAGATAGGTTTAGAGGGATTTACAAGAGATGATGGTGAAAGTGAATGCAGTGGCACAGATAGCCTGAAGGCCGATTGCGGAACCAAGTGAGGGTATTCGATTAAAGGTACCGAAACCTCAAAATTTTGGGGGTACTCGAGATGCAAAGGAACTAGATAATTTCTTCTTTGATATGGAGCACTACTTCATGTGCTCACGAGTTGATCTGGAGGTGGACCGAGTAAATATGGCAACCATATAACTTGTTGGGGATGCTAAATTGTGGTGGAGAACTAAAGGAATGATATTCAGCACAATAGGTGTGCTATTAATACCTGGGACGGTTTAAAACAGGCGTTGAAGACCCAATTCTATCTAGAAAATGTAGAGTGCATAGCACGGTGCAAATTAGTTGAATTGCAACAGACCGGCTCAATAAGGAGTTATGTACGGGAATATCAGGCCTTGATGTTGGACATCATAGACATGACTGAATCAGATAAGCTATTTCATTTTCTCCGGGGTTTGAAGACATGGCCGAAGAATGAAATGCCCCGGCAAGGAGCTAGTGACCTCTCTTCCACCCTTGCGCTGCGGAACGGTTGGATGACTTTTCAGACAGTTCTGGAAAGCGAAATTTCCCAACGTCAGCCAATAATGATTCCAGGCCCAATAAAGTGTATAAGCCCACAAATGGGGGAAGGGACAGGGAAATGAATAGTTCTTGGAAAGATAGAAGAGCGTCCATGACTAAGGAGTGGAGGGGTGGACGAATAGGTGGTGGGGAGCGTCAGTTTCCGGTCTCGTGTTTCCTTTGCATGGGACCGCATTGAGTGGCGGAGTGCCCTGAACGAAAGGCTTTGAATACTCTAAAGGCCCTTCGAGGGGAAACCGAAACCCCGACAGCAACCCCAGAAGAAAAGCAGAATATGGTGGGAGCATTGAGATTTTTGGGGAATTAGAGCGTCAAGTAGTTACCAACAAATCTTAAGAAAAGGGCTTAATGTACGTTGATCTACTTTTGAATGGAAAGAAAATCAAGGTCATGATTGATACAGGGGCCACCCATAATTTCATTGCTGATACAGAAGCTCGGCGATTAGAATTACAAGTAGACAAGGATGTGAGAAAGTTGAAAGCAGTGAATTCTGAAGCGTTAACCACGGTGGGAGTGGCACCTAAAGTAGCCTGCCAAATGGGTTCGTGGTATGGAATAATTGATTTCAACATGGCACCCCTCGATGACTTTGATGTGATATTGGGGATAGATTTTCTTAAAGTGACACGCTCAATGCCGATCCCAGCTATGAATTGCCTTGTGATAATGGGAGATACACCTTGTGCAGTTCCCGCAGCCTACAACACTTTCGATGAGAGGAAGTTGCTTTCAGCCCTCCATTTCAAGAAGAGAGTAAAAAGAGGAGAACTTTCTTTCGTGGTTCTACTAGTAGTTTCAGAAAATAAAGAAATAGGCGAATATCCGGTTGAAATTAAGGAAGTGTTAGAAGAATTCAAGGAGGTAATCCCAAAACAACTACCCAGCGTTTTACCACCTCGACGACAGATTGACCACGAAATTGAGCTTTTGCCGGGGATAAAACCGTCAGCACGTGCCCCTTATCGAATGGCGCCGCCTGAGTTAACTGAACTTAGAAGGCAACTAAATGATCTAATAGCAGCAGGATTCATCCGCCCATCAAAAGCACCTTTTGAGGCCCCGGTATTATTCCAGAAGAAACAAGATGGAAGTTTGCGTTTGTGTGTAGATTATCGAGCTCTTAATAAGGTGATGGTTCGCAACAAGTATCTCATTCCGTTGATTGCCGATATTTCTTACCAATTAAGTACAGCTAAATATTTCACTAAACTGGACTTGAGATCGGGATATCACCAAGTGCGCATTGTAGAGAGAGATGAACCTTAAGACCACTTGTGTCACCCGGTATGGAGCCTTTGGATTCCTTGTCATGCCTTTTGGGTTAACAAATGCACTTGCTACCTTTTGTACTTTAATGAATCAGGCTTTCAGGACTACCTTGATCAATTCGAAGTTGTTTACCTTGATGACATAGTGGTTTTCAGCACATCCTTAGCAGAACATAAAGATCACCTTTGGCAAGTCTTTCAAAAACTCCGAGAAAATCAGTTATATGTAAAAAGGGAGAAGTGTGCTTTCGCTCAAAAGCGTATTAAATTCTTGGGGCATATCATTGAAGAGGGCCAGATACGGATGGATTCAACAAAGGTACAAGCCAACAAAGAATGGCGAGCACCTACATACGTTAGAACTGCAATCCTTCTTGGGGCTAGCCAACTACTATCGAAAGTTTATAGAGGGGTACTCTAGAAGAGTTGTGTCATTAACAAATTTACTGAGGAAAGGGGTACCATGGGGGTGGTCAGAAGAGTGTCAATCAGTATTTGTTGAATTAAAGAAAAAGATTGTAGGAGATCCTGTGCTAATCCTTCCTGATGTGACAAAGTCATTTGAAGTACAAGCAGACGCCTTAGACTTTGCATTAGGGGGAGTTCTTTTGCAGGAAGGGCATCCAGTTGCTTTTGAAAGTAGAAAATTAACGGGTGCCAGATGAAACTATACAGCGCAAGAAAAGGAGCTTCTTGCTATGGTACACTGTCTTCAGGTGTGGAGGCACTATCTCTTGGGGTCTAAATATGTGGTAAAAACCGATAATGTGGCAGTTACTCACTTCTTGTCACAACCAAGACTAACCTCAAAACAAGCCCATTGGCAAGAGAAGCTAACTGAATTTAATTTTGATTTTGAATACAAAACAAGGAAGACGAATGAAGTGGCTGATGCTTTAAGCAAAAAAACCGAATTGGCAGCATTGAAACTCATAAATCATTTTATCAACTAGTAGAGTGGCGTTACCTTTGAAAGATCTTATCAGGGAACATTTAAGTACAGACCAGCAGGTGCAGACATTGAGCAAACTGATAGAAGAAGGGAAGACACGACAATTCTGGGTAGAAGATGGGCTAATAATGACTAAAGGCAGGAGAGTCTACGTGCCTAAAGCTGAGAACTTGAGGAAAACCTTACTAAAAGAGTGTCATGATACATTGTGAGTTGGACATCCTAGATGGCGAAGAACCCATGCATTGATTACACAGGGATACTATTAGCCAAATATGCAAGACGAAGTGATGAGTTATACCAAAACTTACTTGATCTGTCAACAAGGCAAGGTAGAAAGAAAGAAGACCTCAGGTTTGTTGGAGCCATTGCTAGTACCTGCAAGGCGATGGGAGAGTGTCTCTTTGGACTTCATTTCCTCATTGCCAAAAGTAGAGGAGCATGACACGATTTTGGTGGTGATTGATCAGTTTTCAAAGTATGCAACTTTCGTACTAGTTTCGAAGTCATGTTCAGAAGAGAAGACAACTCAGCTATTCTTCAAGCATGTGGTGAAATATTGGGGTGTTCCAGAAAGCCTAATCAGTGATAGGGATATCAGATTCACTGGGGGATTTTGGGATGAACTCTTTCGCTTGATGGATTCAAACCTTAATCTGTCCACCAGCTACCACCCGTAGACAGATGGTCAAACCGAACGTTTTAATGGGATGCTGGAAGAATACTTGCGGCATTTTGTAAACTCAAATCAGAAAATTGGGCTGCTTTACTGGACACGGCACAATTTTGTTTTAACTCTATGAAATCTTTGACAACAAATAAAAGCCCTTTTGAGATTGTGACGGGTCAACAACCGACTCTCCCGCACACTCTGGATGGTCCATACAAAGGAAATTGCCCAAAAGCATACCAATTCACAAAGAATTGGTTGCAAAACATCGAAGTCACTCGAACTCAGTTAGAAAAAGCATCGAAGCGAATGAAGAAATGGGCAGAGAAAGGGCGACGACCACAACAATTTGAAACTGGAGATCTGGTTCTTGTAAAAGTGCCGCCAGAGACATTTTGATTTCTTCGCGACAAGGATAAAAGGTTTTTACGCCGTTACGAAGGTCCAATCAAAGTGATCAAGAAGGTGGGGCATGCATTTTATCGGCTTGAACAACCAGAGTGGATGAAAAGCCACAGACGACCAGTCCATCCGATGTTTCACGTAAGCAACCTAAAGCCATTCCACACAGATGAAGCAGATCAAGATAAGGAGATCAACAATTTCCAGAAGGCAGCCTGTAAACAAAGATGTTCAGGAGATCCTTGCAAACAAAGTCGTCAATGAAGAAGGTCGTCAACAACAACAATATCTGGTTCAGTGGATGGGGCTGGGAGAAGAAAAAAACAGTTGGGAAAAGTCAGAAAACCTTCAGCAGCCATACGAAAGATTGAAGATTTCATAAATTCGACAACAACGACACTAGCTTCAACATTAGCAGAGTGAAGAGGCCTTCTACAACACATCGACGAGGACGTCGATAAAATGAGTGGGGGAGGATGTTAGGGAGTGACAATGTAATAGGGAAAAGGGAGAGAGAGATACTGCTCTAATTGTATTCTCCAGGGATTTAGAATGAATCTATGATTATTTGTGTTAACGTTTATATGGTTATTCTCTTGGATCTAAATAATACAAGTAGTCCTTTTCATTATGGTGTTTTGTTGCCTTGGATTGTGATATACATGATTGTTGTAGTCTTATTCCGTGTATGTGAATATCTTGCTCGTGTGATATCATATTGTCCCTTGTTTCTCTTGAGTATTGAGACTCACCTAGTGCTCGTGCCTGCAGGCTTGAACGTGTGATTGTTGGTTGGCTCGTCGGGGGAGAGCTCTCAACGAGTGCCGCACGACCCCTAATTTGGGGGTCCGTGACACATAGCATCTATAGAAGATAATATAAGGGAGGGGCAACTTGGATGGTTTGGGTATTTGCAACGTAGGCCAAATAGTGCACCCATGAGGAGGAATGAGCTAGTTACCGTTAGTGGCATTAGATGGGGTAAGGGTAGACCTAAAACAAGTTCAAATGAGATAGTAAGGATTTAGTAACCCTTAAATTGTGGTGGCAGTTGCCTTTAATAGACCAACCCTTGGTTTGGCATTGGTTTGTTGTTGGAAAACCTAACACGGTATCAGAGCCATGGCTGACATGAGGTCCTAGGGTCTAATCTCACTATTTGCAATTGCCATTTGTTTGCTAAAAATTATCATGTTCCCTATAATGGTGTTATTTATGATTCATTATCTCTCTCCACATGCAATCGAGTAACACATGTGGGGGGATGTCAAGGCTTGAGATGCATAGATGGTCCACAACCTCACAGCTTATGCTTTTAGGCGAAATTGTATCTAAGGCTCTTCATTATTCTTCTTCAGGTCCTTTTCCCTTTCTCTTCTTTTTTCTACATCAATTTCGTATTTCTCTACTATCCTCCATCAATTTGTATTGAGCAAACTAGATACCATCTCACAGCCTTCTAGGGCCACAAAATCATACAAAGCACTTTCAGCGATAGCAGGAAAGGGCAAAACAGTCAATGGCAGTGTTCATGGGAGGACTAGGATAGTGTTGACCACATGATTAGCAAAGCAGTACATCATGTCCTCTCTAGATCCAAATAGAGTGTGGGATCCTTGTGTGCATTCAGTGTAACATTTTAGACGCAACTTGAAACCATGATAATAGAGTTACATCCAAACATGAAGGCTCTCAAGTTACAAAACAACCTCTCCAAATATGCAGGTAAGTTTGCATATATTGTGCCTTGCCAAGCCCTTGATATGGCATGAGAGCGTTGTGCATTTGGAGTTACATTTCTTTTTTTTACAAGCATGTAATCAAATTACTAAATGCAAACCATCAGAACAGTCAAAATTTATAAACAATGGCCAAAGACATACTCGAGGAAATAAATTCATAAAGCATGATTAGAAGCATGAGTAAGAGTGCAAGTAGCAAATCTGTAAATTGCCTAGGGTCTAGTGTGCAGCTGAGAGTTTGCATACTTAAATGTTCTATGTTGTCTTTGTATATATGCATATATTTTCCAATACATGAAGTACTTGATAGTTGTTAAATATAATATACAGCAACACAAATAGCAAACTTGACTATGGGGATGTGTTTGTGGTTGAGGGGATGTGCTCCTTTCACCTCAATAAAATCTAAACATTTTTCTGAAAAACATGAAGCATAAGC
Organism: Malania oleifera; assembly: GCF_029873635.1. Lineage (NCBI taxonomy): Eukaryota > Viridiplantae > Streptophyta > Magnoliopsida > Santalales > Ximeniaceae > Malania > Malania oleifera. Next base: position 37,972,061 of record NC_080425.1, read on the forward strand.
ATAGTTGAAGGCAACTCCAAAAATTAAAAGTTAAAATTGCAGATTAAGGAAAATTACTCTGACCCTCCCCATATCTCTAGATTTGATGGGATGTCTAACACCTTGATATGGATTAAACCACTTACAAGAAACCAAAACATAGAATCACCATTTAACAACCAGTTTGCCACTCATTCTGGCCTTCATTTACAAATCAATTGATGACTAGAATTCAAAATTTTAAATAAATGAGCCAAATAAATAAGGAACAGATCATATCGTGAACAATACTATGACATGGGAGACAAGAAAAATATAATCACATAAATTGGCTGTAATAACTTACATGACGAAATTCGATATTTCGAGCCCTTCCTACTTCCCTTTTCGTGGCCTGGACCAGAACCATATGATACCACAGGAGCAGGTGATAGATCAGGGGATAATTTTGATGTAGGAGCCATAAGAGGTGAGTAAGGACTAGGAACGGAGAATGAAATAGCAGACGGAATGGGTGATTCAGATTGAGAACCAGTTGAAGAGCTTGGACTAAGACCACCATATGGACAAGGGCAAGGTGGATGGGCAGTTACCCCAGACGGTGTAGAAGTTGAAATGGGAGGCAAAGAATAATAAGCTCCACTTTTTGGATTTGGATATGCAGTTTTGCACTTAAAGCAAGGTGAGGGAATTGGAGAGTAAGATGGAGAAAGATCTGGAGAAGGAGCCGGAGATGGAATTGGAGGAGTTGAAGGAGTTGAATTAAGTGTTAGGTTTAGGTAAGAAGATAAACTTATTTCCTTCACTTTACCAAAAACTGAGTTATCAAGGCCAAGATTCTCTGCAGAAGGGGATCCTTCTATTATTTGGGCCAACTGTTTCAATCTCTGAGGCGGAAGGCTCCCCAGATCTGATGTAACTGAAGCCTGAACTGTAACTGGTGGATTTCTTGTCGAGCCATCTTTGTTTGTCACCTGTATGTACACATTCTACACAGAAAAAAGAAGTTAAACATCAGTCATCAAATTCAATACAAAAGTGAAGGTACCAATGGGGTCTTTTGAACCTTATCATACAAGTCAAATCAGATTTTTTATAGCCTGTTACCGCAGTTTCAATCCCAAATATCTTTCTTAATCCCTGATTTCAATATACGATAGGATTAGGGTCCAGACCATCTTCAGATCCAAGTACGATTCTCTACCAGAGGCATGGATTTAAATCGTGGTAGTGGGTAGTGTAACGTAATGGTAACAGGTGTAACAGGAAGCGGGAGTAACAGATGTTACATATCAGGAAGTGGATGTAATGGTTGTGAATTTTTTTCAAGCACACGCAGCACACACGACCGCGTGCAAATTAGTATATCTGCATGTTTTGAGCTTTAACCCTTCTTAGAAAGAGTTTTAGTGTATTTTGGATCATTTAGTTCAACTAAGTTGTTTGGTAAGGACAAGAAATTCACATTTGTTTTAGACCACCATTGACAAAAAAATTATGTGTGTGTGTGCATTTATACTTTTTCATTATTCTTGTGTGATAAAATAATTAATAAAACAAGATACATTATACACTCTGTTAATCTATTAAACACATAAGACATACGAATAAGACAAATTTACAATAACTAGAAAAGAAAAGAAAGTTGAAATTGAAAAATATAGAACATAAATATCAATATTTTCTTAACAAATTAGTATTATCAAATTATTAATTAATGCATCTCTTGTGAGTATCTGAAAAAAAAAAAGTATAATCTTTTTCCTCCCCTCTCTCCCCACTGTATATTGAGAATGATTTATGAAAGGGGGGAAAAACAAAAGAGAGAAGTTAAAAAGTAAAAAATATTTTGGTCGTAACAGCCCTGCATCTGTTATGCCAACAGCCATAGCAGCTTACGTAATGGTCACGGTCTATAACAGCCATTGCAGGCCTGATTTTTCTTCTCACCGATTTCACGGAATATAACGATATCGGGAACCCAAAAAACATTACATAGCAGTCGCGACCGATATTTAAAATCATAACCAGAGGATTCAATATGTTCCACTTCCAATCCTGAATCTTACAAGCACCAAAGCCCCAAGCTTCTAAAAAGGTGTTCCAGATATAGGTATTGTATACCAGTCCAAACACACCCCATTGATCTCATGAAAAAAATTGTGCAAGAAAGTTAATAGAAAAAAAAAAAAAATTATACCTCGTAGGACTTCAAACGCAACCCAAACTTCAGCTGCTCCTTCAACGCACTGAAATTTTTCCGTATATCAGATACAGAATTATTGAGAGTAAAGTTAAAGAGGATCTGTGGTATCTGCCAAAAGGAAGCATACGGCTCAGGGATTATAGTGATTCCCCCTGGAAATTTCAAAATCTCGAATGAAGATAGTTTCCCAAAAACAGATGTTGTCAAAGTCAGATTGAACTGCTGAAGGAATACATCTACTAAAGATGATCTCAGAACACTTAATGGCACTGGATTTATTGACGCATTCATTGGATCAGAAAGAACACCAAACACCACATCAGTATAGTTAGGGTCACTTCCTTGGTGCATGGATAGAACAACAACCTGCAGATACTATTTTTGTTTGTTAATTTTTGCTTTAACTAAAACAAATCAAAATTCTAAAAAAAAAATATGGCAGAAGTTTGAAACAAAACCTTCGTTTCTGGCAAACCTATTTCTTCAAATATGTCATACTCTAATCTTCCAATGCGTTGAACAAGCCGTGAAGCTGGTCTTTGCAGCTTGAAATATGCCTGAACAGTAGCTGAGAAAAACAAAACTGTTAGCAGGTTGTGAGCCAAATGTCAACAAAACAGCAAAGCAAAAGATTTCTTTCCTTACTTCAGCCCACATTTGTTTCCTTATTTTTCAATTCATTATTTTGTACAGTTAGCATACATTTAGTTTACATGTATAGGGCTTGACAGATTATAGTTTACATGTACAGGGCTAGAATCAGGCTAGACCTTATTTACTTTCCATGTATAGCATTCTAGTAAAGTCTATATATAATATACAGAACTCAAGGCCAGATCATTCGGCCATTCACACAATACTTTGACATGGCATCAGAGCCAGCCGACTGCTAAGTTTTTCCCCTTCGAATTGTTTTGTCTTCTCGGTTTCATGGCTGTTGTGGTTTCTTTTCTCTTCTAGAATTTTTTTGTTCTCTGTTCTTTAGGTACTTCTGTGGCTGAGTGGCTGTCAGCACAGCAGGATTTCTGGTTTGCCATTTATTTTAGTGCAGGCAACGGCTTTCTGTTGCTGTTCCTGGTGCTTCTCTGTCTCAGCACAGCAGATTTCTGTCCTTGTGATTCTCAGCAAGCAGGCAACAGCTTTCTGTTGCTGTTTGTGACTCTCGTCAAGCAAGGCAACAGCTTTCTGTTGCTGTTTCTGGTACTTCTCTGTCTTGGCACAGCAGGTTTCTGTCCTTTTAATTCTCGGCACAGCAGGTTTCTTGGTTCAAGATTTTTTTTTTTTTAAGTGCAGGAAGGTTGATCTTGGTTCTCTCTGTTGCTGTTTCTGGTGCTTCTCTTGTCCTTGTGATTCTCGGCACAGCAGGTTTTTTTTTTTGTTCAAGATTTATTTTTTAGTGCAGGCAGGTTGTTCTTGGTTTCTTTGTACCTGCGTTGTTTACTTTTTGGGCTTCTAGATTTTCTGCTGGTCTTTTTCTTTCGGCACAGTCTGTTTTTTTTTGGGCTTCTCAATTTTCTCCTTTATTTAGCATGGACTCCGCACCTGTGTGCCAAGTTTACGGGCAACAATTATTCTACGTGGGCTTTTCAATTTGAACTTTTCCTAAAGAGAAAAGATCTTTGGGGTCATATTGATGGCACAAATTGTGCAGCCAATTCTGATAAATCCAAGGAGTCAATAGCTTGTCCTTCATGGGCTGTGCTTGGTGCCAAGGATTCAGCGGCTCGTCCTTCATGGGCCGTGCTTGATGCTCAAATTATGTTTTGGCTTCTTGGCTAAGTTGAGAAACATATTGTCCCCAACTTGCGACCTTATCGCACCGCTCAATCCATGCGAACTTATTAAAATACAGTATATCATCAAGATAACGGTGCCCGTCATTTTCAGTTAGAGCATGTGATTGCCATGTTTCAACATGACAATCGTTCCATCCAAGACTATTATTCGGGGTTTTTGACTCTGGAACGAATATTCTGATCTAGTTACTGAGGATGTTCCTATTGCCTCTCTTCCCATTATTCAACATCTTCACGAGACTAGTCGTAAACTCGTCGTGATCAATTTCTTATGAAACTCCGCCCCAAGTATGAATTTGTTCGCTTGTCTCTACTGAATCGCTCTCCTGTTCCTTCTCTAAATGTTTGTTTTGGTGATTTACTTCGTGAAGAACAACGGCATAGTACTCAAGTTACTCTGGCACAATCTCATGGTAGTTTAGGGTCTGTCCCTATGGCTTATACTGCTCAACGACGAGGACCGCCTGCGCATACTAGCACCTTGCAGTGTTTTTGCTGCAAAGAATTTGGGCATATCGCTGCTAAGTGTTCCAAGAAAGTCTACTCTTATTGCAAAAAGAATGGTCACATTATCAAAGACTGTCATATCTGCCCGCATAATCATCAGGCCTAGGCATTACAAGCTTCTGTTAGTGTACCCCCCACAGTGACTTTTGCGGCCCCTGGCTTTTCTTCAGGTGACTCCTCTGTTCCAACACCTCCTATAGCAATTTACTGCACACCCGTAATGGTGCAACAGATGCTAATTTCGGCATTATCAGCCGTGGGGCTCCAAGGTAACAATTCTACTGAACTCTGGTATGTGGACTCGGGTGCCTCTAATCACATGACGAATAATGCCACTACCCTATGTCATGTTCGGCCCTACGCTGATCAATCTGCTATTCAAACTGCCAATGGTAGTTCTTTGCTAATAGCTGCTGTTGAAGATGCCTCATCTAAGTTCACTGATGTGTTGCTCCTCAACTTTCCACAAATCTTATTTCTATTGGTCAATTAGTTGATAACAAATGTGCTGTTAATTTTTCTGGTAATAGTTATGTTGTGCAGAACCAGGTAACGGGGGAGCCGATCGTGAAGGGACCTAAAGTGGGGCACTTGTTTCCACTACTTTTTGCCTATTCCAACACGTTCTCCAGTTTCTTCTATAAAGTCTTTTGCTTGTAATGATGTTTCAGATCTTAGTATGGTGTGGCATAGTCGTTTAGGCCATCCCAAAACTCAGATCTTATCTCATGTACTGAACTCTGGTTTACTTGGTAATAAAGAACGTTCTTCTTTATCTCTTGAGTGTGCCTCTTGCAAACTTGGTAAAAGCAAAACACTTCCCTTCCCTTTGCATGCTAATAGAGCTTCTCAGTGCTTTGATCTTATCCATAGTGATGTTTAGGGACCTTCCCCTGGTTAGTTCACATGAAAAATTTAAATACTGTGTGACTTTCATTGATGATCATAGCAAATTTACTTGGGTCTACCTTTTTCGCTCTAAATCTGGGGATTTTCATACTTTCACTGAGTTTTTAGAATATGTTGAAAATCAATTTTCTGCTTCTATTAAGACATTACGCACAGATTATGGTGGTGAATATGTGTCTACTGAGTTTCAGGCATTTTTGGCTTCTAAAGGTATTATTCATCAACATTCATGTCCTGCTACTCCCCAACAGAATGGAGTAGCCAAACGGAAAAATCATCATCTCCTAGATGTGGTACGTACTCTCTTGCTGGAATCCTCTATTCCATCCTTGTTCTGGGTTGAGGCTCTGAAAACTGCTACTTACTTTATTGGTGGTTTACCTTCTCAAGTCCAACTCATGGGGTCTCCCTATTTCCGCTTATTTGCTAAGCAACCTAGTTACGATAACCTTCGTACCTTTGGTTGTGTATGTTTTGTTCATTTACCTCCTCATGAGCAACATAAATTATCTGCTCAATCTATTCGATGTGCATTCTTGGGATATAATGTGTGTCAAATGGGATTTGTTTGCTATGATCCTACGTTACATCGTACATGCATTTCTAGGAATGTTATTTTCTTTGAAAATCAACATTTCTTTCATGTGTCCTCTATATCCTCCTCTTCTACTATGATTCTTCCCTCCTTTGAGGAGTAGTTCTCAGATCCTCATCAAGTCAATTCTCGTTTTAAAGCAGGTATTGTGTATACGCAACGCTCCCACCCACAGTCTCTTCTAGTAGCTCATCCGATATCTGATCCTACCACGCTCTAGATTTAGTCAGTTGCAGCACCTCTAGATCCTTTGGTATGTCGCTCTTCTCAAGTGTCTGTATCCCCAGATAGGTATGGGTTTCCCTCTTCAAGTTCTGGCAATTATGTTTCAGCTCTTACTACTGCATTGTCCAATTTAGATATTCCCACATCCTACTCGAACACTGCCAAGCATGATTGTTGGCGACAAGCTATGCAGGAAGAAATTGTTGCCCTAGAGGCCAATCATACCTAGGACATTGAGCCTTGTCCTCCCACCATTGTTCCTCTGGGTTGTAAATGGGTTCACTCAAACAAGGTCCAATCTGATGGAAGTTTGGATCGTTACAAAGGTCGCCTTGTTGCACTTGGGAATAATCAGGAATATGGTGTCAATTATGAAGACACATTTGCTCCTGTGGCTAAGATAACTATTGTTCGTACGATTCTGGCTATTGCTGCTTCCAATGATTGGACACTACATCAAATGAATGTCAAGAATGCTTTTATTCACGGGGATCTTAAAGAGTGTATTTATATGAAGCCACCCCCGGTCTTGTTTCCCTCTCCGACTTCACATGTGTGTAAGCTTCGTAGCTCTCTTTATGGTCTCAAACAAGCTCCGAGGGCTTGGTTTGATGAATTCCGCACTACTTTATTACAATTTTCATTCAAGCAAAGCAAGTATGACACTTCATTGTTTCTTCGGAAATCAGACACGGGTATTGTTGTTCTTTTGGTTTATGTTGATGATATTGTGATTACTGGTTCCGATTCTGCTTTACTTGCTCAGCTCAAGACTCATCTCTCAAAGTCCTTTTATATGAAATATCTTGGGTCTCTCACATATTGGTCTTGAGGTGAATCGTAGTCCCTTAGGTATTTCATTCAATCAACATTAGTATGCTAGTGACTTGGTGGCCACAGCTGGCCTTCAAAAGGGTACTTCTGTTGATAATCCCATGGAATTAAATGTCAAGATTTGCAAAGAGGAGGGTGACTTACTTGCTAATCCCAGTTTATACCGGAAGTTGGTGGGTAGTCTTGTCTATCTCACCATTACTAGACCAAACATTTCTTTTGCTGTACAGCAAGTCAACCAGTTTCTTCAGACTCCTTGTCATCTTCATTTGGCGACTGTCCGTAGGATCATACAATATGTTCAGGGCACTTCTACCCGTGGTTTATTCTTCCCTACGGGCAATTCTACTCGCCTTGCTGCTTAGAGCGATGCTGATTGGGCTGTTTTGTGCGGATACACATTGCTCCATCACTGGTGATGCATGGATCTCTTGGAAGAGTAAGAAGCAAGACTGAGTTTCTATGTCATCAATGGTATCTGAATATCGGGTGATGTCTCTTGCTTGTTCTGAAATTATTTGGCTTCAAGGTTTGCTTGCTAAGCTAAATTTTTCTGAGACCGATCCTACACCTCAACATGCCGATAATACGAGTGCTATCCAGATCACGGCCAATCCTGTCTATCATGAGCGCACGAAGCATATTGAAGTCGATTGTCACTCTATCTGTGAAGCATTTGAAGCTCGTGTTATCACTCTTCCACACATTTCCACTAAATTACAAATTGCGTATATCTTCACCAAGGCTCTCACTTGTCATCGACATTGCTTCCTAAGTAGCAAATTGATGCTTGTTGATCAACCCACATCAATTTGAGGGGGGCTGTCAACGAAACAGCAAAGCAAAAGATTTCTTTCCTTACTTCAGCCCATAATTATTTCCTTATTTTTCAATTCATTATTTTGTACAATTAGCATATATTTTTAGTTTACATGTATAGGGTTTGATAGATTATAGTTTATATGTATAGGGCTAGAATCATGCTAGACTTTATTTACTTTCCATGTATAGCATTCTTGTAAAGTCTATATATAATATACAGAACTCAAGGCTAGATCATTCAGCCATTCACATAATACTTGGACACCAAAAATGAATATCAACCCTTAACAATCCTCCACAAGTCTGCAGCCGATTGCACGTGGAGAGGTAAACACACACCACCCCTAGTGTGTGTGTGTGTGTGTGTGTGTGTGTGTAGGGGGGGAGGCAAGGATATTAACAAACAAATGTCAAAAAACAGTCAACCAGAAATGCCTGACTTCCAGGGATATGACACCATGTTAAGCAACCACTTTACCTAAAAGCATAAGCTTTCACCTCTTAGGATGTGTGAGCTAACAATGTACATCAACCCTTAAACCATACAGCTTAAAAATAAATAAAAAATAAAAACATACCAAAACACAATGTAATGAAAAGGACAATAAATATCAGGCTGCATCAATGGTCAAAAGAGGAACCCAATCAAGCTGCTTCTTCTAGAGTGAAGTAGCGGTTGAACTCAGATTGCAGCCATGGTACTAATATGAACTCTTTTTTTTTAATACTTTTTTTTCTTGTTGAAATGCATCAGTTTGATCTATAGTGGACATATGACAAGGTTGATGAATTTGAACTCAATATTAATCTAGAGTAAATCTATAGATGTATTTCAACTAATCAAAAATTAAGAAAATGCAGTTCATTTTACCATGCCAAATAATTTTAAAATTTTGCCACATCCATTAGGTCATTTTTCTTGTTAAATCACTAGACTTTGTCTTAGGGGGCGTTTGTCTGCACTGAATGGACTCTAAACAGAGCCGGTTCACTCAATGGGTTTTATGTTAAGAGACCAGTCATGTTTGGTTGTACTTCTAAATTCCTTCTGATTGCCTCTTGTTCAGTCAGCATTAATAATGATGCTTAATGTCATTCGGAGGCAACACAACCATCTCTCCTCCCCCTTCATTCATCTCCCTTCAGTTCCCTCTCAACAACACAAGTAGGCGAGCCCTCTCACTTGACAACAAGGGGCATATCTGATCAAATTGCATTACGATGTTCCCTATCCTCGACAAAGAACAGTAGAAGCGTTTGTAAACAATTCCGCCATTAGCACCAAAGTTACTAACAATTTTGGAGAAACAAAACAACGTTTGTCAATCTTGCAATAGATCCAAATTCCCAAGAAATGGTAGTTCAGCTCTTCAGGCTAGATCAAGACCAGTTCAGCTAGATGTGTAATTTCTTCATTTTACATGAAGAAGAAGAAGAAGAAGAAGACATAGAAGATCATGATGATGATGGTTGATCATGATGTTGAAGATTTCTTAGGGATGGGGCGCCGAATTGTAGTTTGATATTCTCGGTTCTCCCAATACACACAAAAAATTTTTCTTTAATTGAACATGAAAAACTAAGTACATTTTTTATTTACAAGTGAACAATTTTCTGTTTTTATATTATTTATTTTGTTTAAGTTCTCATCAAAATGTTTACGGAATAAAAATAGTAAAAAAAAAAATATTCATATTCAGACCTTTACCAAACGACCTAAACCATTCAGTATTCAGTGGTTCATTTTACTCCATATTTCGGTTCATGTAATTAGTATTGGATTCAGCATTCAGCGCTTATTGTCTAATTTTAACAAATGTCCCCTTAGATTGGAAGAGAAAAGGTATGTTTATGCGAATCAATGCAGCATCCACATTGTTTACATGTACAGGATTAATTTAGAAATTAGAATGTAAAAACCAAGTCCTTGATTGGGAGATCAATTTCGTGCCATCCAAGTAAACACTGCTCATCATTTAAAACCGTCATTCCGATGATTACTAGAAAATCTATAATAATGTTTAATAACCGAAGCTTTATGAGCTTCCTCTATAGCCTGCCACGTGTCATGCATTCGTTTTTATAAGTTACATTTTCTCACCTGCATTTTTTTCCCTTATTTATCTCCTCTGACATCCTTTCCTTGGTTTTTCCACCACCAGTTTCCCACAAATCTTTCTTTCTCATATGTTGCTCTCAATTTTTCTTCTTCCCCCGAAAACAAAACCTTTTCTTGACTATTTTTTCTTTTCCATTTTTTTTTTAATTTTACTTCAGTTTTCAACATATTTCTGTTGCGTGTTCTCACTCTCTCTAGACAGCAGCCGCCATCACTCTCCCCAATTCTTAGACAACCACAAATCTGTTCCTCCTTTTTTCTCCCCCATTATTGTTCAATTAGTTCCTCTTCCCCTCTTCCTTGAATTTTTTTATCCCCATTTTCAGCTAGCCCCTGCTGTTTTTCTCTTTGCTATTAAATGTTGACATAAGATCTCAATTTGCTGCTCCTCGTTTAAGTTCACACATTCCACAAAGACCACACTCTTTCCATCCAAATATGCATAAAAAACATTTTTGGACCTTTCATCTCCATGCATTTTTGCCCTTCTAAAATCCTTTTTGGAATCTTCAATCTTTTCCAAACATTCAATAGCCAGCTAGATTTTCCAATAGTCATGTAATCTGTTTCACCTTCCCAATATACAAAGATCAAGGATTCAAGATATATAATACCAGTTCTTCAGTCCAATTTGCACCATTGTAAGCTCAGTAAAAAAGTTAATTCAGTTCAAAAATTCTCCAAGAAAATGAACAGTACGACACTGAACCTCTCAAATCCTTGTTAAAATAAAAAAAGCTTGGCATGGGATTTTCTAAGGCTCAACCAAGTACGGCGACTTTGAGGCTTTGCCATTAACACATAAATTGCCATCTAAAATGATGAATTTCGCCATTATTCTCCTTCCATCTTAAACACTAGATGTTTGCAAAGATGCCTAAATTGAGTAAGCTAATTGAATTTTTGTTTATTGTATCAAAATTTTAACAACTTAGAAAGTTCACATCCATATCCATTTTTTCTGTCATTTAATCATAAATAATCAATGTGAAAGATGATTCCAGGCTTTATTCAACAATCATTTTAAATACAAGACATTTGACAAATTTCCTAAAAACGAAGCATGCCAACTAGATTATTTTTCTCTAATCAACATAGTTGCTTAATGTAACAAATTACAAGCAATTGCTTTTATTTCATGATTACGCCTTTTTTTATTCAAGAAAACATAAAGTGTATCTGTGGAAGCATGCATTTAGATTCATGAATTTGAAATCATGTGGATTCGTGCAAGATTTTATACAAAATTTAATTGAGTTTTATTTAAATCTAGACAAATCCAAATCCAAATGCAAGACTTGAAAACTGTGATCCCAAATGCAGCATAAAATAATAGGTTTGAATTCTATGTTTCTAACATATTTCAACGTATGGTAAAATAGTGGTTCAACAAATGTAGATGACAGTGATAATAAACTCTTACCTTCAACAAGTAGTTGCATTACAACTCCAAAATACCCTTACAACTGTGGTAGAAAGAAAAGCTTATTGCCAGCAATTCATAGTTATTTCATTCTTGAATATTGATACCATAGTTTGGTGTTTGAAGTAGGGTTCTTGCATTTAAACACCAAAACAAAAAAGTGCAAATTTGGTGCATCACGTGGATTTTACCACCTAGGTTATATACTAATATTGTCATTGCTCTACAATAATTAGCATGTCCTATAATCAAAACCTCACTTTGCTTCCAGAGAGACAAAGGGTATTCAACTATGCCGACATGTCAATTTCAAATCAGGTATAAATTGATGTAAATTTCAAATTCAACTATCTCTGAAAATGACACTAAGGGGGCATTTGTTTGCACTGAATAATCTCTAAATAGAGGTTAAAATCTTAATAATTTAATATTAAGTGAACCATTATTGTTTGTTTAGGTTCTAAATGGATGCTAAATACCCTCTGACCAAATATGCACTGGCGCCTTTGCTGATTTGGTCAGCAGCAAGCATTTATACCTCTTTCTTGACACATTTGCCCCTAAAAATGCCCAAATTTCTACTTCCTCCATTCTCCTCTCCACACAAAAGCATACCCACAACCACACAGCCTTCCCGCTCACAGCAGCTCAGTTCCTTGATCACTGATCTTCATGTAGCATGATGATGGCAAAGAACTCATCATCAAATGCAAATGGAACACGGATCTCAATAGCCAGAAGCCGGAGATTGAGCAATCTGCTAACAAAGCACTGATCGGGGCGTGATTTATCTTGCTAGAGAAATTAACAAAAATCCTTTCCCTGATTTTTGTGTGTTATTTTGTGTATTAAGAAGATTTGTATTTTTAAGGGCATTTGCAGATTTCAAGCAAAGAAATGGGCAACTATCATCATCTCTCCGCTCTCCACCAGATTTTATGTTGTGCAAAGGGATTTTCTTTTTGCTTAATTTAGAAAGCTGAAATTTGTAGAGATTTCTACTCGGTCAAAATTATGTTTCTATAGTGAGGTGATGTAGGATGATTCTAAGTAAGCCTAGTCCTACGGTTGACCCTCTTTGTAGCACACACACAATATCACACATATGGGAAGAATTGAATTAACCAAGCATGAACATCACAAACATATTCTAATGATCACAAGTTGTTGAGATTTTGAAAACATATATGATTTGATTTAAAAACCCTTAGTTGATCATTTCATTCAAGTAATCAAGTTCACTTTAAAAGATGTTATATTAGAAATCTTAGATCACAAGACCTAGCGTACAAAACAAATATCCCTAAGCATGGTACTAGTAAGCATGTTCATGTTGAAAATTTAGGAAGATTCAAAGAGAATGACAAGGTTTTTCAATCAAGGATTCGGACAAAGTTTCAAGGCTAACAAGGTACCTTTAGGGTCTATTTTAGATGGTCACAAACAAGGAATTGAAACGAGTTTACCAAAAGGTTCGGAATAACAAACACCAAGACACATGAGTACTCGATATCACCACAAACAAGCTTATTGATCCTTAGGAATCTTGAGACAAGAATGAAGCTTGAGGAAGGTTGTGGCCGTGAGCTATGAAAGAGGAGTGGGCATGCAGTGTTGATGATGACGTTGATGTTGTCGTGGTCTCTCACCACCCAATCTCCGGGGAGACGGAATGTAGCCTCACATTACTCACTCACAAGGAGAGGAATCAAATTCACAAGTTTAAGCAAAGGCATCCTTTTTAATTGATAATGCAAAGATACATTTTACAATACAAGTGATGCCATATTTATAGCCTTACATGAGCATGGACATGACTTGCACGTGGCTTTTTAAGATATTAAATAAAATATAAAAGTAAAATAAAACATTTAAAACATAGGTAATGAGGCTCCTAAGAAATAGTTTGTCATAGGAAATAGGTGCCTAAGAATTAGAATAATTATGATAATGGAGTCTAGGAATTTAAAATGAAATAAATGTTTCTTGAAAGAATAAGACTATTTGACTTGCAAGTTATCATATTTCTTGAAAAACCAAGACTCTTTGACTTGCAAGTTGTTATCCTGTTTCCAAGCTAGCTTCCAAGAGAAGCTTCAATTGCTGCAAATAAAGTTCACATCCAATGATAGACTTTGAGTGATCGTCTACGTATCACAATATCCGCGAAAGGTACTCGACGTGCATGTTGATCCCCATTACGAGGGAAGGTGGACAAATGCATCAATTGGTGGGTGAAAACTTTGAATGGAAGAAAGAATGTGTGAAAGACAAAAAATGAGAAATATTTGAATAAAAGGAAATGAGACAGGATGGCTGAAACTATCTGTAATGGAAGATGGATACTTCTATTTAAAAGGAGCCCTGCTTATTCTAGTTTTTATTGAACAATGATAATTTTTCAATCTTGAGATGTAATGAATGAAACAAATTAAGGGTCAAAATAGTAAAAAAATAAATAAACCCATATTCAGATATTTTCCAAAAGACTTAAACTATTTGGTATTCAGGGGTTCACTTTAGCTCTAATTCCAGTTCACAGATTCAGAATTAGATCCAACATTCAATGCCTAATGCTTAATTTAGTCAATCGTCCCCTAACGGGCCTTTTTATACGGTTATAAAGCTTGGGAAGCAGGAAATTATTTTTAGTATTGCACACATACCATCTCCGTGCTTCCAAGTGTTGATCGCAGCCATGCAATTGAAAATATCAAAGATATGTAAGAAAACAGAAGAACCTAACCCGCCCCTCCCCCACGCGGGGAGAGAGAGAGAATATGACAAGTTCTAAAAATCGCATGAGTATCACAAAAACTAGTTACAGAAAAACAACGTAAAACAACGATTATCATTTGCTCAAAACATCAGTAAATGCCGATTATGGAACAACACTGCACCTCAAAACATGAAATATCGAGAGAGAGAGAGAGAGAGAGAGAGAGAGAGAGAGAGAGAGAGAGAGAGAGAGAGAGAGAGAGAGATACCACTGAGCTTGATAGCTTCTTTTGCGTCAAACCCTGATTGTCTTGCCTGTGGAGGAAGGATCCAGAAGATCGCAGAGAGTAACACCACTAATCCAAGAACCAATATAACAATGCATTTGAAATTAAACTCCCCTGCGATTCTACTAAGACCCATCGAACATCTCTCGCAGAAGATTCCAGAAGACCTCGTCCTTGGTCGCGTCCCCTGAATCTGCTGTTCCCGCAGATGCTGTTCTTCGACTTTCCCCATTTGCAGCGCATCGGTAACCTCTCTCTCTTTCTCTCTCTATAACTCCCAGGCAAATCTAGATGAAGACGAGGGATCGACAGTGATCATGGCAGACGAGTGGTCTCTTCAGCCCTTTAACAGTACACTTCAGTTGCGTGCTCTACTCTATTTTTTATTATAAATTAATTAAAAATTTGTTATTAAAATTGATTTATCACAATTACCTTATTTCTTTGTATCTACCTACTTGATTTTTTTTTTTACCCTTTTTTGTCCGTCACCTAACTTTGAGAAGAAGGAAAACACTAACCACTTAGAATAAACACTTTACAAGTAAAAAAAAAATTATAATTAGGTTCTATTATAGTTAAAGGTGTACAAAAA
The DNA here is from genome assembly GCF_029873635.1 of Malania oleifera. Lineage (NCBI taxonomy): Eukaryota > Viridiplantae > Streptophyta > Magnoliopsida > Santalales > Ximeniaceae > Malania > Malania oleifera. The sequence goes on from NC_080425.1 coordinate 37,987,076, forward strand.
TTATCAAAAATTTGAAAATCATATGAGAATCGGATCGAAATCACAAGTCGTTCAATTTTTCGATATTCAATTTTGGTTTAAATGTCAAAAAATATAAATTTTTCAATTTCAATTTCCAAAATATAACCGAACAGAAAAATCAAAAGACCAATTTAAATTTATATATATATATATATATATACATGATTGGTTCATTAATTTAAGTGAATCCAGGATTGCGCCACAATGGATACAGTCCCTTAATATAGATGAATCTAGGGACTAAGGTTTCTTTCACTCTCATTTCTCAAGCAGCCAAGCTCTCACTGAATCGGTCGATCCCCATTCCCCTCTGCCTTTGCGCTACACCACTGCCGTCGTTGCCACCCTACCTCTGCCTCCCTCCCCAGTCCCCACTCGGCCAAGCTAGCGATGACCATCTCTGCAGAGTACGGTCTACAAGTCAAAGCGAAAAGCCTCCCAGTCTCCAACCTTGCAAGTTGCAAGTGAAAGCCTCGATCTTGGCTTTTTTTCGAAAGCTCGAGGGCTCTGTTGACCTAATAGGTCATACCCAGTTTTAATTATAACAAATACTCTGATATTTAATGTCCATCAAGTTTCTGTGCAGGTCCATATTAGTAAGATCATTTAATGGCATAAGAAGACTTGAAGAACAAAGACTTAGAAGTTTCATACATTGTAATTTATTTAATGTTCAATTCGAGTATGTAATAGGAAAGATCTGTAATAATTAAATGCATATCATGCATGTAGGATCTAATAAGCTCAAATACCTTAGAATTACCCTAGTTCATTGCACTTACATGTAAGATAGTCCCCAAAATCACATATATTATCAAGGAAATCAATTGAATTAAAATATGACTTGAAGGAATAAAAGAATAGGGTTTCGGGCAACCGAACCTTTATGTTCATAACACCTCAGTCAACAGAATCGTGGACTGATAAAATAGTTGACCTGACTTCGGCCGACCAAACCAAAAAAGACTTCACCATCCTCAGTCAACCAAACGTATACCTTTACCTTTTCCACCAACTCGGCAGCCCGAACGATCACATTCAAAACTACCTTGGGCTACCGAATATGTAAGTTTGGTAAAACTGAACTTGATACCGAGCGACCGAATCGTGGACTTTTGGAAAATCGTCTCGGCTCAATAAACCGAACCTTTATTCAAGCACTTGAACCTTTAAAAGTAATTTTTTCTATTGTGCCTGTTCAAGCAACCGAACCACAAGTTAGGCGCCCGAAACTCTCGGGTTGTCATAATTTTTACCGTGGTTATTTTACGTTAAATAGGGATAATTTTCTTAAACGTTTTTAAAACAAATTTAATAATTCATTGTGTATCCCCAACAGTAATACTTTTAACTTTCTCTATATATAGGGGTTCATTTGCTTGGATTAGCACCTAATTAGCATATTGATTAAGCAAAAATCTTTTGAAATTTCCTAAACCCTATTTCTTCATACAAACCTATACACTCATATACTACCATTTTTTTGAGAAATCAAGCCTCGTGAGTATTTATTAATTGTTCTAGTGTGCTAAAAACATTTATTGGTTTATTGCATATTTGATTTTCGAATTGAGGGTTTAGTTAGGTTTTTCCATTGATTTTATTTAATAAATTTGTGTGTGAGAAAATCTTATAGCTAAGTGAGTTTTTGCATTATTATTACAAGACTCATTGAACTTGTATTTTTATGTGTGCAAAAATATTTTTACAAGCCTATTTTTGAATATCTTTTTGTGTTTTGATATTGAAAAAATATTTTTGAGATATTATAATTATTCTTGATACAAATCTTTGAAACCCTAAAGCGTGATTGAGATTTTTATCTTTACATAGTTTTAAAGATTAGCTTGTAGATACACTCTTGTGCTTAAATTGAGATAGTTATTACCTTGAATGTTGATTGCACATATACACCATTGAGCTTATGTTCTTACATTATTGGTGTGCTTTGATTATTACTGGTGCAAATCTTTTTGAGTGAGAAGCATAATATTTGTACGCAAATTGTATTGCGATTCTGTTGTATTCTAGGCATGGCCTGAGAGGGCGGTAATCCAGCCTAGAAGGATTGGCTGTAAAGGTTGAGGTCAACCCTATGCTAATTGACGTGGTTGTATTTAGGTGCCGCTCCACCCATTAAGTAAGCCTTAGCGTAATCTTTGTGCTTGTGAGCCAAGGTAAGGACGTAGACTATTTGCCGAACCTCGATAACATATCTAGTGTCATCTTTCCTTGATGCTTTATTGTGCATGCTTAATTAGATTACTTGTGCAGTTTAATTTCCACTGAATATACATTCATTTATTTTCTGCACTAGATTGACCTTAGGTGTAACAACCCAAATAATAATGGGATTTAAATAATAAGATGAGGGGAAATGGAAACGGTAACAGAGGAAGGAAAAACCAAAAAGGAATCATCAGAGCTTCGTCGACGAATACAGGGGATTCGTTGACGAATACAGGGTATTCGTTGACGAGGGCTTAAGAAAATTCGTCGACGAAGACTGAATTTCGTCGACGAAGACTGAATTTCGTCGACGAAGAAATGCCGAGAGAGTTTGAGCCGGCTGAATTTCGTCGATGAGGACTGAATTTCGTTGATGAAATTATTGAAGGATTCATCGACGAATGACATGGCTCGTCGACGAATCCAGTTCTATAAATAGAAAAATCCGGATTTATAACTTCATTATTAAGCAACCTTCGCCCTCTCTCTCTCCTCTTCGGCTCTCTCTCTCTCTCTCATCGATTTTGGGCCGGATTTATGTCGGTTCAACATTATGAAGTCACCACGACGCTCCTGGGGAAGTTCTCTCCAAATCTGCCGGAGCGGATCGTTGGTGAAAACAAGTTGGAAATCATCCTTGAGTTGAGGTAATGCTTTTTAAGAAAAATTTGGTCTTACGACAATTATAGGAAATGATGTACACGTAGAAATACTGAAGTTTAATACTGGAAGTTTTTAATTTTAGGGTATTAATTAGGTAACCCTATGGGTGTGAGATTAGAGTTTATAGGGGCTTTTCTCAGTAGTCAGGTAAGGGAATAAATTAAAACAGTTACTTTTCACGCAAATTATTATTATTTATGAGCAAATTGATTTCCTGAAAATACGTAAGATGTTCAAATATTATGGAATTAATGCATGTTTGAGAAAAATACTATTATTATGTTGAAGCGTGTATATATGTATGAGATGCTAGAAATCATGATTTTCAGAATACGATGTATAGTTTTATACAGCAAATGTGTGGCATAAATATTATTTTATATAGAGAAATATTATGAAATGATAACGATATGAATGCAGTATGACTTGAGAAATTATGGAAGTGTACAGTACATTATGATTTTGATAAATGCATGATAAAATGACTATTTTCATAATGACATATTTATGTATGATTGGCACGAGGCCGTATTATTGTTTGATCAACACGAGACTATATTATTGTATGATCGGCACGAGGCCGTCTTATTGTATAATCGGCACGAAGCCGTATTATTGTATAATCGGCACGAAGCCATATTTATGTATGATCAGCACGAGGCCGTATTTATGAAATTATGAAAGATGCTATACTGCTATGTACTATATGTTATCAGAACCCGAATGTTAGTTTAGTTCAGTCCAGGAGCTCGGTATTGTAGCTATACTATGTTTAGATTAGTGCTAACCACCCCACGAGGGGGTGGGAGATGGATAGTTGATGTGGCTTTCAGTAGAGTGTGGACGTCCACCTGCAGTCCGGACCAGGGTGTGGCGGGCTCATTGTACTTATAGACATATTTGACTCGGCAGTGGTCGACCAGCCATTGTCGAGTCCCGCCTTCGGACTGCACAACCCATCATGGGGGGTAATACATGACACCAGCTAGCTATTCATCTTGGGTATGTTTTCAGTATTATCAGTTATCACAGATATTTTATGTACGATGTGATTATTTAGTAAATATGAAAGTATATGATTACCCAGTATAATATGATGAATGTTTACAGAAATATGAAATGTGTTGTATATATATAAATGAATTAAATGTTAATGTTGTCACATAGCTGTATTTAGTTTATTTTCCCTTATTGAGATGTGTCTCACTCCCAACATTAGTTAATTTTTCAGGAGACCCTGAGTGACCGGCCGGTTGTAGCCGCCATGGAGTCAATGATATTACCCTGTTAGGAGGGTAAGATTTTGTACTAGAATCAAGAGTATTTTGTGTTTGATCCTAGAGTTATTTTGATATTTTGGAGGATGTATATAAATTCAGTATCATGATGATTGTAGTAAACTCTAGTACTATGCTTGATGGATGGATGATTTAAATTTTATGATTGTTATTGCTTAGGTTTCCGCTATGATTGACAAGTGTCTCCGTTACCCACGGGTTCGGGTTGACCATTTTATCTATTATGTGACATTTTATATTAAGAAATTGAGGTCGCTACATTAGGTTTGTGTACTATTGCTACTAGTTGATCGACTTTAAAAATATCAATTCACCATCCTCTTGGGATCACTGTAAAGCTAACATGCTATTCTTTTCTCAAGTAACGAGTCCCTCCCTCCCTAGTCTGGCAATCCCCCACTCGGCCAGGCCAACAGCCACCACCTCCTAAATATGTACATTAGATATCTTTTGAATTATATTTGAAGTTTTGCACTATTTGCACCATATAATTGTGTGGTTGTTTTTTCATAGTATTGAGTTGGCATTAGACCTTCTTGGACGCAATTCATATCAGCTCCTGTGTCCAGAAAAGCACGTGTTTCAAGAACAAAGTTTTTATTAATGACTAATTTTACATTAGTATACCATTTATGAATATTCACTTTTGATAAAAATCCCAAAAATGCTTTATTTTCTTCGTGTTGAACTGTGGGTTGATTATATTTTGTGGATAAAATCTCCTTTCCTTCATATCTATCTATTATTTCCCTGATATTGTATCCTTCTTTTGAAAATTGAGGTCTTTCTTCCTGCATTAGTTGTTCTTTTAATTTTGTTAAGTATTTACTTTTGACTTCTAGGTTATCAACATGTTCTAATATTTCTAGCATGACTTTACTTTCTTTTCAAATTACATTTAAAGATTTTGAGCATTAATAACAAAAACAAAATCCCGCTTCTTCCGTATAAGGTTTGTTATTGTCTTCTGAAGATTCAGATGAATATTTTGATGAGCTTTCTTGGAGTTCATTTATTATTTCGTCGGAGACTGATGAAACTTCCTCTTCATAGTCACTACTATTAATTAAAGAAATAATTTGTTTCTGAAGCTTCTCACTACAGTCAAATTCTCTAATTTCTTCTTTTATTTTGCAATTTTTATTGTAATGACCTTTTTTTCCGCATTTGAAACAAGTTACTTATTTTCTATTCCTGTAGTTTGACCCTCTAGTTTTCTTCTTATTTATTTTATTGTCATTTTTATTTTTGTAATTATCATCATAATTCTTATAATGTCTCTTTGTTAATTTTTATTTATAATGTCTTTTAATTTTTCTCGAAGGGGCTTGAATTTTTTCATAACCAAAATGGAGTGAAACAACTTTTAATTTTAAAATTTTGAGAATTTAAACTAAAATAACTACCAATAACCAACTACTAACGTCTTCATTCGATGCCTAACTTGTGAGAATAGTTAGAGCATGTGACACAATCAAAATGCCCAACTAATAAGAAGAAAGGAATTCAAAATTCAAATTTGCACTAGCCGCGTCAATCGGCCTAGAAAGAAGGGGATTAGTCGATCGTGAAGTGGAAATTTTTTTTTTCCTTTGTTTTTGTCTCAAATTTTAATTTTTTTAACTGTGTTAAGATTTGTTTGGTCAAAAATGACTATCTACATAATCATTTGTAACCATTTTTACAAAAGTGTTTTTCAAGAAAAAAAAAAAGGTATTGAATTAATAAGTATTGATAATGAGTATTGAACTAGAAAAGTGCTAAAAGTTATAATTAATGTTTTGTTGTGTGAAAAATAAGTGATATTTTGAAACTTACTTTTATTATAAAGTGACACATGATTATTTTTAAGTATATTTTAAATTAAAAACATAAATATTTTCTAATTAATAATTATTTTATTATTTTTAATTAAAATTTAAATGTTTTTTATTAAATAAAATAATGTAAGATTATTATTTTTAATTAATAATAATCTTCTTATTAATATATATTTATATCGTATGACTATAATATTAATTTGAAACAAAAGTAATATTTTTAATTAAATTAACATTTTAATTTATTTAATATCAATTTAAATTAATGAAGGGTTCTTCTTTGTTCTAGAATTGAACTATATTTCATTAATAGCTAATATATCATAATACATAACAAAACAATATATGACATTTTAAATAAAAATATGAATATTTTACTATTAAAAGTTTAATTGATAATTATATCAAATTTTCTAATTAAACTTTAATATTTTCTATACATTAAATTATATTATTTTTTAACTAACAATAATCTTGTCATTAATTTTTATAAATCGCATATTATTATCACATTAAATTGTGTTAAAAATAATATTAATACTTAAATATAAATTTTAATTATTTAATATTAATTTAAATTTATAGATGATTCTTTTTATTCGTTCCAAAATTGAATTATATTTCATTAATAATTATGCTATTAATAAAATAATATACTATTAATTAAAGTTTTAATCAATATTTAGGTTAATTTCTATTTTTAACTAACATTTAAATATTTTAATTAAGTAAAAATAATACAATATTAGAATTACTTCACACAATGGCAAATCAATCTACTAGAATGATATTCCCGAAAAAGTATTTCAAGTCTTTACACTTATGTTGAACCAAATCAAACAAATCTTAAGTTAAAAAGAATTGATTTTGGTCCCGGTGCCGTTCCCGATTAGGAAAATCTAAAACATTCAAACTTTTGAAAACTTAGAAAAGAAGATGGATAAACTAGTTCAAAGTATCATGAACAAAGAAAAATTCTTAAAAGAAGATAAGAATGAACGAATAAAGACAAGCAAAAGAACTGATAAAAAAGAATTACAAATATCACTTAGCAAAATTGAAAGACGATTATCAAATTGGAATGGTAAAAGTTTACCAAGTCAAGATTCAAATAAAATTTGGAAAATGACTAAACATGAAAGTCAAATTATCAAACAAAAAGGATCGCTTGAGAAAGAAGAAGAATATTTTGTTAAAATAATTAACAAATCTATTTCATTAACAACCTGTGAAGCAAGACAACAAAAGAGACTTTTTAGTTCTGAAGATTTAGAATCCCTTAGGTCAAAATATGATAGACTTCATATTGGAATGGTCCAAGTAGGACTATTTCCATTAACCAGAGTAGGACTTAACAAACCAATTTGTGTTGTCCTTCGTGATGCTAGGCATCATGAATTCAACGATTCCCTCTTAGGGATGTTAGAATCAAATATTGCTGAAGGTCCAATTTATTTTGAATGTTATCCAAATATTAGGGCAAATCTTAATGATGAATCATTATACAAACTATTAACATTAGACATTCAAACTAAAGGTTATAATATGGATTCAAGAAGTTCAAATCTTGAACTTATTTATCAAATTTATTACAAAGCAACAACTTCAACAATATTACCAAATTCACTTCAAACAAGTGAAAAGGGAGAAACTCTTATGTTACAAGAAAATTATAACAGAAAGTCCTTTGCCTCTCATCCCAAGAAGCTTCTATGGAATGAGATTCAGGCTGGGGGAGAATGGGAATTTACAACTTTGAACGAAACTGATTACCAAATTACTCCTGAAGTACAAAAAACAGTTGCCACAAAAATTATTCAAGATAATGAAGGCAATGTAAAAATTAACTTTCAACCCTTACTCACAAGAAGTCAGAGTCTAGGACAAACTTCTAGACAACCAATTGATTTAGGAAGGAAAAGTATTTCAAGTCTTTACACTTACGATGAACCAAGTCAGACCAACCTTAAACTCAAAGGTGTTGACTTTAGACCAGAAATACCCCAAGGTTATTATCAAGAAATTCCTGAGTCAAATTCTCCTACAGAATCACAAATCTTAACAGAAGAGCAAAGAGAAAATCTTTACGAAGAAAGAAAAAATGTTATGGTTATTAATAAAGAAGAATTTGTTCCAAATATGGAAAAAATTGAGAAAGATTTTAATCACGAACTTAATGCAAAAAATAGAAAATTATTCCTTAAAAAATACAACAAAGAAGAAAGAGAACAGATTAGAGAAGAATGGATTAAAAAGATGAGTCAAATAAAAGAAGAAATCCCTTTCTTCAAATTTGTCAAAGAAAGACAAACAATCAATGTTATTCAAAATCCAATTAAAAATTGGAAAACCACTGATAATTACTTTGTCAAATCTGTCCATCCACCAGAAAACTCAATCAAATTTAATTATAAAGGAAACGAAATCTTTGCCTCACCTTACAAAGAATCAAAAGGAAAAGGAGAAATTGATCAAATAATTAGTCAAAATAATTATACAAATCAGATGTTTAAATCAATAGCTTCTCAAACAACGAGAATTGAACAACAGTTAGAGAACCTTACTGATATAAAAACTTGTAGTACTTACGAAAAAGGAGAATCAAGTAAATCAAAAGAAAAATTAGAAGAACCAGTTGAATTTAACATACTTGATCATAATCTCAAGAATTTTAACTTTGACAAACAAAATGAATTGCTTATTAAAAGAATTGACGAGTTAGTCAGTCAAACTTCAAACCTAAAAATTAATACAATAACCAAAGAAGAAGCCATTAATGCTTTAGAGTCAAATTTTACGGAAGAAACCTTTGACTTAAACAAAATCAAAGATTGGAGAAGTCAAAGTCAAAGAACCTATTACAAAAAACCTACTCCACCAAGTCTTTTATCAGAAGAATCAAATGACTTACTTCCTCAAAGGAATTTTCAAGGAAATGAAATTCATGAATGGAGAATTGATGGCCTTTCTGAACATCAACTTCATTCCTTTTTACATCAAATGGCTATGGCAGCAACTGCCTACAAACTACATTCACATAAAGCTTCAGAGGAACAGATTGTTTCTCTTCTTACTCATGGATTCACTGGAACACTTAAGGAATGGTGGGATCACTACCTTACTCCTTTTGAAAAAAAGACAAATTTACGAATCAAAGAAAATTAAAGAAGAAAACGGAATTGCTACACAAGAAAGTGATGCCGTTTCAGCTTTAATTTGGTCAATCTTTAGACAATTCATAGGCGAACAAAGTAGTCAACATGAGAAGAATAGTGTTATTCTTCTAAACCTTACTTGTCCAAAATTATCAGACTTTCAATGGTACAAAGACACATTTATTGCTAAAGTCATGGGGAGACCAGATGGTAGATCTGGTTTTTGGAAAGAAAAATTCATAAGTGGATTACCAAAGCTTTTTGCTCAAAGAGTTAGAGATCGTGTTAAAGAAACATTAGGTACAAATTATGAATCAATCACTTATGGCCAAATTGTTTGCACTATTAATCATGAAGGTCTTAAGTTATGTAATGAACTTAAGATACAATCTCAGATGAAATCTGAATTCAAAAGAAACAAAGGTGAATTAGGAGACTTTTGTGCTCAGTATGGGTACGAAAAGATTCAAGCACCTTCAAGAAAATATTTAAAAAAGAATTATAAAAAATACAAACCTTCCAAAAAATATTACAAAAATTACGACAAAAAATATTACAAAAAGAGAAAAAAGAGAACTGAAGAAACTGCAAAAGTTCAAAAGAAGGATAAACCTCAAAGCTTTAAGAATCAAAAAACATGCTTCAAATGTGGAAAAAAGGGACATTATGCAAGAGACTGCAGAGTTAAGCAAGAAATAAAAGAACTTAACATAGGAAAGAAATTAAAAAGAAAAATGTTGAATCTAATTATCAACAGTAGTTCAGAAGATTCAGAAACCACTTATTCAAGCTCATCTGAAAAAGAATTTATTAATAAAATAAATTCAAGCTCAGAATTATCATCTAGTACTTCTTCAGAAGAATCTTGTCAAGAAGATTTAGGATTTTGTTCATGTAACAAATGTTCAAAATCTGTTAATGTTATTTCAAAAACAAATGAAATTATTCTAGAAATGATTGAACATATTCAAGAACCAGAAATTAAGAATAAATACTTACAAAAATTAAAAAGAAATTTAGAAAAAGATAAACTTCCCAAAATAAGTGAAGGTTATAATCTTGAAGAAATAATTAACAAATTTAAGACTAAAGAATTACCAAAAGAGAATTTAACCATACAAGATTTACAAAGAGAAGTAAATCAAACTAAAGAAGAAATTAAAATCTTAAAGGAACAAGGTGAAGAATTTAAACAAGAAATGTTTATTTTAAATTCAAAACTTAATAATAAGGGAAAAGAAAAGATCTCTTCAGAAGATGAAGATGACTTTCAAATTAACCAGGGATTTCTTAATTATTTATCAAAGGTTAACATTCACAAATGGTATTCTGATGTTAAAATTGTAGTTAATAAGGACTTTATTCTTAAAGGTTGTGCTCTTCTCGATACAGGTGCAGACCTTAACTGCATTCAAGAAGGCCTTATTCCTACTTGTTATTTTGAAAAAACAAAAGTACAGTTATTCAGCGCAACAAACTCCACACTCAAAATACAATACAAAATTTCTAATGCTCATATTTGTAAAGATAACATTTGTCTTAAAACCACTTTCGTACTTGTCAAAAACATGCAGCAAGAAATTATTCTTGGAACACCCTTTTTTACAATGATCTATCCTTTTACGGTTAACGAAAAAGGAATTTTTACTTCCATCTGTAATCAAGAAATTACGTTCGAATTTATAGATAAAATGCATGAAAAAGAAATTAAGACTCTCAAAGACTTAGGAACAAGTAAAATTAATCTTATTCAAAATAAACAAAAACATATTAAATCATTATCCAGAGAAATTTATCATAAAAAAATTGAAGAACAAATCCAAACCCCAGAAGTCAAAAGGCAAATAAGTTTATTACAAGAAAAACTTGAAAAAGAAGTTTGTTCAGATTTACCAAATGCCTTTTGGAATAGAAAAAATCATTCCGTCAAATTACCTTATACAAAAGATTTTAATGACGATAAAATACCTACAAAAGCTAGACCAATTCAAATGAATAAAGAATTACTTGAGTATTGTAAGAAAGAAATACAAGAATTACTTAACAAAAAACTAATTAGAAGAAGTAAATCTCCTTGGAGTTGCGCAGCCTTCTATGTTCAGAATCAAGCTGAAATAGAAAGGGGTGCCCCAAGACTTGTCATCAATTACAAACCCTTAAACAAAGCCTTACAATGGATTAGGTATCCTATACCTAATAAAAGAGATTTACTCAACAGAGTTAATACTGCTGTTATTTATTCAAAGTTTGACATGAAATCGGGATTTTGGCAAATACAAATTAATGAAGAAGATAAATATAAGACTGCATTCACAGTACCATTCGGACACTACGAATGGAATGTAATGCCTTTCGGTCTCAAAAATGCTCCTTCAGAGTTCCAAAATATTATGAATGAAATTTTTAACAAATATACAAATTTTACTATTGTATACATTGACGACGTCCTTGTATACTCAGAGTCAATTAGTCAACACTTTAAACATCTTAACATATTTTATAATATTGTTAAGAAAAATGGTTTAGTTGTCTCTAAACCAAAGATTAAATTATTCCAAACCAATATTAGGTTTCTTGGACATCAAATTTACCAAAATAAAATTACTCCTATTCAAAGATCATTGGAATTTGCTGAAAAATTTCCAAATGAAATTACTAATAAGAACCAATTACAAAGATTTTTAGGATGTCTCAACTACGTCTCAGACTTTATTCCAAATCTTAGAATTTTAATTAAACCTTTATTTAAAAGACTTAAGAAAAACCCCCCAAATTGGAATGAAGAATGTACTCAAATTGTTATTAAAGTCAAAACTCTTGTCAAAAATTTACCATGTCTTAGTCTTCCAGACCCAGAAGCATTCATGATCGTTGAGACAGATGCCTCTAACGAAGGATTTGGAGGTATACTTAAGCAAAGAATTAATTCAAAAGAAACTTTGGTAAGATTTCATTCAGGAGCATGGTCAGGTCCTCAAGTAAATTATTCCACAATTAAAAAAGAAATGCTCTCAATTGTTTTATGTATTCAAAAGTTTCAAGATGATCTTATCAATAAAGAATTTTTACTACGAATTGATTGTGCCAGCGCAAAAAATATTATTGAAAAAGATGTCAAAAATCTTGTTTCAAAACAAATTATGGCAAGAAGGCAAGCTATCCTCTCAGTTTTTGACTTCAAAATTGATTTTATTAAAGGAAATACAAATTCAATTCCAGATTTTTTAACAAGAGAATTTTTACAGGGTAATTATGGCAAGAAGGCAAGTTGCTAGTGACTTTTATTCAAAAGCCTCTTCTTCAAAAGCCTCAGACATTGCTTTAACAAATAGATTCTCCCCACTGGAGAGTCTCTCAAAACCTTCAAACCCAAGCTTCAAAGATGTTATTGAAGGAAAAGTTTCTTCCAGACCATCCACTTCATCAAAAGGTCCTCCAAAAGGATTTTTTACCAAACATATTTATGAAGATTTATTTCCGATTGAACCTGAGTGGGAAGCCGCTCAACCTTTTGAAGTTATCAAAAAATGTTTCTTCAGAGGATGTCATTTTGACACTCCTGATATTATAAAAAACAGAAGATTTTACCAATTAATTCTTATTGAAACCAACTCTGTTATCATTGATCATACTTATGATCTTCAAGAACCTCAAAAAATAAAATTTTCAAAAATCAAAATTTTAAAGGTTATTACTCCAGGAGTTTGGGGTCAATATCCTCGAGCGTCAAAAGAATTTAAAGGGGTTTTTATCCCTCAAACTTATGACTATCGAGATTATCAAAATGCTTGGTACTATGTTTTTTATATCAGAAATTTTACTCATTCTTGGTTTGTGCATTTTGACCAAAAAATTGTCAAAACCTTCCCAAAATGGTTTTTAACCTGGTTCTCTTATTTTGGTGCCGAAGCTGGTATTTTCCCAAAAGAAATTAAAAATGATTTTGATTTATTCAGAAAAAATTTTAAGCTTCCTCTTGACTATTCAAAGGGCCGCTGTGAAGAATCTGCCAGCCTGATGTCCTTCTGCTCATTATTCATGATCACTTGGATCTTTTGTTGGGACTATGTTATTGTCTCTCTAGAAGATAGTTCATTCGGGCATTCGAGAACTTTACGAAGAATTTTCAAAATTCGATGGTGGGACAAATTTATTATGCCAGAAGGTAAAGTTCGCGCATGGCTTTCAAAATCTTCAAGCCCAGAACCAGTTACTCAGAGTCAGAAAAAGAAGATTATCATTGATGAAGAAGACGATACTATGTCAACAGTATCACTTTCTTCAAAAAAGTCAAAATCTTCGGCAAAAGCAAAGTTACTCAAGATTATTGCCCAGCTTGCTTCGGACGAGTCCGGATCCGAACCCGACTCACCTCAGGCTCCGAACTTCAATTTGCTTGGATCGGATATTAAATCTTGGTACAAGTTCATGAACGATCCAAATGAAGACTGTTCCAAATAGTTATCAAGATTTATTCCAAGGACAGGCCACCCTGTCGTCTTTCAAGAAATTCTTATCAAATCAATTAAATTTATTCCAAGGACAGGCCATCCTGTCGTCTTTCAAGAGATGCTTATCAAATCAGGATCTGAGTGGCAGAACAGTCTGCCATTTTATTATTGTAAATTATGAGTGAGGAGTGTTTTACACTTGTCCACCTTTCGGCCAGGGTTGTATTTTTTTTTTTATTTACGATATTGTATTTAAAGGTGGTGGGTCCTCCACACAAATGCAGCCGTCCATGTGCTGTCACCTTTATTTAAAGTATTCGTCGTTTGTGTCGGCTCGACAGTCTGTAAGGTTTCCGCGTGTTTTTGAGTGGTCGATGGGGCCCAAGGAGTACCCGCACTCATTTCCCCGGATTCCAAATCTTGTGAAGTCCGAGCCTGTCTTTCTATAAATAAGGGGTTCAGCCTAGGTTGTTCCTCGCACCAAGTTGAGGGTTTAATTTCTCTTAGAGAAAGCCTGAGTCTTCGAGCTCCACTCAACTTCTCTCTTCTCCCATCCCTCTCCTTTCTGTAAGTCCTTCTTAACAAGAATTAATAAAATTGTGACTTTTATTCAATCATTTTATTTTTTCAAATAAGTATGCTCTGCACTTGCGGCCTTGACCGATCTTGTGCATCAGAAAAACTGCTGTTTTAAATTTATTCATATATTCTCAAGATTGCTCCAAGGTTTTTGGGTCGGATACTCGTGTCTGATTCCAAAGTAATAGCAGGTTCGCAAGAACTCGTTAGTCATCCTTGAAATCTGAGAAGAACTGCTTTCAATTTTATCATACTATTTATGATGCTTCTGTCCTTTTGCTTGACAATCGTTTAAACTTTCCTTTTTTTAAGAGTAATCTGGGCGTATCTGGTATCAGAGCCAGTTTTATTCATTGATCTTTTCAAAAGTTTTCTTAACTTGTATGCTTTGATTTTCGCTAAGCGTTGGTAAGGCAGTGAAAATCCGTTGGTCAGCCCGCTGTTGCCAGGAGTGCGTTTAGGGTGGTCCCGGTGCCGTTCCCGATTAGGAAAATCTAAAACATTCAAACTTTTGAAAACTTAAAAAAGAAGATGGATAAACTAGTTCAAAGTATCATGAACAAAGAAAAATTCTTAAAAGAAGATAAGAATGAACGAATTAAGACAAGCAAAAGAACTGATAAAAAAGAATTACAAATATCACTTAGCAAAATTGAAAGACGATTATTAAATTGGAATGGTAAAAGTTTACCAAGTCAAGATTCAAATAAAATTTGGAAAATGACTAAACATGAAAGTCAAATTATCAAACAAAAAGGATCGCTTGAGAAAGAAGAAGAATATTTTGTTAAAATAATTAACAAATCTATTTCATTAACAACCTGTGAAGCAAGACAACAAAAGAGACTTTTTAGTTCTGAAGATTTAGAATCCCTTAGGTCAAAATATGATAGACTTCATATTGGAATGGTCCAAGTAGGACTATTTCCATTAACCAGAGCAGGACTTAACAAACCAGTTTGTGTTGTCCTTCGTGATGCTAGGCATCATGAATTCAACGATTCCCTCTTAGGGATGTTAGAATCAAATATTGCTGAAGGTCCAATTTATTTTGAATGTTATCCAAATATTAGGGCAAATCTTAATGATGAATCATTATACAAACTATTAACATTAGACATTCAAACTAAAGGTTATAATATGGATTCAAGAAGTTCAAATCTTGAACTTATTTATCAAATTTATTACAAAGCAACAACTTCAACAATATTACCAAATTCACTTCAAACAAGTGAAAAGGGAGAAACTCTTATGTTACAAGCAAATTATAACAGAAAGTCCTTTGCCTCTCATCCCAAGAAGCTTCTATGGAATGAGATTCAGGCTGGGGGAGAATGGGAAATTTAAACGAAACAGATTACCAAATTACTCTTAAAAAAAGGAAAGTTTAAACGATTGTCAAGCAAAAGGACAGAAGCATCATAAATAGTATGATAAAATTGAAAGCAGTTCTTCTCAGATTTCAAGGATGACTAACGAGTTCTTGCGAACCTGCTATTACTTTGGAATCAGACACGAGTATCCGACCCAAAAACCTTGGAGCAATCTTGAGAATATATGAATAAATTTAAAACAGCAGTTTTTCTGATGCACAAGATCGGTCAAGGCCGCAAGTGCAGAGCATACTTATTTGAAAAAATAAAATGATTGAATAAAAGTCACAATTTTATTAATTCTTGTTAAGAAGGACTTACAGAAAGGAGAGGGATGGGAGAAGAGAGAAGTTGAGTGGAGCTCGAAGACTCAGGCTTTCTCTAAGAGAAATTAAACCCTCAACTTGGTGCGAGGAACAACCAAGGCTGAACCCCTTATTTAAAGAAAGACAGGCTCGGACTTCACAAGATTTGGAATCCGGGGAAATGAGTGCGGGTACTCCTTGGGCCCCATCGACACTCAAAACACACGCGGAAACCTTACAGACTGTCGAGCCGACACAAACGACGAATACTTTAAATAAAGGTGACAGCACATGGACGGCTGCATTTGTGTGGAGGACCCACCACCTTTAAATACAATATCGTAAATAAAAAAAAAAATACAACCCTGGCCGAAAGGTGGACAAGTGTAAAACACTCCTCACTCATAATTTACAATAATAAAATGGCAGACTGTTCTGCCACTCAGATCCTGATTTGATAAGCATCTCTTGAAAGACGACAGGATGGCCTGTCCTTGGAATAAATTTAATTGATTTGATAAGAATTTCTTGAAAGACGACAGGGTGGCCTGTCCTTGGAATAAAATCTTGATAACTATTTGGAACAGTCTTCATTTGGATCGTTCATGAACTTGTACCAAGATTTAATATCCGATCCAAGCAAATTGAAGTTCGGAGCCTGAGGTGAGTCGGGTTCGGATCCGGACTCGTCCGAAGCAAGCTGGGCAATAATCTTGAGTAACTTTGCTTTTGCCGAAGATTTTGACTTTTTTTGAAGAAAGTGATACTGTTGACATAGTATCGTCTTCTTCATCAATGATAATCTTCTTTTCTGACTCTGAGTAACTGGTTCTGGGCTTGAAGATTTTGAAAGCCATGCGCGAACTTTACCTTCTGGCATAATAAATTTGTCCCACCATCGAATTTTGAAAATTCTTCGTAAAGTTCTCGAATGCCCGAATGAACTATCTTCTAGAGAGACAATAACATAGTCCCAACAAAAGATCCAAGTGATCATGAATAATGAGCAGAAGGACATCAGGCTGGCAGATTCTTCACAGCGGCCCTTTGAATAGTCAAGAGGAAGCTTAAAAATTTTTTCTGAATAAATCAAAATCATTTTTAATTTCTTTTGGGAAAATACCAGCTTCGGCACCAAAATAAGAGAACCAGGTTAAAAAACCATTTTGGGAGGTTTTGACAATTTTTTTGGTCAAAATGCACAAACCAAGAATGAGTAAAATTTCTGATATAAAAAAAACATAGTACCAAGCATTTTGATAATCTCGATAGTCATAAGTTTGAGGGATAAAAAACCCCTTTAAATTCTTTTGACGCTCGAGGATATTGACCCCAAACTCCTGGAGTAATAACCTTTAAAATTTTGATTTTTGAAAATTTATTTTTTGAGGTTCTTGAAGATCATAAGTATGATCAATGATAACAGAGTTGGTTTCAATAAGAATTAATTGGTAAAATCTTCTGTTTTTTATAATATCAGGAGTGTCAAAATGACATCCTCTGAAGAAACATTTTTGATAACTTCAAAAGGGTGAGCGGCTTCCCACTCAGGTTCAATCGGAAATAAATCTTCATAAATATGTTTGGTAAAAAATCCTTTTGGAGGACCTTTTGATGAAGTGGATGGTCTGGAAGAAACTTTTCCTTCAATAACATCTTTGAAGCTTGGGTTTGAAGGTTTTGAGAGACTCTCCAGTGGGGAGAATCTATTTGTTAAAGCAATGTCTGAGGCTTTTGAAGAAGAGGCTTTTGAATAAAAGTCACTAGCAACTTGCCTTCTTGCCATAATTACCCTGTAAAAATTCTCTTGTTAAAAAATCTGGAATTGAATTTGTATTTCCTTTAATAAAATCAATTTTGAAGTCAAAAAACTGAGAGGATAGCTTGCCTTCTTGCCATAATTTGTGTTTGAAACAAGATTTTTGACATCTTTTTCAATAATATTTTTTGCGCTGGCACAATCAATTCGTAGTAAAAATTCTTTATTGATAAGATCATCTTGAAACTTTTGAATACATAAAACATTGAGAGCATTTCTTTTTAATTGTGGAATAATTTACTTGAGGACCTGACCATGCTCCTGAATGAAATCTTACCAAAGTTTCTTTTGAATTAATTCTTTGCTTAAGTATACCTCCAAATCCTTCGTTAGAGGCATCTGTCTCAACGATCATGAATGCTTCTGGGTCTGGAAGACTAAGACATGGTAAATTTTTGACAAGAGTTTTGACTTTAATAACAATTTGAGTACATTCTTCATTCCAATTTGGGGGGGGTTTTTCTTAAGTCTTTTAAATAAAGGTTTAATTAAAATTCTAAGATTTGGAATAAAGTCTGAGACGTAGTTGAGACATCCTAAAAATCTTGTAATTGGTTCTTATTAGTAATTTCATTTGGAAATTTTTCAGCAAATTCCAATGATCTTTGAATAGGAGTAATTTATTTTTGGTAAATTTGATGTCCAAGAAACCTAATATTGGTTGGAATAATTAATCTTTGGTTTAGAGACAACTAAACCATTTTTCTTAACAATATTATAAAATATGTTAAGATGTTTAAAGTGTTGACTAATTGACTCTGAGTATACAAGGACGTCGTCAATGTATGACAATAGTAAAATTTGTATATTTGTTAAAAATTCATTCATAATATTTTGGAACTCTGAAGGAGCATTTTTGAGACCGAAAGGCATTACATTCCATTCGTAGTGTCCCGAATGGTACTGTGAATGCAGTCTTATATTTATCTTCTTCATTAATTTGTATTTGCCAAAATCCCGATTTCATGTCAAACTTTGAATAAATAACAGCAGTATTAACTCTGTTGAGTAATCTCTTTTATTAGGTATAGGATACCTAATCCATTGTAAGGCTTTGTTTAAGGGTTTGTAATTGATGACAAGTCTTGGGGCACCCCTTTCTATTTCAGCTTGATTCTGAACATAGAAGGCTGCGCAACTCCAAGGAGATTTACTTCTTCTAATTAGTTTTTTGTTAAGTAATTCTTGTATTTCTTCTTACAATACTCAAGTAATTCTTTATTCATTTGAAATTGGTCTAGCTTTGTAGGTATTTTAATAGTCATTAAAAATCTTTGTATAAGGGTAATTTGACGGAATGAATTTTTTCTATTCCAAAAGGCATTGGTAAAATCTGAACAAACTTCTTTCAAGTTTTCTTGTAATAAACTTATTTGCCTTTTGACTTCTGGGTTTGGATTTGTTTTCAATTTTTTTATGATAAATTTCTCTGGATAATGATTTAATATGTTTTTGTTTATTTTGAATAAGATTAATTTTACTTGTTCCTAAGTCTTTGAGGAGTCTTAATTTCTTTTTCAATTGCATTTATCTATAAATTCGAACGTAATTCTTGATTACAGATGGAAGTAAAAATTCCTTTTTCGTTAACCGTAAAAGGATAGATCATTGTAAAAAAGGGTGTTCCAAGAATAATTTCTTGCTGCATGTTTTTGACAAGTACGAAAGTGGTTTTAAGACAAATGTTATCTTTACAAATATGAGCATTAGAAATTTTGTATTGTATTTGAGTGTGGGATTTTGTTGCGCTGAATAACTGTACTTTTGTTTTTTCAAAATAACAAGTAGGAATAAGGCCTTCTTGAATGCAGTTAAGGTCTGCACCTGTATCGAGAAGAGCACAACCTTTAGAATAAAGTCCTTATAACTACAATTTTACCAGTCAGAATACCATTTGTGAATGTTACCTTTGATAAATAATTAAGAAATCCCCTGTTAATTTGAAAGTCATCTATCTTCATCTTTCTGAAGAGATACTTTTCTTTTCCCTTATTATTAAGTTTTGATTTAAAATACACATTTCTTGGTTTAAATCTCTTCACCTTGTTCCTTAGATTTTATTTCTTCTTTAGTTTGATTTTAACTACTTCTCTTTGTAAATCTTGTAGGGGTTAAATTCTCTTTTGGTAATTCCTTTAGTCTTAATTTGTTAATTATTTCTTCAAGATAATAACCTCACTTATTTTGGAGTTTAATCTTTTTCTAAATTTTCTTTTTCAATTTTTGTAAGTATTTATCTTAATTCTGGTTCTTTATATGTTCAATCATTTCTAAATATTCAATTTGTTTTGGAAAATAAGCCTTAACAATTTTGAACATTTGTTCATGAACAAATCCTAATCTTCTTGACAAGTTCTTCTCTTGAGAATTACTAGATGATAATTCTGAGCATTGAAATTTATTTTATTAATAAATTCTTTTCAGATGATCTTGAATAAGTGGTTTCGAATCTCATGAACTACTGTTTGATAATGAAATTCAACATGTTACTTTTAATTTCTTTCCTATGTTAAGTTCTTTTATTTCTTGCTTAACCTGCAGTCTCTTGCTAATGTCCACTTTTTTTTTCCACATATTGGAAGCATGTTTTTTGATTGCTTAAAGCTTTGAGGTTTATCCTTCTTTTGACTTTTGCAAGTTTCCTTCAGTTCTCTTTTTCTTCTCTTTTTTGTATATTTTTTGTCGTAATTTTTGTAATATTTTTTTGGAAGGTTTGTATTTTTTTATAATTCTTTTTTAAATATTTTCTTGAAGGTGCTTGAACATCGGTTCGTACCCATAACTGAGTCACAAAAGTCTCCTCTCTAATTCACCTTTGTTTCTTTTGACTTCAGATGTTCTCTGAGATTGTATCTTAAGTTCATTACTAACTTAAGCCTTCATGATTAATAGTGCCACAACTTTGGCATAAGTGATTGATATCATAATTGTACCTATGTTTCGCGTTAAATACACGATCTCTAACTCTTTGGCTCAAAAAATAAAGGCTGTTGAGTAATCCACTTATGAATTTTTTTCTTATACCAAAAAAAACCAGATCGTACCATCTGGTCTCCCCATGACTTTAGCCAAATAAATTGGTGTCTTTGTCCATTTTGAAAGTCTGATATTAATTTGGACCGTAAGGTTTTTAGTCAGAACAACACCATATCTTCTCATGTTGAATACTTTGTTTCGCACCTATTAATGAATTGGTCTAAAGATTGACCAAAATTAAAGCTGAAAACGCATAAGAGCACTTTCTTGTGAGCAATTTCCGTTTCTTCTTTAATTTTTCTTTTTGATTCTGTAAATTATGCGAAAATTTGTCTTTTTTCAAAAAGGGATTTAAGGGTAGTATCCACTTCCTTAAAAGTGTTCCAGTGACCTCCAATGAGTTAAAGAAGAAGAAAACAATCTGTTCCTCTGAAAGAATTTATGTGAATGTAGTTTGTAGGGCGGTTGCTTTTGGTGCATATGAAGCCAATTTGATTGGGTTGTAAAAAAAAAAAGAGAAATGAAAAAGTTGATAGTTCAGACAAGCGCCTCCCATCAGGCTCCTTTCATGAATTTCATTTCCTTTGAAAAAGTCATTATGAGGAAAAGTAGGAAGGAAAAAAAAAAGTCATTGATTTTTCTTCTGATTAAAAGACTTGTGGAAAGTAGGTTTTTTGTATTTGTAAAAGGTTGTTCTTTGACTTTGGGACTTTCTCCAGATTTTGATGTTTGTGTTTAAGTCAAAGGTTTCTTCCGTAAAATTTGAACTCTAAAGCTTAATGGCTTCTTTTTTGGGTATGGTAGATTAAATTTTATGGTTTTTGAAAGTTTGACTGGACTACACTCTGTCCAATTCTTTTAAGAAAGCAATTCATTTTTGTTGTAAAGTTTAAAATTCTTTGATGATTATGTCAAGTCTGTTAAATGAAACTGGTTCCTTTCTTAATTTGTTCTTTGTTTGATTTTACTTGATTCTCTTTTCGTAAAGTACTACAAAAGGTTTATATCTCAGTAAGTGTCTCTCTAAACTGTTGTCCAATTCATCGTGTTTGAGCCGACTTAATTGATTTAAACATCTGATTTGTAGTAATTATTTTGACAATTAAATTTGATCAATTTTCTCCACTATTACCTTTTGCTTCTTGTAAAAATGTAGGTCAGAGGGACAAAGATTTTCGTTTCCTTTATAAATTAAATTGATGAGTTTTTCTGGTGGATTGGGATGGCCAGATTTGCCCCAAAGCATTCTCCGGGTTTCCCACTTGTTTTTACCTTGGTTTTGCCATCCCCCCTGATTGTTTGTCTTTCCTTTGCACCCCTTTGCCGACCCGGGCTTTCATTCCTTGTCTTTTGCCTCCTCCTTTTTCCTCCCTTCTTCTCTCATCTGTTCTCGCCTTCTTTGTGTATTTTTTGTAATGGCCACTTTTTTCTATTTTTTTGTGCACCAACCCAATAAAGTTCGTGACCCGCGGCCCCCCTTCACCCCTCTATTTCTCCTATATTCCTTCTCCCACCCCCCATCTTT